>NC_057406.1:12299498-12608998 GCF_019320065.1 Cervus canadensis | reverse complement strand
GGGAGGGAAGGAGTCTGTGGTCTGGACAATGCCCCATGTTGCCAGGAGAGGGCAGCAGTCAGCTCCCTATCCTGCAGGCGCAACCTCAGCGCCATCTAGGACTCGTCCACTCTTCCAGGGGTCAATGAGTGCCCACCAGGTGCCAAACTCTGCTCTGGGCACTGGGGGTGCCAAGCTGACTCTCCGCTCTGGAGGAGTCCATGATCTAAAAGAGTGGGTCGGCATAAAAAGAATGAAATAATGCCCATTAGCAGCCTGCTGAAAAGCTCCAATACTTTGGCCACCTGATGGGAAGAGCTGACTCATTGGAAAAGACCCTGATGTTGGGAAACATTGAAGGCAGGAGAGGGGGACAGCAGAGGACGAGGTGGTTGGATGGCATCACTGACTCGATGGACTTGACTTTGAGCAAGCTCCAGGAGTTGGTGATGGACAGGGAAGCCTGGCGTGCCGCAGTCCCTGGGGTCTTGAAGAGTCAGACACGACTGAGTGACTGAAGAAGAACAAGCAGCGACGTGGATGGACTAGAGACTGTCATACTGAGTGAGGCAAATCAGAGAAAGACACGTATCATGTGACATCACTTATATGTGGAATGTAAGAAAGTGGTACAAATGAACCTATTTACAAAACACAAATAGAGTCTCACAGCCCCCTTCCCTGCTGTTTCAGAACCAGCCGAGTGAGCCTGATCCTCCATGGCCAGCTCAGCTTGAACAAAGGGTGATGGGGAGGGACTGAAAGACTCAGAAGTGGGGGCCACGGAGGGGTCATTGACTGCTGTGCTGCAGATCCTGAGCCAGAGCTGTGGAGAAAACAGGAAGCCACAGGGTTTAACTAGGGGTTTAACAGGAGTTAAACTAGGGGTTTAAACAGGGGTTTAAGTAGGAGAATGTTGAATGTGTTACAACATTGCTTCTGTTTTATGTTTTGGTTTTTTGACCCCGAGGCATGTGGGATCTTGGTTCCTTGACCAGGGATTGAACTTGCACCCCATGCATTGGAAGGTGAAGTCTTAAAGCACTGGGCTGCCAGGGAAGTCCCTATCCTCCATTCTTATTACCATTCTTGAGGTCCAAGTCCCTATTGCATTGTCTGGTTTATTGCATAACCTGACTTGTTTGCTTGCTTCTGGTCTCTTTCCCCTCTAAGCTATTCTTCACCCTGCTGCTGGCTTATTATTTCCAAGACACTGCTTTTGCAATTTCACTCCTCTGTTAAAAAAACATTTCAGTGATGTACAAATGGCTTATAAGATAAAGTCTAAACTTGTTAGCTTGCTGTTTAAAGTTTTCTGGGCTTCCCTGGTGGCTCAGCTGGTAAAGAAACCACCTTCTATGTGAAAGACCTAGGGTTGATCCCTGGGATGGGAAGATCCTCTGGAGAAGGGGAAAGGCTACCCACTCCAGTATTCTGGTCTGGAGAACTATACATATACAATCCATGGGGTCACAAAGAGTTGGACATGACTGAGCGACTCACTTTCACACTTTAAAGTCTTCTACAAGCAGACCCCAAGTATTATCATCTTCTATTCCTCCCATGATGGTTCTTAGAGAATTTATACCCTAGGAGTGTGTGTGTGTGTGTGTGTGTGTGTGTGTGTGTGTGTGTGTGTAGAATGGGGTGGGGGGACTTTGAAGAAATAGACCAAAATGCAATACATTTTCTTGAAGTGTCAAGTTTACCAGATGACAATTACTTTGAGACAATTTTTAAATGTGGAAACAAGCAGTGGTTGTATAGTAAATGCAACATTTACATAAACTTAAGACTGAAGCATCAGAGACCTTTTCAGGATATTGATGGGCCTCATTCCAAAGGGCCCATTCTCCAGGGGCTTCCCAGATGGCACTAGTGGTAAAGAATCAGCCTGTCTTTGCAGGAAATGCAAGAGTTGTGGTTTCGATCCCTGGGTTGGGAAGATCCCCTGGAGTAGGAAATGGCAATGCACTCCAGTATTCTCGCCTGGAAAATTCCATGGATAGAGAAGCCTGGTGAGGTGTAGTCTACGGGACCGCAAGGAGTCGGACACAGCTGAACACAAACATATATATAGAAGACATTAATCCATGGTTTGTGTTAGGAACTGAATTGTGTCCGATTTAAAAATTAAATGCAAAAAAAAAAAAAAAATTAAATGCATTCCAAAGGGTGACAGTACTTTGCCCTTTTCAAACTACACCAATCAGTGATAGTTGGAAGTACTGACAAAAAACAGACTCTGGAATCATCCTTTTGTAAATTCCCACCCCCAGGTTTTTACACAGCTTGTCATACCGGCTCTTTTTCTTGAAAACCTTTCCTTCAAGCCTCAGAAACTGTCCCTAAGGTTTCTTATCTTGCCAGGAAATCATTTTGCCAAGGTCATTCCCAGGGACCACTTAGCATAAAATGCGCCCAGTTGTAATGTCATAGGCCCATCCTGAGACATTGTGATAATAAATATATTTTTGGCCTCTGTCCCAGCTCCTAGCAGAGCTCCTAAAACCCTTGAAATTTCCCTAGTGAGGAAAGAGATACAGGTGTCTCTTGTTATGTTAATGCTGTGATTCTGGGGAAGCCCCTAGGTAACCAGCCTAATGCTGTGAGCCAGGGGAACAAACTGGGTGACTGGAAGGTGGGAATGGTCAGGTCCATCCCCTAAGCCTCCTGGGAGGGGAGGGGGCTGGAGATGGAGTTCAGTCACCAGTGGGTTCCTTGGTGGTCCAGTGGTTAAAACTCTGCCTTCCAGTGCAGTGGACGCTAGGCTAGTTCAGTCCCTGTTTGGGGAATGAAGGTCCCATGTGCGGCAAGATATGGCCATTTAAAAAAAAAAAAAAGAAATGACCAATGATTTGATCAACTTGTGCCTACGTAACGATGCCTCTGTTAAATACATGGAAAGATGAGGTTTGGAGAGCTTCTGGGTTGGTGAACTCATGGAGATGTGGGGAAAGTGGAAACTCCGTTCCCTCCCCATACACTTGCCCTGTGCATCTCTTCCTCCTGCTGCTCCTGAGTTATTTCTTTTTATATAAACTGATGTTCTCGTAAGTAAAATGTCTTCCTCAGTTCTGTCAGTCTCTCTAGCAAATTAATCAAACCCAAGGAGGAGCTTGTGGAAACCTCTGATTTACAGTCAGTAGCAGCTTTCAAACTGTGGTGCTGGGAAAGAGTCCCTTGGACAGCAAGGAGAGCAAACCAATCAATCCTAAAGAAAATCAACCCTGAATATTCATTGGAAAGACTGATGCTGAAGCTCTAATACTTCGGTCACCTGATTCGAAGAACTGATTCACTGGAAAAGACCCCGATGCTGGGAAACACTGAGGGCAGGAGAAGAAGAGGGCAACGGAGCATGAGATGGTTGGATGGCATCATTGACTCAATGGACATGAGTTTGAGCAAACTCTGGGAGACAGGGAAGCCTGGTGTGATGCAGTCCATGGGATCACAAAGAGTCACAAAGACATGACTGAGTGACTGAACAACAAGGTGAGCAGCACAGATGACGACCTGGCCTTGGGGTTGCTGTCTAATGTTGCAGTCCTGTGGGACTGAGCCCCTAACATGTGGGATCCCAGTTACCTGCAGGTAGTGTCAAAACTGGATTACTGTGTGGTGTTGGAAAACACACACTGGACATGCCTTCAGAAAAGCTCACAGGGGTCATGCAGTCTAATCCCTGAGTGGACAAAGAAGAACCACGTCCGAGGAGGTGAAGATGTGCACCTCCTGACCAGGTGAACCCCCCGAGGCAGGACTGGGGCCAGTAGCAACAGTCCTCAACTTGGCTTCCAGAACTGAAAGTGTCATTTCACGGGGGCTCTGAAGAGCTTTGGTACCATAGTCCTTTTTGTCTCAGTGCAGAGAAGAATTCAGTAAGAGCAAAGTGGTAGACAAGTGATTTACCAGAATAGGACATGTGTGAGGCTTTTAAGCAGGCCGGCAAGAAATGCCATATGCTGAGGACGTACTGGGCTACAGTTTGATAATCAAAGGAAAAGTGGGGAGGGGGATAAGACCTTTTTTGTCTTTCTTGAGTAGACGTCATTTTCATTATTAGTTCCTCCTCCAGGTTAAGCAGGGGAGTTTTCTTGTCCCTGCATGGTTAATCTAGGTCCACAAACAATATTATTTTTCATCTGTGCAGAGAGCATGTCCTAGGGGTCACTAACTTACTGAGCTCACTGGGCCGGGTGTGGGGCTCATGCCACCATTGTCTTATTGTTTGGGGGCATGTCTCCTGCTTCTGTTGCTTCGTTGTGTTGCTAAGCACACCTGCTTTCTTGAGTAATCATTAACTTACAGGAGTCTCCCATCTTTCTACTTAGAATCCCTTTGTGGGATTAACTATTTAATCACTTAGTCTGTCTCAACCCTGCTGAGGTGGGCTGGGGAGGTGCGGTCCATTCTAGAGGTAAAATAACTGGGTCTCACGTTAAGGTCAGACAGGAGCCGGGTCTATGACCAGATTGAACTTCCGGGCTGCTCACCCTCCACACTGCGTGGTGGTCCATGGGATTGCAGAGTTGGACACGACTGAGCGACTGAACAACCACCCTCCACGAGGCAGAGTCAATTTCCTGACAGGGGGTTGTGGTGAGGGAGAGTACAAGGCTGACTGCCGGACTGAGCCGGGAGCACAGCGGCTGTAATCTGATTGGTTGGAGGTGAGGTAACAGGGCAGTGTTTCAGGTTTCTTAATCTTCAACCTTCTGGTTCCAGACAGTCTGGGTTTCACGCGCTTGTGCTCAGCTTGTAGCCACCATCCTCCCCGGAGTGAGGGTCTCAGTTCCCACCGAACTACTCAAAGATGGGTGTCAGATTATTATGTATACGTCTTGAGGAGGCTCTAGGGCTGTTTTATCAATGAACGATGGTCCTAACTTCTGTTTAACTGCTCTTCCTGGTTCTGTGTTCCTTTATCCGTAATTGCCTGTGCCTTCCCTGTGGAACTCAGGAAGGGTATCAAAAGACCAAAGCCTTTTTCTACAAACAAGAAGGAGAACACGGAGAGGCTTTTTCACCTGGGAGACCCCTGTAGGGTGCTTCTGGGTTCCAATCCCCCCTTTTCTTGGATACTTTTCAATCCTGAGGGCAACAGGTGCAGGATAAGGAAGGGAATAAAGTTTTAGATAAAGAGGTTAATGAAAAACTGGGCAGAGTAAGCTGGTTTTACCAGGCTCAGTTCCAGGGCCAGAATACAGGCTTCCTTAGTCAGCTACGCACCTGGTCCTTAAGTGTTTGATGTGCTAGGTCGCTTCAGTCGCATCTGTTTGCGACCCCCATAGACTGTAGCCCACCAAGCTACATGGGATTCTCCAGGCACGAATCTTGGAGTGGGTTGCCTATGCTTCTCCTCCAGGGGATCTTCCCAACCCACGGATCGAACCAGTGTCTCTTAAGTCTTCTGCACTGGCAGGCGGGTTCTTTACCACTAGCGCCACCTGTTTGATAAACATGGTCAATTGAAGTCAACCGACTGCGCTCAGTATTTATGGCTGCCAGCTGGCAAAGAAACACCCGCCACGGATGGCGGCGGAGGGCGCAGAGAAGGAAGTGTACAGAGCGCAGATCACGATCCCTCCGCTGGGGTTCCCGCCCCAGCTGAACCCGCCGGGCACGCGCAGACACCAAACGCGAACTCCATCACCAGGAGAGCCAAGGAGCGCGCACGCACAGTGACCCCAGAGCGCAGCGGCGGGGCGCTCTACTGGGCTATGGAGACAGAGCCCCGGACCAACCGGCCGCGCAAGCGCAGTGGCGCAACACGGGAACCCGCCCCACCGAGCCCGGGGTGCGCACGCGCAGTGCTGCGGGGGGCGTGCAGCGCGGCGTGCTGCCCAGGGAGACGCTGACACCGGCGAGGAGCCGGAGTTTCAGGTTCAGCGGCGTCCGCCTGGACTGCTCGCCGGTCTGGCCTCGGCGGAGCAGCCCTGACGACGAGGAAGGTGAGCGCGTTGCCGAGGACGTGGAACGAGATGAGAAAGGGCAGACTGGTGGATAAGCCGGGGAGCGGGACTGGCCGGTGGCGGGAAAGCGTCCTGGGGCGGGGCCGCCGTGTGATCGACAGGCCAGGCACCAATGGGAGGGCGGGAGAGGCCGCGGGGCGGGACCTGACCGTGAGCTGGCGGCTACAAGGCGGTTCCGCCGGCGGTGCTGAGCGCGCTTTGCACGTGGTAGTACCTGCTGGTCCCTGCAGGGCCACCGAATGCGCCGTTCCCCGTCCCCTGCAAGGGACAGAGTCCCTTGGACTGCAAGGAGATCCAACCAGTCCATACTAGAGGAAATCCGTCTGAATATTCATTGGAAGGACTGATGCTGGCTCCAGTACTTTGGCCACCTGATGCGAAGAACTGACTCATTGGAAAAGACCCTGATACTGGGAAAGATTGAAGGCAGGAGGAGAAGGGGACGACAGAGGATGAGATGGTTGGATGTCATCGCCAACTCGATGGACATGAGTTTGAGTAAACTCCGGGAGCTGACGTTGGGCAGGGAAGCCTGGCGTGCTGCAGTCCATGGGGTCGCAGAGTCTGACACGACTGAGCGACTGAACTGACTGCCCCCTGCAGCTGGGGAAACGGAGTCAGAGATGTGGACTTAAGCGGGGATACAGGCGGGATCCCAGATTGGGCAGTCTGACCCCCAGAGCCATCCTGCCACTCAGTGAACCCGGGTGGAGCAGTGGCCAGCCAGGAGGCCTGGGACGGATGGAATTGACCAGACTGTGGGAGGCAGTGCCGTGAAAAGTGCAGCTAAATCGTCACACTTTGTGACAGCTCCGAAGGTGTAGCTGGGTGGGAGAGAAGCAAGACAAGGCCGTGGGGTTGGAGCCAGCTGGCACCTCTCAGCCCCGCCATCCCAGATTCACAGCAGGTGGGCTAGAGCCGGGTTGTCTCCCAGGTGTGTGGAGTTAAAGCACTTTAGGAGGGGAACAGTAGGATGGTACCTGGAACACAGGCGTCTCACCTGCTCAGGCTGCCATAGGCTGGGAGGCCTGAACAGAGAACTTCTCTCTCCCAGGTCTAGAGGCTGGGAAGTCCAAGGCCCCCAGTCCTATAGAGGTCAGGACCCCACTATTAGGACTCCATGTGATCCTAATTACCTCCTTCACTTAATGTTAAAATGTTAGTCGCTCAGTGGTGTCTGACTCTTTGCAACCGCATGACCTGTAAGTCCACCAGGCTCCTCTATCCATGGGATCTCCCAGGCAAGAATACTGGAATGGGCTGCCATTTCCTTCTCCACATTTAATATTAATGACTCCCTAAAAGCTCTTTCTCCTGATACAGCCTCATGATGAGGGTTAGGGCTTTTAACACATGAATTTGGGGTCGGGGGAACACCATCAGTCTGTAGCAAGTTTGTACCCAGGTAAATAAGTGATCATCGAAGACTGAAGTAAATGAGCGCTTTGACGACTTGTGTGCACCCTGACGCTGGGAAAGATTGAGGGCAGGAGGGGAAGGGGACGACAGAGGATGAGATGTCTGGATGGCATCACCGACTCAATGGACATGAATTTGAGTTAACTCCGGGAGTTGGTGATGGACAGGGAGGCCTGGCGTGCTGCAGTCCATGGGGTCGCAAAGAGTCGGACACGATTGAGCGACTGAACTGTGTACCTGAGGTGCCTTCACGTGTCAACCCATTGAGTGAGCATGAGATTGCCGTTCCTTGTGTCTTTACACTGGTGGGGAATTCTAGGGACAACTTGTGTGTGTGTGGCCTCATGTCCAAGCAACCAGCCTGAAGAGATTGGAAAAAGTTATACCAAACATCTTTAAACAGCACTTAGTGAATCCTTTATTCTTGGATTTAGCTAAACCCTTTTTTCACTTATGGTTTAGCTTGTGCTGCTCCTGGAATAATGAGATCCCTAATTACCACCCACAGAGAAGTGAAATAATAATTACTTTTGTTCTTTATTGTTTCGTGTTGTCATTCTAAAGTTTGGTAACCAAGTCTTTTCATCCTACTTACCCTGGTGGGAGGAAGATTAGAAATCTACAGCTCAGGAGCTCAGAGGCTGCTGCTGCTGTTTAGTCGCTTCGTTGTGTCCGACTCCCTTGTGACCCCACAGGCTGTAGCCCTCCAGGCTGCTCTGCCCAGGCAAGAATACCAGAGTGGGTAGCCATTCCCTCCTTCCGGGGGATCTTCCTGACTCAGGGATCAAGCCCAGGTCTCCTGCTTGGCAGGCGGATTCTTTAACCACTGAGCTGCCTGGGAAGCCCCGGCTCAGAGGCAGATATACGTTAAAATCTTGGATTCAAGCCCTTGCTGAGCGATTGTGAGCAAATCACTTAACTTTTCTGAGCCCCTGTTTCTTCAACTGTGAAATAGAACTAATAAAAATCCTGACTGCATAGGGTTGTGAGGTTATATGAAAACAGTTTGAAACCATCAAAGAACTGGCCCTTGGACTAGATACTGAAGTCATAGATCTCCTCTCCCCATCCCTCTGAAGAACAGAAACCCCCTCCCACAGCCCCTACCTCAGACTGGCTATTCATTTATCACCTGTTTATTGATTGCCTGCTAAGTGCCAGGGCACCTGTTCTGAATGCTAGGGGGCAGGGAAGAGCAAGGCAGACAAGGTTCCTCCTTTTATGCTATTTATATTCTAGTGGGGGAGGACAGTAAATAAGTTCAGATAGTGCTGAGAGCTATGAACAACAAAAATACAGTGTTTCAAATAATGAGATAAAAGAATGACAAAGAGCAGTGTGTGTGTTTGGAGGGGAGGTGTTTGACCATTAGAGGGTGGCAGATAGAGTGAGAAGCCTCTGAGGAGCTGAGTCCTAAATGTCCAGGACTCCGGTCCCCAAGCAGAGAGGGACGGCAGGCAGAAGGCCCAGGCTGATTAGATCATGGCTCAGCCAGTGGTCTCTAGGCTGTCGAGTGATCTATCTTTAAAGACAGGAGATTTGCAGGGCAGGGATAGAGATGCAGATGTAGAGAACAGACACGTGGACACGGGGTGAGCAGGGACGAAGGGAGAGTGGGACAAATTGGGAGATGAGGATTAACATATATGCACTCCCACGTGTGAAACTGATAGTGGGAAGCTGCTCTTCAGCACAGGGAGCTCAGCTTGATGTTCTGTGATGACCTAGAGGGGTGGGATGGAGGAGGGCTGGGAGGGATATCCAAGAGAGAAGAGAGATGTATCCATATACATGTATCCATGTAGCTCATTCCCGTCATTACAAGTTAAGTGTTAGTCACTTAGTCATGTCCAACTCTTTGCAACCCCATGGACCGTACTCACCAGGCTCCTCTGTCCATGGGATTTTCCAGGCAAGAATACTGGAGTGGGTTGCCGTTCCTTTCTGTAGGAGATCTTCCCGACCCAGGGATTGAACCCAGGTCTCCCTCATTGCAGGTGAAGTCTTTACCGTCTGGGTCACCAGTTAAATGCCAATTAAAAAATAAAAGTAAAAAATAAAAGGGTCGGGCGGTGGGGGGAGCTCAGATTTCTCTCCTGGGATTTAGAACTAGGAAACAGAAGACTTTGCTTGACAGTGGGAGCTGAAGCCAGAAGTTAAGGGGGCTGCAGAGGCAGCATGCAGGCCAGCGTTGGGGTAAAGCTGAAGCCGCGATTGAGCAGAGGAGGCTGGGCAGGCTCCACGTGGCATGTGTTGGAGCAGAAGAACTGGGAATCCGAAGGCATTTATTGCTGGTGGACTTCCTGGAACCGTCTTAAAACCTGAACCACTCTGCAGTTCTGGTCTGCAAGAAGTAGTACCCTGTCCATGGCTTCTGCTCTTGGATTTCCCAGATTGGCTGTATTCTTAATCTCTCAGTATGTATCTTTTCAGTAAATCTCCCTTTTTTTTTTTTTTTTTTAGTAAATCTCCCTTTTATTGATGCTAGTTCTCTTTTGCCGACACATGAGTTGGACTAGAACAGCCATGTGAACCTGGGCTTGGATCCCTTGGTTTCCTTTCTGAGCTGAGTCTTTGAACAGTTATTTAATTTCTGTAAGTGTCAGGATCCAACAACTATATCCTTACAATGTTGTGCAGATTAAACAAGACGACAAAAATGGAAGGGCCTGTGGAGTGTTTTACACATGGCAGGTATTTGGGGTTTGTTAGGGCCTGTCTCCTTTCCCTCCATGTTTTAGTGGGTTTTTGATTACAGGCCTACCTCTGCTATTGAACTGTCCTGGGTTTGTCATCCTTATTTTTATCGTTCCACCTCAGTTCTTGTTTTAACTATCCCTAAACTCTTTAACTGGAAGAACACCGGGAAACTCCCTCTCCTCATAAATGAATCAATATGGTCACTGGTCTTCCTGAGGCCACTTGTGTAGCAGAGGTGTACATGGGATTTAGATTTATTCGTATTTGTACTGAGGTGAGCTGGTCCTGTTTACCTAGCTCAGAGCAGTGACTTCCAAAGAGAGAGAGCGGGGGCCAGGATGGAAGATGGTGATTAAAGGAAGAAAGGGTGTGTAAAAGCTGTCTCAGAGAAGCCAGGGTCAGAAGAAGAGGAAAAGATGGAATAAACACGGAACAGAGAACTTTTTCTTGGACCTGGGCGTGCAGAGGCAGAGCACTGCTGCGACCTCAGTTCTGGGACGCCCTTCCAGTCGGTCAGGCCAGGGCCACGCAGAAAGCTTTCAGGAAGGAGGTGGGACCGTGGTTAGGGGGCGGCTCTAGTTTGTGCTGGAAGTGGGGGCTGGGACGAATTAGAAACAAACTGAAGATGCCTGTCTGGTAGGGGTGGGTGTGTGACATGTGGAAAAGCTATGCTTGTGATGCTCTGCCTGTGGGTCACGACCTCTTAGGTCTTCACGGTAGAGGGAGAAAAGCAGTGTCCTGGGATGCCGGGAGGCGGGGCGTCGGAGAAGAAAGCGAAATGGCTGCAGAAATAATGACAGGCCGTCAGGGGAAATCTCCAGGCCCTTAGAAAGGTGTGCAGGCAGGTGGGGCGGCAGGGGTTTCTGTTAGGGCTGCCTGGGCCAAGTTCCCCTGTGTCCAGTTTTGATGAGTGTCTCTGGATGAACTGCGACTCTGGCCAGGCCTCATGGGGAGGCCCACAGTTGGAGAGAGCATGACTTTTGCTTGCCAAAAATGGTCCCCCCCTGGGGAGAAAGTGGGTAACTAGTACTGAGGCTGCTCTTAGGAACTGTTCGATATCTCAGGCCAGTACTTGTCCATCAGAGAGCTGCTGGCTTTCTTTCCCTCCAGGATTATGGCCGACAAGACCCAGGAGGCTGGTGGCGTCCACTTCCCGTTTCCCTTCACACCGTATGCCATCCAGAAAGACTTTATGGCAGCGCTGTACCAGGTGCTGGAGGCGGGCAAGATTGGGATATTTGAGAGTCCAACCGGCACCGTAAGTATGACCAGGGGGGGCCTGAGAAGGTCTGGGGAGACGCTGATGACAAGTCAGAGGACGCCAGCATGCCCGTCTGCCTGCATGGTGTGAAGCTTAGAAAGGTCATTCTTTCTATTTATCATTCTGAGTAAGTCACTCCTGTCTATTTATTAAACAGTTAAACACAGCCCCGGGGTCACAGAAAAATTAGGCTGGAGGCACCTGAGAATTTGAATGGTGTAGAAACCACGACTCAGAGCACTGAAACCGTCCATCTTGTTCTGAGCACACAACTGAGAAACAGAAATTACTCTGGCTTACTCACAGATCACACACGGGTTTATTCTCCACAAACTGGGTCACCAAGGGCCAGAGTAACCCAGTCTGGAGCCCCTCAGTTTTCCTTCCTGGCCTGGAAGGAGGGGGTTTGTTAGAGGTTGACCACTGAGGACTGTTGGGGTCCTGCTCCTCTCTCGCACTTTATTGTTGCAGCAAGTGCCGTGTGACAGTGGGCTGCCCGTGTGGGTGTTGCTGTGACCTCCTAGAGGACCTTTCGGGCCTCTCCTCTGTGTCCCTGCCACCTGGGGAGCTTGGCCCAGTTGGCCCGGGATGGTAATGTGTGTGTTGAGTGAATGAACAGAGGAAAGGGACTCATGTCGTCTCATCCGCTGACGGGAGTGTGTCATCCTCTCCTGGGGAGACACAGGTGGGGCTGCTCTCCTGGTTCCGTTTTGTTCCTTTAGACGCAGTGAGTGGGAGGGAGACTCCCTCCTGCCGATTCACACAGTGTGGGTCACGAAGATGCTATGCGGGATGAGGATGTTGTGTGGGACGAGGATGCTGTGCAGGTTGAGGAGTTGTTAAAGCAGCTTCTTGCTGCCAGTCTCCAGCCCTCCATTTACAGCCAGTGCACGTGGGGAATTCCCTTGTGCTTCCACTGCAGGGTTATGGGTTTGATTCCTGGTTGGGGAACTAAGATCCCAGGTGCCATGCAGCGTGGCCAAAAATAAATAAATAAATGCAGTGCATGGGACTTCTCCCCTCCCAACCCACTGATATACTGATTGGGATCAGGAGCAACTTCCTGTAAATAGATCTGAGGAGGTTCAGGTCCTCGTCTGACCATCTGCCTCACCTGATGTCATGAAGCATCTTTTCCTCTCTCTCTTTTTTTCTTTCCTTATTTTTAAAATAATTTTTTGTATTTATTTTTGGCTCTGCTGGGTCTTCATTTGCTGCTTTGGCTTTTTGCTGGTGGTGAGTGGGGGCTACTCTCTAGTTGCACTGTGCAGGCTTCTCACTGCAGTGGCTTCTTTTGTAGCAGAGCACGGGCTCTCGGGCATGTGGGCTTCAGTAGTTGCAGCTCCCAGACTCTGGAGCACAGGCTCAGCAGCTGTGGTGCATGGGCTTAGTTGCTCTGCATCATGTGGGATCTTCCCAGATCAGGGATGGAACCCGTGTCTCCTACATTGGCAGGCGGACTCTTTACCACTGAGCCATCAGGGAAGCTCTGTTTATTTTTGGCCACGCCATGCAGCATGTGGATCTTAGCTCCCCGACCAAGGATCAAACCTGCACCCCCCTGTTTGGAAGCACGGAGTCTCAACCACTGGACCACCAGGGAGGTCCCTTGTCCTCCTCTCTTTAAAGTCAAATCAAAGAACAGTGTGTGTAGTTTAAAAAGTCACATTTATCAAACTTGGTTCCTTGGGCCGGTGCTTTTAACTTTCTTATCTATTTCTTAAATACTCTTGGTTTGCATATGTTGAAATCACAAGCCGATGCTGCTGTTGTTCGCTTTATTGGCTGTGGTTGCTGGGGCCTCTTGCCATAGGTAAGATGGAGCTTTCTGACCGTCTCTTTCCTCTCCCTCTGCCCACCCTCCTGCTGCAGTTACATATTTTCGGTCTCTTTTTCTTCTCTTGAATAACTTTAAAGTCAGTAGTTGTCTTTTAAAGGTTTGCATCACTTTCAGTGTGCTTATACCTGTTCTTCTCTTCACCATCCAGTGGTGTCTCAGCATCGCAACTCATCATACAGTCATCCTCTTTGCCTGCCTGCCTGGGCTGCCGTGAGAACACACCACAGACAGTGGCGTAAATGTGGGAATTTATGGTCTCACAGTCTGCAGACTAGATGTCCAGAATCAAGGTGTCGGCAAGGTCCCTCCTGAGGGCCTGGGGGAAGGATCTGTCCACGCCCCTCTCCTGGGCATGTGGACAGGAAGCTTCCTCCTGTCTCTTTGCATTGTCTGTCTTCGTTGCCTCTGTGTCCACATTTCCCCTTTTTATTATGCAAGGGTACTGTTTTATACACAGGCTTCCCTGGTAGCTCAGCTGGTAAAGAACCTGTCGATACAGGAGATGCAAGAGACATGGATTCGATCCCTGGGTCGGGAAGATCCCCTGGTGAAGGGAGTGGAAACCCACTCCAGTATGCTTGCCTGGGAAATTTCATGGACAGAGAAACTTGCCGGGCTACAGTCCGTGGGGTTGCACAGGGTCGGACACAACTGAGACACTGTCTCTCTGGATCAGGGCCCACCCCCTCTTAACTCAGGATGTCTGTTTTCAAGCAGGGCCACGTTCTGAGATACCGGGGTCAGGGGAACACAATTCAATCCACGTCAAGGACCTCCAGGGAAAAGTCTGATGTTTAAACCAATAGATGTATTCTCCAGAACAATTGGTTTGCTTCAAAATTTCATAGCATTGGGACTCCTGGGGCCGATCACCTTCTGTCTGCGCAGATATGTTGACTGCATCCCTGCCTCAGCAGGTCGTATCCAGGATTTCATGATGTGCCCCTTTTTTTGGGGGGGGGAGCCTTAATTCATTTTCTGGGCTATTTATTCGGTTTCTGCCGTTCTTCTCATTGTGGTGGCTTGCAGTACTTAAAGGTAGCTTGATAAACCTCTTTTATTCTTTGAAGAACACAGTGAAGACATATAATTAAAGAATTTCGCTTTTATTTTTCTTTTGTTCTTAGCTGTGCTCTAGGAAAAAGCCAGTTCCCTTCCCTTTTCTTCCTTTCTGAAGTGGGTCTTGGAGCGCCCTCTGATACTTAATGTCAGATGCTTTATTACGACAGGAAAGGTCATTCGGGAAGCTGGGTCTCTTGGCCTCTATGTCTGAGAGGGTTTTTCTCCCTGTAGGGAAAATCCCTAAGTCTCATCTGCGGGGCCCTCTCCTGGCTCCGCGACTTTGAACAGAAGAAACGCCAAGAGGAGGAGCGTCTGCTGGAGGCTGGAGCCCCCGCCTCGAACGATGGGCTGGCCCCAGCCCCGGGTCTCCCATCCTCCTGCCAGGGGAACCCAGGCACCCCAGAGGCCACTGGAGAGCCCGACTGGATCACTCAGTTTGTGCAGAAGAAGGAAGAAAGGGACTTGGTGGACCGATTGAAGGTGAGATTGGGTTATGGGAGATAGGGCGATCTGGGAACGGGGCATCCGTGGTGACTTCAGGTGAATCCCAAGGCTGGACAGCGTGTGTCCTTGCTGTGTGTCCTCTGGCCACCTCCCGGGTGGCTGGTGCTGCGCCCTTACTGTCCGTGTTAAGCTGACGTCACCAGGCTTTCTCTAGGTTGGCATTCATGAGTACGTGCTAAGTCGATTCAGTCGTGTCTGACTCTGTGCGACCCCATGGACTGTAGCCCACCAGCTCCTCTGTCCATGGAGTTCTCAAGACAAGAATCCTGGAGTGGGTTGCCATTCCCTTTTCCAGGGGATCTTCCCGACCCAGGGATCAAACCCGGGTCTCCTGCATCGGCAGGCGGGTTCTTTACCAGCAGTTCCCTTTCACTGCTGGGAGAGGAACCTCACCGTTGCCAGTGGCAGCACGGACCTGGCGTCCCTGGCATCGGACCCCTTAAGGGCCATGCTGGATGGAGAGTGTGTCCTTTCTACAGTGCTCAGGGTCTGCTGGCCATGCTGCAGCCGACGAGGCCAGCAGGGCAGGGCAGGCTGCCCAGAGGCGAAAAGCCCTGGACTGGGGCACCCTGGCTCCAGAAGGGGCGTGCTCCAGGGCTTCCTGCAGGAGTCTCCCTTCTGGCGTCCCCCCTCCAGGAGGAGCAGGTCCGGAGGAAGAAGCGAGAAGAGCGCCTGCAGCAGGTCCGTCACAACGCAAAGCTCCGGTTCGCGGCCAAGCGCACGGTGAGTGTGGTCCCCGGGACCGCGTCCGGGCTGTGTCCGCCCACGCAGCTGGTCGGGGTGAGCAGCCGGGCCCTCGGCCCCTTCCCCGGGAGTGGGGCAGCCTGAGCTGAAGGACAGGTCCTGGGGCGTTGGCACCAGTCGCTCGAGGCCCATGTCAGTGGTGGGCGCACTGCCATGGCCGCCTGATGCTGCCTCGTCGGGGGTGGGGCACCGGCATCAAGGTTTCTTTCTCTTTGCCCCACAGAGACAGGAAGATGAGGAAACAGAGCGTCTGCTCCGGCTCAGCAGTGAGATGCTGGCCACAGGCACAGAGCCCGAGGAGGTGGCCTCTGGGGAGGAGGAGCTGGTCCTCGCAGAGTATGAGAGTGACGAGGAGAAAGGAGTGCCCAGTGGGTAAGAGCATCACCTCCACCCGCTGCCCTGCCTGCGTCTGTGCAGGTTTCCAGGGAGTAGCTCCTTCCTCCACCCCGAGAGGCGGGCCCCCTCTTCATGGCATGGAGGACGCCCACAGCGGCAAGCCCTTTCTCTGCCAGCTCAGGCAGCTCCCTCCTCTTGGCGGTATTTGCATCTTGGCTCTGCATTCAGGGCACCATGGTCCAGCTGGGGACTTGAACCCCACTGGTCTGACTCTTAAGTCTCAGGCTCTAGCACCAAGTCAAGCTGTGTAAGGCTTGTGAGGTAAGCCCTCGAGTTGTCCTCAGGCTGAGTTTTTCTTAACCTAAGGCTTCTGTTGGTCCACACTCATAGGTTTCTAATTTGTGAGCTGTTATTCCTGAGTGAACTAGAAATGCTGGCTTTGATTTGCATTTCTGTGTTGATTAGCGATGTTGAACACCTTTTCACGTTCAGCTCTGCTTAGTCGCGTCCGACTCTTTGCAACCCCATGGACTGCAGCACGCCAGGCTTCCCTGTCCTTCACCAACTCCCAGAACTCGCTCAAACTCAACTCCATTGAGTCAGTGATGCCATCCAACCATCTCATCCTCTGTCATCCCCTTCTCCTCCTGCCTTCAATCTTTCCCAGCATCAGGGTCTTTTCCAATGAGTCAGTTCTTCACATCAGGTGGCCAAAGTAATGGAACTTCAGCATCAGTCCTTCCAGTGAGTATTCAGGACTGATTTCCTTTAGGATTCACTGGTTTGATCTCCTTGCAGTCCAAGGGACTCTCAAGAGTCTTCTCCAACACCACAGCTCAAAAGCATCAATTCTTCGGTGTTCAGCTCACTTTATAGTCCAACTCTCACACCCATACGTGACTACTGGAAAAGCCATGGCTTTGACCAGGTGGAGCTTTGTCAGTAAAGTAATGTCTTTGCTTTTTAATATGCTGTCTAGGTTGGTCATTGCTTTTCTTCCAAGGAGCAAGCATCTTTTAATTTCATGGCTGCAGTCACCATCTGCAGTGATTTTGGAGCCCAAGAAAATAAAGTCTGTCACTTTTTCCATTGTTTTCCCATCTATTTGCCATGAAGTGATGGGAATGGACGTGTGGACCACAGCCTTGTCTAACTCAATGAAACTGTGAACCATGCCATGTAGGGCTACCCAAGATGGATGGGTTATGGTGGAGAGTTCTGACAAAACATGGTCCACTGGAGAAGGGAATGGCAAATCACTCAGTATTCTTGCCTTGAGAACCCCATGAACAGTATGAAAAGACAAAAAGATATGACACTGAAAGACATCTACAGGCAACAACACAAGAGACGACTCAACACATAGACATCACCAGATGGCCAACAGTGAAGTCAGATTGATTATATTCTTTACAACTGAAGATGGAGAAGCTCTATACAGTCATCAAAAAGAAGACCGGAAGCTGACTGTGGCTCCGATCATGAACTCCTTATTGCAAAATTCAGACTAAAATTGAAGAAAATAGGGAAGACCACTAGACCACTAAGGTATGACCTCAGTCAAATCCCTTATGATTATATAGAAGTGACAAGTAGATTCAAGGGATTAGATCTGATAGACAGAGTGCCTGAAGAACTATGGACCGAGGTTCACAGCATTATACAGGAGGCCGTGATCAAAACCATTCCCAAGAAAAAGAAATGCAAAAAGGCAAAATGGTTGTCTGAGGAGGCCTTACAAATAGCTGAGGAAAGAAGAGAAGTGAAAGGCAAAGGAGAAAAGGAAAGACATACCCATCTGATGTAGAGTTCCAAAGAATATCAAGGAGAGATAAGAAAGCCTTCTTCAGTGATCAGTGCAAAGAAGTAGAGGAAAACAATAGAATGGGAAAGACTAGAGATCTCTTCAAGAAAATTAGAGATACCAAGGGAACATTTCATGCAAAGATGGGCACAATAAAGGACAGAAATGGTATGGATCTAACAGAGGAAGAAGATACTAAGAAGAGATGGCAAGAATATGCAAAATAACTATACAAAAAAGATCTGAATGACCCAGATAACCACAATGGTATGATCACTCACCTAGAGACAGACATCCTGGAACGGGAAAGTCAAGTGGGCCTTAAGAAGTATCACTATGAAAAAAAAAAAAGAAGCATCACTATGAAGAAAGCTAGTGAAAGTGCTGGAATTCCAGTTGAGCTATTTCAAATCCTGAAAGATGACCCTATGAAAGTGCTGCCAGCAAATCTGGAAAACTCAGCAGTGGCCACAGGACTGGAAAAAGTCAGTTTTCATTCCAATCCCAAAGAAAAGCAATGCCAAAGAATGTTCAAACTACTGCACAATTGCACTCATCTCACACACTAGCAAAGTAATGCTCAAAATTCTCCAAGCCAGGCTTCAACAGTACGTGGACCGAGAATCTTCCAGTTGTTCAAGCTGGATTTAGAAAAGGCCTCTGCCAATATCCATTGGATCATCAGAAAAGCAAGAGAGTTCCAGAAAAACATCTACTTCTGCTTTATTGACTATGCCAAAACTTTTGACTGTGTGGATCACAACAAACTGTGGAAAATTCTTTAAGAGATGGAAATACCAGACCACCTTCCCTGCCTCCTGAGAAATCTGTATGCAAGTCAAGAAGCAACAGTTAGAACCAGACATGGAACAATGGACTGATTCCAAATTGGGAAAGGGGTATGTCAAGGCTTAATATTGTCACCCTGCTTATTTAACTTCTATGCAGAGTACATCATGCGACATGCTGGGCTGGATGAAGCACAAGCTGGAATCCAGATTGCCAGGAGAAATATCAATAACCTCAGATATGCAGATGACACCACTCTTCTGGCAGAAAGTGAAGAAGAACTAAAGAGCTTCTTGACGAAAGTGAAAGAGGAGAGTGAAAAAGTTGGCTTAAAACTCAACATTCAGAAAACTCAGATCATGGCATCTGGTTCCATCGCTTCATGGCAAATAGATGGGGAGACAATGGAAACAGTGAGAAACTTTATTTTTTTGGGCTCCAAAATCACTGCAGATGGTGACTGCAGTCATGAAATTAAAAGACGCTTGTTCCTTGGAAGAAAAGCTATGCCCAACCTAGACAGCATTTTATTTTATTTTTTTCCACCCTAATCTCTTCAATTTTATTATAGGACACACTGGGGACAGAGGAGGGAAGTGGAGGAGGGGTGACAAGAAGGCAGCTGGGGGCCTCCCCCACCGTGCGCCTTTGAACACAGCAGGGGGTCAGGCAGAGGCTTCAGGAGAGGATGCAAGAAGTGCAAGCGTCACCTTCCATGGGACAAGGATCCCTCATCATGGCGTTGGCCTTCTTAGCCCAGCGTGAGGGGGAAGAGTCTGCTGGGTGGGAGGGCTGAATGTCTGCTGACACCGGGTGGCTACTGGGACGGGCTACTGCCACCCACGCCTGGAAGCACCGAGACATGTTTAGTACCCTCCCTCGCTGTAAGCGGCGTGAAAGCACTGGCCCCCAGGAGGGACACAAAGATCCTGGCCACGCTTGCTGGCTCATGCCTCATTTGCTCTAGAGAAGACAGGGGAACCCGACATTTTGGTTTGAAAGGCTTTCTTTTTCCCCTCGGTGAAAACAGGTGGGGGAGAGGTGGGAGGGACAAGACAAAACACTCCCAACATCAAGACACAAGTGAAAGTGAAGTCGCTCTGTCGTGTCCGACTCTTTGCGATTGTAGCCTACCAGGCTCCTCCGTCCATAGGATTTTCCAGGCAAGAGTACTGGAGTGGGTTGCCATTGCCTTCTCCAGATAGACAGGATTTTAAAAAGCAGAGACTTTTGCTGACAAAGGTCTGTCTAGTCAAAGCTGTGGTTTTTCCATAGTCATGTGTGGATGTGAGAGTTGGACTGTAAAGAAAGCTGAGCGCCGAAGAATTGATGCTTTTGAACTGTGGTATTAGAGAATACTCTTGAGCGTCCCTTGGACTGCAAGGAGATCCAACCAGTTCATCCTAAAGGAAAGGACTGATGCTGAATATTCGTTGGAAGGACTGATGCTGAAGCTGAAGTTCCAATACTTTGGCCACCTGATGTGAAGAACTGATTCACTGGAAAAGACCCTGATGCTGGGAAAGATTGAAGGCGGGAGGAGAAGGGAACGACAGAGGATGAGATGGTTGGATGGCATCACTGACTTGATCAACATGAGTTTGAGTGAGCTCTGGGAGTTGGCGATGGACAGGGAAGCCTGGTGTGCTGAAGTCCATGGGGTTGCAATGACACGACTGAGCAACTGACTGGATGGATGGGACTGGATGCCATGATCTTAGTTTTTTTAATGTTGAGCTTTAAGCCAGCTTTTTCACTCTCCTCTTTCACTTTCATCAAGAGGCTTTTTAGTTCTTCTTCGCTTTCTGTCATAAGGGCGGTGTCATCTTCATATCTGAGGTTATTGATATTTCTCCCTGCAGTCTTGATTCCAGCCTGTGTTTCATCCAGCCCAGCATGTCGCATGATGTACTCTACATAGAAGTTAAATAAGCAGGGTGACAATATACAGCCTTGACATACTCCTTTCTCAGTTTAGAACCAGTCCCTTGTTCCATGTCTGGTTCTAACTGTTGCTTTTTGACTTGCATACAGATTTCTCAGGAGACAGGGAAGGTGGTCTGGTATTTCCATCTCTTAAAGAATTTTCCACAGTTTGTTGTGATCCACACAGTCAAAAGTTTTGGCATAGTCAATAAAGCAGAACTCTCTTGCTTTTTCTGTGATCCAGTGGATATTGGCAATTTGATCTCTGGTTCCTCTGCCTTTTCTAAATCCAGCTTGAACATCTGGAAGTTCATGGTTCACATATTGTTGAAGCCTGACTTGGAGAATTTTGAGCATTACTTTGCTAGTGTGTGAGATGAGTGCAATTGTGCAGTAGTTTGAACGTTCTTTGGCATTGCCTTTCTTTGGGATTGGAATGAAAACTGACTTTTTCCAGTCCTGTGGCCACTGCTGAGTTTTCCAGATTTGCTGGCAGCACTTTCATAGGGTCATCTTTCAGGATTTGAAATAGCTCAACTGGAATTCCAGCCCTTTCACTAGCTTTCTTCATAGTGATGCTTCTTAAGGCCCACTTGACTTTCCCATTCCAGGATGTCTGTCTCTAGGTGAGTGATCATACCATTGTGGTTATCTGGGTCATTAAGATCTTTTTTGTATAGTTCTTCTGTGTATTCTTGCCATCTCTTAATATCTTCTTCCTCTGTTAGATCCATACCATTTCTGTCCTTTATTGTGCCCATCTTTGCATGAAATGTTCCCTTGGTATCTCTAATTTTCTTGAAGAGATCTCTGGTCTTTCCCACTCTATTGTTTTCCTCTGTTTCTTTGCACTGATCACTGAGGAAGGCTTTCTTATCTCTCCTTGATATTCTTTGGAACTCTGCGTCAGATGGGTATGTCTTTCCTTTTCTCCTTTGCCTTTCACTTCTCTTCTTTCCTCAGCTATTTGTAAGGCCTCCTCAGACAACCATTTTGCCTTTTTGCATTTCTTTTTCTTGGGAATGGTTTTGATCACGGCCTCCTGTATAATGCTGTGAACCTCGGTCCATAGTTCTTCAGGCACTCTGTCTATCAGATCTAATCCCTTGAATCTCTTTATCACTTCTGCTGTATAATGGTAAGGGATTTGACCTTTTCATGTACCTGTTGGCTATTTGTATGTTGCTTTGGGCTTCCCTGGTGGCTCAGAGGTTAAAGTGTCTGCCTGCAATGCGGGAGACCCAGATTTTATCCCTGGGTTGGGAAGATCCCCTGGAGAAGGAAATGGCAACCCACTCCAATATTCTTGCCTGGAGAATCCCATGGAGGGAGGAGCCTGGTAGGCTACAGTCCACGGGGTTGCAAAGAGTCGGACACGACTGAGCTACTTCACTTGGAATAATGTTCATTCAGTTTCCCTGCCCATTTTTAAATTGGATTATATGGGTTTTTTGTTTGGTTTTTTGCTATTGAGTTGTAGGAGTTCCTAATATATTTTGGAAATTAACCTCTTATCAGATGGATGGTTTTCAAATATTTTCTCCCATTCCATAGGTTGACTTTTCATTTTGTTGATTTTTTTTTTCTTTTGTCCGGAAACTTTTTAGTTAGAAGTAGTCCCTCTTGTTTATCTTTGCTTTGTTGCTTATACTTCTCGTATATTCCAAAAAGTCATTGTCAACACCAGCGTTAAGGAGCTTGTTCCGTGTTTTCTTCTAGGAGTTTTGTGGTTTCAGGAGTTACATTTTAAGTCTTTAATCAAGTTTGAGTTAATTTATGAGTGGTATGAGATAGGTGTCTAATGTCATTCTTGTTCTTGTGAATGTCTAGTTTTCCCAGTACCGTTTGTTGAAGACACTGTCTCTTCTCCATTGGGTATTCTTGGCCCCCTTTTCAGATCAGTTGACTGTATACACAAGGGTTGATTTCTGGGCTCTCAGTTCTGTTCTGTCGGCCTGTGCATCTGCTTTTATGCCAGTTGTTGTTTTTCAGTCATTAAGTAGTGTCCGAGTCTTTGCGACCTCATGGACTGTAGCCATCGGGGCTCCTCTGTCCTCCACTGTCTCCCGGAGTTTGCTCAGATTCATGTCCATTGAGTCGGTGATGCTGTCTAACCAACTCGTCCTCTGCCACCTTCTGCTTTACTGAACTTGTGTATTAGTTCTAACAGTTTTGGAGTCACGTCTTCATGGTTTTCTACATGTAAAATCATGTCATCTGCAAACAGAGAATGCAATTCTTCCTTTCCAAATTGGATGCCTTTCATTTCTTTTTCTTGCCTGATTGCTCTGGCTAGGATTTCCAGTACTGTGCTGAGCAGGAGTGGTGAGCGTGGGCCCCCTTGGGTCTGATCTTAGAGGAAAAGCCTTTACCACTGAGTGTGATGGGACCTGCCGGCTTGTCACAAATGGCCTTCATTGTGTTAAGGTAGGCTTCTCTTCAGTTTGTTGAGAATTTCTATCATGAGAGGACATTGATTACTTTTTTAGAGCTGTTAGCTTTTTTCTTTTTTAAACAGAAATTTTATTTATTTATTTTTGGCAGTGCCGGATCTTCATTGCTGTGTGGGTTTTTCTGTAGTTGCAGTGCTTGGGCTTCTCATTGCCGTGGCTTCTCTGGTTGCGGAGCATGGGCTCTAGGGTGTGTAGGCTTCCATAGTTGCTGCTCCTGGGCTCTAGAGCACAGGCTTTGCAGTCGTGGTGCACGGGCTTGGTTGCTCCATGGCATGTGGGGTCTTCCCAGATCAGGAATCAAACCTGTGTCTCCTGCATTGGCAGGTGGATTCTTTACCACTGAGCCACCAGGGAAGCCCCAGATGTTGACTTTTGTCAAATGCTTTTCTTACACCTATTGAGATGATCATATAATTTTTTTTCTTTCATTCCACTAAGTGATTTATGACATTTATTGATTTACTTATATTGACACATCCTTGCATCCTAGGGATAAATCCTACTTGATCATGAAGCATGATGCATTAACATGCTGGTTTGCTGGTGTTTTGGTTGAGGATTTCTGTGTCTGTATTCAGTGGGGATCTTGGCCAGCAATTCTCTTCTCCTCTGTGTCATTATCGACTTTGGTATCAGAGTGACACTGGCCTCATGAAATGAGTTTCGGACTGATCCCTCCTCTTCAGTTTTTTGGGAAGCGTTTGAGAATGATTGGCATTATTTCTTTATTTGGTGGAATTGACCGGTGAAGCCACCTGGCCCTGGGGCTTTTCCGTGTTGGTGCTCAGAGGCCTGCCCTGAGCCACAGGTTTCAGCACCTGGACAAGAACTGACACTTGTGACCCCGCCCAGGGCTAAGGTGCCAGGCTGCTCTCCACACCCCATCCTGCTCTGGGGAGACAGGAGCAGCTAGTGCCCCACGGCCCTTCCCCCTGCCCCCCCATCCCCGGATTGCTGGCCTGCTCTCCTGCTCCTTGCCCGGGGGCCCCTGGGGGACACGATAAAGAACTCGAGTGCAGTTTGTCAATATTCAAGCAGAAAGTGCACCTCAGGGTCCAGCCAGGCACCTGATCCTGCAGCTTAACTTCTGTGGCTTCGATGCCCTGCGTCCTGAGATGCCAGCCTCTAAGGACACGCCCCGCTGGTTCTGACCCACAGGATGTGTTTTGCCTCCTCCCACATCCAGCCCCTCACGGAGGTCATGCTGACTTTGTCCTGGGTGGCCTATGGTTTAAATCCCAGAGCTGCCCGAACAGCCCTCCACAGACCAGGAGGCCGGCCCTGTTGATAACTCCTCTCTGAGAGCCTCAGGCAATGCACACTAATGCCTTTAAAAAAAATTGAATTCTGGGTGGATTAAAACAAAAACCAAAGTCTGAGAAGACTTTCTCCGTGCGTGTGTTTTTTCCTCTCAGAGTGGACGTGGATGAGGATGACTTGGATGAAGAACACGTAACGAAGGTGAGACACAGGGTCCTGGGTCCCAGGTGAGCCACCCGGGTCTGCAGATGAGGCAGGAGCTTCGTCTCCATGTCTCCAGCCCCCAAGTTTCCGGGTGCTTGCCAGGCAGGGCCCCTGGGAGATGCCTGCGCCCCAGGGCGTTGAAGGGCAGCCTCTGGGCCAAGGGCCCAGGTCTCCATGGGGTTGATGGGAGGTGGATGAGGGGTGAATGCTCTGCCCCTGGTCTCCAGGGGTTGGTGGGCGGTGGCAGGTCCCTGTCCTTGGTCTGAGTGTGCATTTGCCTGGGGGCTGGGAGGCCTGTGTAGTTCTGACGCTGCTCCGGCTTCCTGCACTGAAGACTTTTGGTTTTCTCTGTTGACATTAGATATCCCCCCCTCTCCTTTCCCTCTCCTGGTTCTCAGAGGGGCACACAGAGAGAACTGAGCTCAGCCTCCTCCTGCTTTATCCCCACCCAGCCCCCAGCCCCTGAGCCCTGGGAGGTGTGTGTGGACCTTCACTCCCACCCCCATACCTCTGACTCTCAGAGTCCTTCTGGTGTCTGAGTTACCACTGAGGGGACACTCCCTCTCCTGACATGACCGAGCTCCCCAGTGTGGCCGGAGCAGAAGCCGAGTGTGACCCGGGGCAGGGGTCACCTGGGGTCTGCCGGGGGTGGGGGGGTGAGGGGTGGTCTCCTTCTTTAGGTCTGAGTCCTGGCCGCCCTCCCCATTCCCTTGGCCTCTTGGGCCCCGGCCCTCCTCCCTGTGCAGAGTGTTTGGGGTGATGGTCTCCCCCGACCCCCACCTCCCCCGGCAGATTTACTACTGCAGCCGGACGCACTCCCAGCTGGCCCAGTTCGTGCACGAAGTGCAGAAGAGCCCCTTCGGCCAGGACACCCGGCTGGTCTCCCTGGGCTCTCGGCAGGTGAGAGCCTGGTGCCATCCCGCTGGTTTCCATCCCAGAAGGCCAGGACCACCGTGGGGCTGAGGCGGGGCGCAGGGCAGGACGGGCCGTGCTGGTCCCTGGAAGGAAGCAGGAGGGCGGGCAGGCCAGGGGGCTCTCTCTGTGTTGCTGAGGCAGCCCCGCTTCTCTTGCCCTCTCCTCGGTCTTACAGAACCTGTGTGTTAATGGGGACGTGAGGAAGCTGGGTTCGGTGCAACTGATCAATGACCGCTGTGTGGAGATGCAGAGAAGCAAGCATGGTAGCTGCCAGTGGCCCAGGCCTCTGGGACTCTCGTGCGGCCCAGGGCGGTGCTAGGAATGGTGGGGGGAGTGGCTCCAAGGACGTGGGAAATGGTGGGAATGAGGGTAAGGTACCCGGCTTCCTTTCTAAAGAGCCTCACATGGGGAAAGGGGGCCTGTCTGCTTTTTGGTCCAGATCTAGCCCAAAACCCTGGCTGAGAGATGGTTTTGTAGGCCTTTGCTAGAAAGACAGTAAGATGCTGGGATGTTTCAATGAGACCATAAGCAGCAGCTCTGGAAGGTCCCACCCTGTGGGAACGGGTCTGGATGGTACAGAACCAGTCCTGGCCCCAGGGCAGCTGTGGCTTTCTGCCTTTGCCCCCGTGCCCCTCAGAGAAGAAGAGCATCACTGAGGAAGAGGAGCCCAGGAGGAGGAGGCGGAGGCAGGAGCCGAGGGCCACCTGCCCCTTCTACAGCCATGAGCGGCTGCAGCTCCTCCGGGACGAGGTCCTGGCAGGGGTGAAGGACGTCGAGCAGTTAGTGGCCCTGGGCGAGGAGGCTCGGGCCTGTCCCTACTACGGGGGCCGGTTCGCCATTCCCGCAGCCCAGGTGAAGACCGGGGGTCGGGCGGTGGTGGTTTTATGTGAGTGTATCGAGCCCACTTTGCAGATAAGGAAACCAAGGCTGAGAGGTTGACTTTCCCAGAGTTGCATGGCTCCAGGACCAGAACCCAGGGCTGTCTTGGGAGCACAGAAGGGGCTCTGCAGCCAGGGTCCCAGCTCCCTCCCCATGTCTGCCAGTGGTCCAGTGGACTCCAATTTTATCGGTTTCCCGTTTGGTCCACACAGGCTTTCCGGGCAGGGCTTCGTGCTCAGAGCACAGTGCGCTGCTCTGGCGGTCTCTCTGCTGTGTCCCTGCACGTGTTCTGGGCAGGAAGTGGAACCAGTGCACACTTGGGCTGCAGGGTGGCTGGGCCAACCCCTCTCGGGGAGAGAGGGGGTCCCGCCCCCTCAGGCCCTCTCTCCCCCTCCAGCTGGTGGTGCTCCCCTATCAGATGCTGCTGCACGCGCCCACCCGCCAGGCGGCGGGGATCCGGCTGCAGGGCCAGGTGGTGGTCATCGACGAGGCCCACAACCTCATCGACACCATCACCAGCATCCACAGCGTGGAGGTCAGAGGTTCCCAGGTAGGTGGGCCTCTGTCTTCCCGGGCCAGGGCGTGTGCTGAGCTGAGGCTGGGACCCCCCGCCATCCCCCCCCAAACAGCAGGATTTAGGACTGGGCCCAGCCTGGCAGCGGGCACTCTGCATGGTCCTCCCTGGGCTGTGACCCGAGGCCTCCAGGTCAGAGTGGCAGGGTGTGAGAAGCAGGGGTGATTGTGCAGCTGGGTGTTACAGTTGACACTGCTGTGAGGGATGCTGGAGACGGTTGACAGCCGCTGTTTGCTCATTGCTTGTTATGTGCCCTGCACCACGTTGCGGGGGGGACCCCTGACTCTGCATCAGGCTAATCCTATTGATGCTGAGAGCTCAGAGTCTAAAGGAGGTTAAGCGCTGTCTCTTGAGGGCTTCTGTGGTGGCTCAGACAGTAAAGAATCCGCCTGCAACATGGGAGACCTGGGTTTGATCCGTGGATTGGAAAGATCCCCTGGAGAAGGGAATATGTAGGTACCCACTCCAGTATTCGTGCCTGGAGAATCCGTATGGACAGAGGAGCGTGCTGGGCTACAGTCTATAGGGTCACAAAGAGTCGGACACGACTGAGCGACTTTCAGTTCAGTGGATTTGACCACTGGCTCCTGATCCTTAAGCCCACATGACGCTCCCCTTGACAGACCAGGGTGTGAGGGTCGCCTTGAACCGTCTCTCTCAGCAGATGGCGTGTCCCTCCTGTCCCAGGAGACACTAGCAGAGATGTTTGTTACGTGCGAGCATCACTGTCTGGCCTTTTCCCCGACCCTCACTGGACGCCCCAGCAGTAGTCTGCCTCCCCCTGTCTTTTGGCCCCACCAGCTGAAGGGCCTTGAAAACCCACACCTTGGTCTGCCCCAGCAACCCCTGCATTTTGACTGCCCCCGAGTGTCCTGGGCTGGCACAGTCAGGCATCCAGGGGTCACTGGCATCACGCAGGGGGGCTCGCCCAGGCCTGCTCTGCCCTCTCACCCATGCTGTTTTCTCCCCCAGCTCTGCCAGGCCCACAACCAGCTGCTCCAGTACACGGAACGATACGGGTGAGATGCTGCCTCCTGGGGGGTTGGGAAGGCCCCGCTCAGCCTTGGTGCCCCAAAGCCCACCTGCAAGAGGAGGCATCGTGGGGTGTCTCTGGCCCGGGCTCAGAGCGGTGGGCTGGCATGCCCTTCACCTCCTGGTTCGTTGGGCTTACATCCCACTAGGCCGTGGAGGCCTTGGGCCCCGGCCAGCCTGTCTTCTGGGAGAGCTGGCTGCAGCCCGTGCCCCATTTGGGAAGGCGGTAGGTGGGAAGGCCTCAGCTCAGACCAGGAGGGGAGTTGGGATCCCTCCCACTGACGTGCTCGGGCTTCCCCCCTCCCAGGAAGCGCCTGAAGGCCAAGAACCTGATGTACATCAAGCAGCTCCTGTACCTGCTGGAGAAGTTCGTGGCTGTGCTGGGCGGTGAGGAGCCTCCCCGCCCCCCCCCCCCGAGCCTGCCGGAGCCTGGTCCGCAGATGCCAGTCAGCACCCCCGGGGTTCCGTTCGCAGGCATTGTCTGGGCCATTGATTTAGGAATCCTCATCTGTCCCTGCTTAGATCTTTTTTAGAACTTGGATGTGTATGCCTCTGTCCTGAGTCCTTTTTACTTGGCCAGGCCCTCTCCTCGGGTGGCAGTACCCATCACATGTTGTGCTACAAACGTGTATATGACCCTGACGGTGCTGGGACTCGGGGCTCGGTGCTCCCGCGACGAGGGCGGCATAGGCGTGCTCACCCTCAGGGCAGTAACTGAAGCCCAGCGTGGCCGGCCGCTGGTTCGGGAGCCCAGCGAGAGGGACTGGAGCCCCTGGCTCCTGGCCCCACGCGCCTTTGTCTTACTCTGTGCACCAGCGTCCCTTTACTGAGTCGCTTTACCCATAGAAGCTGAAGTGCAGAAGGGCGGGGGAGTTTCCAGGGGATGTCCCAGGTCGGCATCTTCGCTTGGTTTCTGCCCTGCAACCTGGGAGTCTCCTGCTCACGCCTGTAGGAATGGGGTGTGGGGGTCCCTGTCCTTTCCTTGCAAAGGGTGACATCGCCAGGCGTGGGCTGCACATGCAACACTTCCGGGCCCCTGGGACATCCTGCCCACCTCCCGTGGGTCCTTTGGGTGCTGTAAAGGGCAGAAGACCCCTTCAGACAGGAATGTTCTTGCTCGATAACTACAGAGTAGAGGGAGAAGACGGGGCCGGGCCCACTGTCCTGACCTGTTTGATTCTCTTTTTTTAGGGAACATTAAGCAAAATCCCAACACGCAGAGCCTCTCACAGGCAGGTAAGAGCAGGCGGCAGCTGTTGGTGAGCTTCCCTCCGGGATGCAGGCTGTGGTCCCCGGAGGGGATGTCAGGCCCGCATGTTTGTTCTCAGGGACAGAGCTGAAGACCATCAACGACTTCCTCTTCCAGAGCGAGATCGACAACATCAACCTGTTCAAGGTAGGTCGTCACCTTCGGGGCTGAGCACCCCCAGGTTTCTTTTTTGCTCCCCACCCGTGGGCAGGACTCTGCATGAAGACTGTGGAAGGAATCAAAAGTGAGTTCCTTTTGTCCTTGAGCAGCTCAGAGGCCTGAGGGTCTATGGGATAACTTAATCCTTGCACACAGCTCGTGTCAGAGGAGAGGGATCGTCAGCTTGGGGTGAAGGGTCACTATGATGACAGCCATGCTTTTCTCTGTGTGTGATAAGCCGGTGCTTCCAGGTCCCCCCTTTCTCCTCTCTGCAGTGATGGGGGCAGTGGCAGAGGAGAGGCCCCAGGCTAGAGGCTGATGTGGCCACGGGAGGCTTCGGGCACCGGGGGATGGCGGTGGGCCCGCTCCCGGGTGTATGGAAGGTCTTTCTCCAGCTGTAGCCATTTTCACGGCGCCTCTGGCTGGGTGTGTTTTTGCAGGTGCAGCGCTACTGTGAGAAGAGCAAGATCAGCAGAAAGGTACCCGACCCTCTGCTCAGCCCGAGGCTGCCCTGTGTGCCCCTCACTCCTGCCCTGCAGAAGCGCCAGGGCACCTGCCCCCGTGTTCACTGGGGGCAGCTCGTGGGCGGGCAGGGAGGCCCATCCGTCTCCCCTCACGGCCGCTGCTTTCATCCCATCCCAGCTCCTTGGCTTCACAGAGAGGTACGGGGCAGTCCTGGTGCCCTCCGTGGAGCAGCCCAAACTATCCGGCTTCCAGGACTTCCTGCAGAGCCTGCAGCCCGGGGCGACGGCGGGTGAGTGGGGACGGGGAGCCTGGGCTGTGGCCTTCCTCGCATACGTGGTCTCTGTCCGGAGTCGCTGACCCTCTTCCTCTGCTCTGTGCAGCCCCTGCTGCCCCTGCGGAGGCCGGAGAGGACCGGTCGCCGCGGCCTACTTCCCCGCTGATGCACGTCGAAGGCTTCCTCGAGGCTCTCACCACCGCCAACCAGGACGGCCGGGTCATCCTGAGCCGCCAAGGTAACTGGGAGGAGCCGGTTCACCTCCAGTTGGTGTTCATACCTCGCTGGGTTAGGACATGGAAACGGCTGCCTGTGACCCATGCCGGTGGTCGAGGGGGCGAGGAGGAGGACGCGGAGGTGCTGGGCTGCTGACCGGCCTCGGCGAGGTTACCTGAGAAGCCGCGTGGCCCGGTGTGAAGGTCGGGGGGCTGCGTTGGAGTCGTGGCCCCGTCACCTGCAAGCTGCGTAACTGGGACCAGTTTCTTCCCAAAGCTCAGTCCCTCGTGTGGCAAGCGAGACGATTGTGCGTCTCCCTTGGGGTCGTCCTGGGGATGAAGTGGGTCTCATTTAAAGAGAAAGCAGCATCTCTGTGACTCCTGCGTGGACCCGACTGGACACTGTCTTTGTCTCAGACAGATGGAGGTTTTGGTTGGCTTGCACCTGCCCGCCCTTCTCCACGTGGCTGTCTTTTTTTTTTTGTCTGCAGGCAGCCTCAGCCAGAGCAGCCTCAAATTCCTGCTCCTGAACCCAGCCGTGCACTTCGCCCAGGTGGTGAAGGAATGCCGAGCGGTGGTCATTGCAGGGGGCACCATGCAGCCGGTAAGGATGGGGCCCAGCCTCGCGCCTGGGTATTGGGAGGGGAAGGATCCCTGGCCCATAGGGCCGGGGCTGGAAGGGTAGGAGGATGGGGTGGGGGTGCAGCTTGAGTTGGCCAAGCGGTGTCCACCAGGTGGCATTGCTATTCTGTCTCTGGGCCAGTGTCTGGGGTCAGGCAGACCCAGATGTTTCTGCAGCCTCTTCTCCAGAGAAAGCCATCCTGCAGTTTCAGACCCAGAATACAGTGCCTTTCCCTTGTACCCACCCTAGATACAACCGTCTCTCTCTCTCTCTTATAGACTTAAGTTTTAATATACACATTTTAGGGGAGTCTAATAGGAAACCAAAATAGATCATAATTCCACCAGGAAAAAACTGATTTTGGTGTACAGCAATATTACAGAATTTGCGTACGTAATTGTTACAGATATACAGACACATTTTGAAAACAAAAATAGTGTCTCCACACACTGCTATTGTCATTTGCTTTTTTCACTCAGCAGCAAAACGTCTTAACGTTTTTTCTTCTCAGCAAATTGGCATTTATCCTGCCCAACTCTGGCTGCCCTTCATTCTCTTATGTGACTGTGTTATTATATATGATTGCTCTTCAGTGGACAGACTTAGGACATAGTTTTCTGAAGTTGTGAATCCACAGTGATGTTTCTGTATCAAAACCAGTCATTTTACTTGACTTTACACAGTGCCTCTTAAGCTGCAGTTTGGTTTCTTACAGCACATTAACATAATTCTTTGCTTTGTCCCACAATATACTTAGAACAGTTGTAAAATTACACCAACCCTCGAACACTAAACTGCGGATTGAACTCGTTTATCTGCGTTTATTCTTTGCCCTTGAAGTGCCCCACCAAGGAGGTGTGGTCACTAGGCGTGGAAAGTCACTTGAGAGCCAGCTCTTCTCCGTGCGGTTGTGTTCTGAGTTTGATAGGTAGCCAGGCTTTCTTGGTTTCGGTTTGTTTTCAGTTTCACAGTTTGCCTTTTTACTTTCTTATGTTCTAAGAGATGTCCGCATCTGCGTGGTTCAGAAGTCAGAACTGTAACAACGCATGTTCAAACTCCCTACTGTTCCTCTCCAAACTTCCGTTCCCTGTTCCCATAAGTAATCCTTTAGTTAGCTCCTGGTCTGTCTCTCCAGTGTTTCACTGTGTGTGTGGCTATCACTCCTCAGCCTTTTGACCAAGATGAATTTATATTACGGGGCCTTTCCTGGTGGCTCACTGGTAAAGAACCTGCCTGCCAATGCAGGAGATGCAAGAGACGCAGGTTCGATCCCTGGTTCGGGAAGACCCCCTGGGGGAGGGCATGGCAACCCACTCCAGTATTCTTATCTGAAGTATCCCAGGGACAGAGGAGCCTGGTGGGCTACAGTCCATGGGGTCATAAAGAGTTGGGCACAACTGAGCAGCTTAGCACTCTGCAACAACTATATATATAAAATATATAAACTATATATATATATGTAAGTTTTATTTTTTGTAAAAATGAGCAGATATTTTCCCCTGTCCATCCTTACTTGCCTCAGAGGTAGCACATGCAGCCCTGACTTCCCCGCCCACCCCAGCACGCCCGCCTTCATGCACGAGCTGGTCTGCCTCCCTCCTGGGGCTGCATGTCCTCTGCTGGGTGGAGGCAGGGTCGCTCCTTCAGCCAGACTCTCTCTCAAAGTGCAGATTATTATAAACAACCTCATGGGAACTATCCCCGTGCATGTGTTTGGTTTGTGGAGCTGTGCTTCAGAGGAGATGCCCGGATGTGGGATTATGGGTTAAAAAGTAAAAATTGTCTGACTTGTTAAGTGCTATCAAATTCCCCTCACCAGGAGTTGTTCTGCTCTGTATCCACCAGCAGCCTACAAGAATACCTGTTTCTCCAGAGAGTACTCAAATTCGGGGATTTTTGCCAGTTTGATAGGTGAAAAAACCTGGAGCTCTTTAAAAAATACAAATGTGTACATCTTCTCACTACAGATTCTTACTCAGTAGTTTGGGCTGGGCTTGACCATGTATATATATTTTTTCGAAATGGTGATTCTGTTGCACAGCCAGGGCTGAGACCCACTGTGCCAGGTTGTTGGATTTCCCCTGCTGTTCCCTCAGGTGGTTGGAATGAGGCTGCCAACACCGGGTATCATTAGTTTTGTCTTCTTTCAGTGAATCTGTTCCCAGGCTTTCCCTGGACCTCTCCCTCCTGTTCTCACACACTTGCCCCCTCCCGGCCCAGCCCTCTGGAAGGTGACGGTGTTGGCCTTCTGGTCTGCAGGTGTCCGACTTCCGGGAGCAGCTGCTGGCCGGTGCCGGGGTGGAAGCGGAGCGCGTGGTGGAGTTCTCCTGTGGTGAGGACCCAGGCCGGTGGCGGGGGCCCTTGTCACAGTCCAGCCGTGTGCTGTGATCAGCCAGGGGCTGAAGCCATGGCGGAGAGGGGGTAAGGGAGGAGCTTCTGGCTCTGAGTCCGTCCGTCTGCACGCAGAGGCCTGGGCGTCCCAAGTTGGTTCTCTGTGGGAGTCAGGTGGAGGGTGGGTGCTGTAAGTTGCTGGTCCGGGTCTGGGAGACAGGGCTGGGTGGGGGGCCGGGGGGACGTTCTCCATGGACTCAGCCTCAATGGGTCTTGCCCAGGTCACGTGATCCCTCCAGATCACATCCTGCCCCTCGTCATCTGCAGCGGGCCTTCCAACCAGACGCTGGACTTCACGTATCAGAAGAGGGGGCTGCCTCAGATGGTCAGTTCAGCCAGCCTGCCCGCCTGTGGCCTTCGTGGGGGTGGAAGATGGATTTAGGGCTGGGGTGCTCTGGCCAGTCCCGGGTGTTTAGGCTCCGGGTCTCCCATCTCAGCTGGCACAGGCTGAGCAGTGTCTGTGTGGACGTCCACCAGGGAGGGTCTGAGCCGCCCCACCCTCATCCAAGGTATGAGCAGGCTGCTCACTACCTTGCTTCTCTTGCCGTGTGGCCCTGTGGGTGCCACCTGGCCAGGCATGGGGGTGCTGGGCACAGCTCTAGGGGCCTGTCTGCAGTTTTCTGTGCCCTATTTGTCACAGAAGCATCAGCTGGGCCTGTGGTAGGGAGGGTGGATGACCCGCTCAGGTGGCGCCACCTGGCCGCACCCCACAGCCCTGATTGCCGCCACCTGTGGTCTTGGTCCGTGGCTTTGAGCCTTCCGGGAGGGGCTGCAGGATTGGCTTTCGTCTCCCCTCGCTAGATGGACGAGACGGGCCGCATTCTCTGTAACCTGTGCAACGTGGTGCCGGGAGGGGTGGTCTGCTTCTTCCCCTCCTACGAGTACCAACACCAGGTCTGCGCCCACTGGGAGAAGAGTGGCCTGCTGGCCCGCCTGACCATCAGGAAAAAGGTGAGTGATCGGCACTCAGCTGGATGTCCCCCTGAGAGGACGGTGGCACCCAGAGTTCCTCCCGGGGTTTCTCGTGTGTGGGGGCTTCCCCTACTGTCTCATCCCTACTTCCAGTCCTGATACCAGCTGGTGGGGGTCTCTTCAGGACCCCGGCTCTGTGGGCTTTTCCGGTCCCCATTCTGAAAAACTTCAGGGCCAAGAGTGACTCAACACCCTTTTCTGGGAGATGTTCTCTGTTTACCTTCAGATATTTCAGGAGCCCAAGAGAGCAAATAAGGTGGAGCAGGTGCTGCTGGAGTATTCCAGGTGCATCAAGGTGAGGCTGCGGGTCCCCAGAGCCCCTGGAGGGGGCACCCACACTCTGGCGCTGCAGCTCTGGGCTGGTGTTCCCGCAGCACTGCGGCCAGGGCCAGGCCCGGGGCACGGAGACGGGCGCCCTGCTGCTCTCCGTGGTCGGGGGAAAGATGAGTGAAGGCATCAACTTCTCCGACGACCTTGGGCGGTAAGCAGTGACTGCTCACCCCTCGGGCTCTGACTTTGCACCTGGGCTGATGGCTCAGGTCCACACCCTTGAGGGGCCTGGACTCACCAACTCTGGATTGGGCCCTCTGGGGCCAGCTGGAAAACCAGGCTGCCCTCACTGGATCAGGACTCGGTTCCTTGGTCTAGATTGGACGTCTGGGCTGATGAGATAACTTGCTCCAGGTGGCAGGGATGAGGGGAGGGAGAGGCTGAAGGAAGCTGGCGACGGTAGGTGAGGACGGGCCCCTCGTCCTGCGCCTTGGGAACCGCCCACGTGCCCCGGCTCATGTGTGACTCCGTCCTAGGTGTGTGGTCATGGTGGGCATGCCCTACCCCAACATCATGTCTCCAGAGCTGCAGGAGAAGATGGCTTACCTGGACCAGACGCTTGTGAGTACCCCCGTGCCTCCCACAGCTGCGGCTACCCCTCGACACGTGTGCCTGTTTGCCCCAGAGGGATGGACGGTGCCTCCATACTGCTGGGTGTTTCCGCACCGTCACCTGTTGTATCGGCTGCTGGTGCCCGCGAGGCCCACTGGTCTCGCCCCAGAGCCTCGGTCGCTGTCACAGAGAACCCCTCGCAGGAGGCAGGCATCAACCCCGATGGGTCCTCTCTGCCCTTTGCAGTCCAGAGCCCCAGGCCAGGCCCGCCCCGGGAAGGTGCTGGTGGAGAACCTGTGCATGAAGGCTGTCAACCAGTCCATAGGTAGGCCTGGGGCGGTGCTGCTGGCGGGAGGGGTGGCTGCGGGCTGAGGTGACAGGAAGGAGCAGTTTCACCTGCCGTCTCTCCAGCCTGAGTGCTGAGCTATGGGAGGGGCATAGTAGGAAGACCCGTCCCCATTCTGTCCAGGCAGGGCCATCAGGCACCAGAAGGACTTTGCCAGCATAGTGCTCCTGGACCAACGGTACGCCTCCCTGGCCATCCAGGCCAAGCTGCCGGCCTGGATCCGGGACCGTGTGGAGGTCAAAGCCACCTTTGGCCCTGCCTTTGCTGCTCTGCGGAAGGTCAGTCCTGCCCTTCTGGCTCCCTGAGACTCCCGCCCCTGCCCCAGTCTGGTGTCATGGTCTTTCCCTCTCTGCAGTTCCATCGAGAGAAAGCTGGCCTTTCCTGACTGGTGGTTGCACCAGGGTCGCCAGGCCCTCCCTTCACCTGCCCACGGGCAACATCATCGTGAGCTTGGCCTGCAGGGATCCTGCCTGAGAAGGGGGTGCCGTGGGAGCCCCTCAGGACTCAGTGGGCTGCCAGGATGCAGGAAGAGGTGGACCAGCCAGCAGGAGACAACGAGGCTGACCCCAAAGAAACAGTGACCCCGCCATTCCTGGCCCGACCCCCGGGCAACTGCCCTGCTTGGAACGGAGTCTGTCTTCTGCTCGGCCCAGCCCCGTGTCCAGCTCTCCGCTGATTCCTGGCTGGTCTGTGAGCGGCTGTGGAGGCTGCAGCCACTCTGCCCTGGCCTGTTTCTCAGAATCCACATTCTCAGAGATGGAGCAGGCTCTTCCAGCCTCTCCCTTACTGAAATAGCTGTTCCAGACCTTTCACCCTCGGAAACTCAGAATGTCATCCATCCCCACCCCCTGGTATCCACAGGGCTGTTCTGCCCCAGCTTCGGGTCCTCTCGGCCACCTTTTCTCTAAGTCTTTAAGAACTGCTCCCCAACCTCCCGGCCTCACTTCCTCCTGCACTGCCAGCCCTCACCTGCCCCTGGCCCTGCCAGCAGGATCATCCTCCTGGCCTGGCTCCAGGGCCTCCTGCTCAGCCACAGAGCAGACGCCAAGACACCGCCTCCCCTGACATCAGCGATTATGCCGAGGGCCATTAGGCTCTCAGCACGGCTATTTTTAGAGACCCCGTGTCTATCACGGAGACACTTTCCCGTGTGGAAACAGCCCTCCCTCCCTGCACCCCCCCAACCTAAGCCCCAGCTCCAAGGGCCGTCTGCACAGCCAGGGTTCCTTAATTAAAAGCGCACTGTTGGTTTAGGCTCGCATCTGGCATCACTTCTTTATTGATTCATGTACTGTTTTACTGCAGTCTAAGGAAGAGACGCACACGCTGGTAAAGGCGGGTGGAGCACAGGCAGAGGGCACCCTCACCACCACACCTCCCCCGCCCCCCTGCAATTTGGCCTCCGAAAGCAGCCTCCTTGCTCCTTGAAGATCCTGGCAAGAGAGCTGGAGAGTCCTCCATGACCCTGTCCCCCCAAGGAGCCTGTCTGGCTGTTCTGCATGGGGGCGTGGTGCTTGGGGGAGGATGAGCTGAGCTCTAGGACTCCCAGTCATCCTCGTCCTCTTCGCCCGGGGGCTGTTGTGGGGGAGGCAGGGGCGGGATGGAGTCTGACATCCGGGCGAAGGCTCCCCCTGGCCCCTCACTGGCCCCGGACCCAGGTCCTTTCCCGGAGATACCTGGGAGAGCAGATGCCGGAGTGAGGAGCTGGTCTGGCCAGCCAGGCCCTACAGACCTGAAAACCGCGAGGAAGGAGGCGGCACCAGGGTCCTGCTTCCTACCTTTGCGCCTCATGGCCAGCTTGTTGAAAAGGTCTGACATCAGGTCCCCGCCCTGGCTGGTGGCTCTCACTGCAGTGGGAAAGCATGGGGACAAGGTGAAGGGACCCGGGGTGGGCTCAGTCCAGCCCATGTGACGCCCCAGGGCTCAAGCATGGGGTCCTCTGCACTGTCAACACTCCGGCCCCTCCACAGCCACCAGGCCAGCACAGCCCCTGGAGCACTGGTCAGTGTTACTGGGAAAGCAGGTGACCTCTGAGTAACCGAGTCACTGACATCCTGAGACAGGCACGGAGGAGCGGAGTCGCCTCCGTCCTGAGCCGGGCACAGGGAGCAGGACTGGGCAGAGAAGGAGCCTGCCCAGGGTCCCCGTGCGCTGCTCAGAAGCACAGCTGGGATGACTCAGGGCTGGGATCCCAGGGAGCACGGCTGCTTTGGGCCCAGACGTGGCATCTGTCAGCACTGGATGCACTACTGACGTAGCCCGGAGCTTCAAGGGGCCTCGAGAAGTGGGACGCAGCCAGGTCCCCGTCTCTAAAAATATCCCTAGCCCCCGACTGTTTCCTTGGACCATTGGCCGAGGCTAAGCAGGCTCCAGCTCCGGGCAGGAGGGCCTGCACAGCCCCTGGAGATGCGGGCAGAGCGCCCTCCCGCAGCGGGTCCGGCCTCACCTTGCTCCTGCTCTTTCTGCTTCTTTTTCTCCAGCTTGCGCTCCTTGACACTGCGGAGCTTGGCCTTGCCGATGCCCCCAGCCTGGCGGATGGACTCCAGCAGGGTGGCCCGGCCACTGGAGGGGTCAACCACTTCCTTGGGTGCTCCTTGGACTGGGGCTGGAGGGTGGAAGGTGCAAGGAAGAAAGGCTGCGGGGGCAGAGCTGGGCTGTGGGCCAGCACCGCCCAGGGTGGGTACCGAGGTAGCCTGGGAAACACATCACTGAAGGGCCACGCGGGGGCTCTGGCTATATTTTCCATGGTTACTAGTAGCCCCCTCTGTCACTGGTTCAAGGGGAATGGGGGATCCAGGCTCCCTCTACCCTGAAGGTTAGAATTTCAGGGCCCCAAAGATATGGTTTGAAACCACTACTTTATGAACTCGGGAGAATGTAATTTTGAAATCAGAACTATTCTGAAAATCTAGAATTGATGACCACTTAACTAAGCTACAGAAAACCCTTCAGGGATCCAGAAGTTGGAGGCACCCCTCCCCCGCCCACATGCCCTGGGACTGCCCCTACCTGAAGGGGACGTGCCCCCACTGTCGTCCCTGCTGGCGGGCTGTCCTGATGGGGCCATGGGTGGGGGCGGAGGTGGGGGGGCGCTGACCAGCACGGCCGGAGCTGGGGGAGGTGGCGGGGGTGGTGGGGGCGGTGGGCGTGCCGTCAGCACCCCATCCTCGAGGTCTGGGACAAAAGGCGAGGTGTCAGGTGCCTTAGGAGGCGAGAGGCCGAGCAGGGGAGCGCCCACCCCAGTCTGCCCCCAGCTCTCGGCCCACCTGGCTTGAAAGGCTGGGCCACCTCCGTGTGGAAGGCGGGCAGCTCGGGAATGGCGCCGGGCGCAGAGGGGGCGATGCCTGGGCCCAGGTCCGCGCTGTACATGAGGTCGTCGGCCACGCCGGGCAGGTCAGGCAGGTAGGACGGCACATCGATGTCTGGCACCTGGCCCAGGTCAGGCACGTAGAAGTAGTTCTCCGGGACCTGTGGGTCGGGAGGGTGAGGGGGGCCAGGGAACAGGCCTTGGAGTTTCCCAGGCCCCCAAGCACAGCTGGGCATGTAGGGGGCTCATCAGACCCCTGGTCCAGACAACACTGGGGGGGCCACGCCCCCCGCCCCCAGGCACCGTCTCCATCCACCTGTTGCTCCAGCTGCTCCCTCCTGCTGATGGACAAAGGGGCATCGAACAGCTTCTCCTCTGTCTCGGCCCCCAGCATCATGTGGGTCTTTGTGACGGCACCAGCCAGGGGGTCCAGGAAGACATACTTCTTGTACCTGGAGAAGGTGGAGGTCAGGGCATGCAGCACCTGTGCTCGGCCCTCAGGCTGGACCACCCTTCCCACATCATTAGGGCCACGGCTCAAGTTAGGATTACAGCCTCCCAGGCCTTGCGAGGCAAAACCAACTGATCAGGAGCCTCCTGGCTCCCAGGCCATAGACTTCTGCTGCACCCAAGCCGGGAGCCCCCTGGCCCCCCACCCCTTCCACTCACAGGTTCTCAGTGGTGTTGAAGAGCAGCAGGGAGCTAACGGAACTGATGTTGCTGGGGAGCCCGCCCAGCCCCTCCTCAGCCTCGTCCTCAGGCTCCGGCTTGGTGTTCACACACACGGGGAAGAATTTCAGCTTCTCCTGGGGGTGTGGGGAGATGGGAATTGACTGAGGGAGGCGGGTTTTGGCTCCAGGCCAAAGCGATCCCCCGACTCCTCCAGCAGTCAGAATCCTCTGGGGCCTCGGTTCCTCCAGGGTGCAGGGCACTCCCGCAGACCTGCAGGGCCCGCTCATCCAGGGGGCGGTGCTTGCTCTGGATCCTGTGGCGGGGGCGCCTCTGCAGGCCGGGGTCCTGGGCCCCCGTGAAGATGGAGCCGTACTCCCGCAGACGCTCGGGGGCAGGGTACTTGGCGCTGGAGAACACCTGTGGACACACGGCGTCTGGTCACTCCTGCTGGGCCTGAGACGCTCCAGAGCCTGGGGCTGGGGTGGGGGGACTGTGGGCAGGGAGAAACCTGACGGGTAGCTGGAGCAGGCACCCGGCAGCTTCGGAGGCATGGGGAGAGGAGAAAGAAGAGGACTTTTGGGACCACTGACCAGCCAGAGGACAGGGCCACACGCTTGCTACCTTGATGGCTTTCTTGCTGCCCTTGATCTTCTCGATCTTGGCCTGGGCCAAGGATACCCTCTCCCCGATGGCCTGCAGCTGACTCCGGCTGAGCTCTACTCGCTGGGAGATCCTGCCACCAAAAAAAAACAAAACAGAAACTAATCACCAGGGCTGGAGGCTCCTCCCCAGGCCCCTGCAGCCTCTGGTCCCGCTTGTTTCTAACGGCAAACAGGCGAACGGGGACTCGGCTAAGGGCTTGTGCCTGAATTTTTTGTTTTGGCCACACCCTACAACATGCGGGATCTTAGCCCCCGACCAGGGATTGAACCCGTGCCCCTGCAGTGCAAACACAGAGTCTTAACCCCTGGACGGCCAGGGAAGCCCTCGGGTAAGGGCTCTTAAAACCTGCTTGTCAGGGCTGATCCTGGAACTGCCCAGGTGACCTCGGTCAGGACCACCCAACCTGAAGGGTCTGGGAATGGACTGTGTTCCTTCCTTGGAGCTCTGGGCAGGGACGGGCAGTCACCCTGGCACCCAGCTGGCACCCGTACGTGCCACCTGAAAGGATGCAGGGCCCACCCACCAGGGCTTTCCTTCTCAGGCCCAGGTGAGCGGAGACAGAGTGTTCATGACTTACATGGAGGAAACCAGAGCTTAGAGAGGCTAAGCAACAGGCCAGACTGGTCCTGATTCCAGTCCCAGAGCTGACCACAAGGAACCGCCCGACTCAGGGCAGGCGGCTCTGGGTAAACCCTAGTCCCCGCTGAGGTTCTCACAGTTGTGGGTGGTCTGCCAAGGGGCTGCCCCACCCCTTCCCAGGATTAGCGGGCTCCAGCAACAGGGTACCCTGTTAGTTCCTGAATATGCCCACTGCTGCCTTGTCATATGGCCCAGCCGTCTCCCCACACGGCTGGTCCTTCATCTCACTGAGTCCCACGCCAAGGCCTGCCTGAGACGGAGTTTAAAACTCACGGTCACTTTCCAACCCCCAGCCGGCTCTATTGTTACACACTGCCACCTGTCACCATTACAGAGAAGTCATGTGGTCGACAAAGGTCTACAGAATCAAAGCTATGGTTTTCCCAGGAGTCATGCAGGGATGTGAGAGCTGGACCATAAAGGCTGAGCGCTGAAGAAATAATGCTTTCGAACTGTGGTGCTGGAGAAGACCTCTGAGAGTCCCTTGGACTAAGGAGATGAAACTAGTCAATCCTAAAAGAAGTCAACACTGAACTGACATGAAGAGCCAACACATTGGCAAAGACCCTGTTGCTGGGAAAGACAGAGGGCAAGAGAAGGGGGTGACAGAGGATGAGATGGTTGGATGGCATCAGTGACTCCATGGACGTGAATTTGCGTGAACTCAGGGAGATCGTGAAGGACAGGGAAGCCTGGCATACTGCAGTTCATGAGGGTGCAAAGAGTTGGACATGACTTAGCAACTGAACAAGAACCACCTGTCACCACGTGTCTCCTGCCTGTGGGCTCCTGGGCTTGGGGCTCTTCTTTGCTGTGTTCCCAGCACCTGGCACTGTGCCGGGCGCCTGAAGGGCTCCTCTGTGGTCACTGAATGGCATCACCTCGCGCCCCAAGGTAAATGCACACGCGCCTCACTCTCACTATTCAGCAGCACAGGGTTCTTCTCACTTCCCAGGAGCCCCAGCCCACCCCACCAGGGTGTCCTCTGTCCAAGAGCCCCCCTACCTCCAGGAACGCCAGCCCCGACCATGGCCACAGCTGGTGGATGGCAGAAGGGCCTGCGGTCCCTGGTCAGAGACCACACAGTGAGGGACCTCAAGGATCTTTTTTACCAGCCATGATCAGCCAGTTTCACAAGCCCAGGGTCTCCACCCCTGATGAAGTTTCCTTGATTACTCCTGTGGCTGCTCGTGTGTGGGGGCTTAGGGATGCAGGGGCTGGGCTCCAAGCAGGTACCCAAACCAGCTTAGTTTTCCTCGACAGGCTAGTCTGAGTGGGGTGGCAACGCAGGCCAGAACAAGAGGCCCAGCTTCCTTCTAGGAGATGTGGAACCAGCGACCTGTCTGGGCCCACTTTCTGGCAGGGAGAACGGGTTCCCTACTTGCACACAGGCCACTTCCTCTCATTCCCAGCTCAGCCCCATGCTGCCGGGAGATGAAGCAACCTCACAGTTAACATAACGGCAGCGTGGAGGGTTGTGTGGGTGGATGTCGGAACTGGACACAGACAGAGCCTGCTCTCTGATTTCTCAAAGTTGCAGACATCAAGCTTAATAGTGAACCCTGGCAAATTTCCAGGATGGATTATTAATACAGGGTCCTAAGCAATCTGAAATGGAAGAGGTGGATCCCCGGGGCCAGCACTGTTCTAAATTCACAGCGTCTTCTTTTGTGACAGGGTTATTAGCCTGGCGTATGGAGGGGAAAACCTTACACGCGGTGCAGCCTGAGTCAGCTGCTGATGGCTTCTTGCAAAGTCCTCTGGACGAGACGGAGCTGGGGGCTGGAGGAGAGCACACTTAGGAAGTATCAGAGCGAGCCAGAGAACAGCAGCACCCGGACAGCACCGTGGGCTGATTTCAGTCGTGCACAAAGGTCTCCGGCAGGGCCCCGCACAGCTCACCCAATGCTTGATTAGGAAGCTGGGCTATCCAATGGGAAGGCCCCCAAATGGTCTGCATGGCGGAATCAAGACCCACGTGAGCTGAGAGTCCAGGAAAGGTGAAACTGATAAAGAGTGACTGTGAAGCTCAGCACTCAGGTTTAAAAAGCCAAGTGCACAAACACGGGGGACAGAGGTTGAGCAGGAGTTCAGGTGAAGGAGGACGTGACGGCTTTGGTCACCTAGGTGCTAATGGCAGCCTGGACGAAGGAAGTGAGTCCGTGGAGCACACAGCACCATGTTCCTCTCCCACCTTCTTTCAACAAATGGGACGTCCACTCTCTTGGAGGCATGGCAGAGGAAGCAGAGCCCTGGATTCATGAGCTCATCTCCTGGACACCCCACTCACCCACAGCCGTATCCCCTTCAAACCAGGTCCACACGTTAAGAGGACCCTGAATACCCTTCCGGGCTACAGGCTCTGCCTGAGTCACGGTTGCATCGCTAGCACCTGGGACAGCGCCTGACACATAACACAACACAGTGGCTGGGTAAGTGAGGAGGTAACGAACGTCCAGAGGAGGGTGAGGAGCAAGGTGAGGAGTGAGAAGCTCACGTCATACAAGGTAAGTGAAGGACATTCGGTCTAAAGATGAGAGGACTTGGAGAATGTAACTCCCTTCCATTACCAGAAGACCTCAAGTGCTGTCAGGTGGGAAAGCAATCGTCACTGCAGAAGAGTGGGTTGCATCAGAGTCCGTGGGGGGGTGGGCAGTGTGTGTGACATGGATGCCGACCTCAGTGCTGCAGAGGAGAACGTCCTTGTAAACCACTGACTGGCCGGGGAAGCCATCAGACTCCAGCCGGATGCCCGCTGTCAGGGTGCTCCGGGGTGGATTCCTGTGAGGGACAGGACGGAAGACGAAATTCCCAGGGTTCTATTCTTATCTAAGTAATGTCCTGCTTGTTGACAAAGGCCCTAGGCAGCCCGATCTCAGACCAAGGGTGAGAGAAGAGGTTTCAGCTGGCGGGTCACCTCTCCTGACTGGCAGGGACAGGCTGGAAGGCAGTGTTGTGAAGGCCTGCGGGGCCATGTGGGGCGGGGACCAAGAGCCAGGACTGATCAGCAACATCCACTGTGAACAGGACAGTGCCAAGAGGGCGGCTTGTTTGTTCTGCATCTAGACCCCATGGCTCAGCTTCCAGGCTCATCCCTGCAGCTGCGTCCCCACAGTGTCACCAGGACCCCAGCAGGGAGGGGCAGGCTCAGCGGGTCTGCTCAGAGCCTGGGGCAGAGAGGAATCAGCAACACACTCCTACTCCCAAGGACGCAGACAACTGCCATGTCCCCAAGCCCGGGGGACAGCAGCAGTGTGGCCGTGGGCAGGTCACTTAACCTGGTCCATGTCCCACCTTCTTCAGCTGAGAAGCAAGGCTGGTAACTTTCACATCGCAGAACTCCAGTAAAGATCAAAGTCTGTGATGTGTGTCTCATGACCCAGAGAAGCCGACAAGTCCCCAGAACACGGTCAACACCTGCCTGGACCACCCACAGACTGGGTGGGGTGACGGGCCCCAGGCAGTGCTGAGTAGACCTGAGAAGAACATTCCAGACTCCAGACAAGGACACAAGACGCACTGCAAGGAAGCGCTGTGGAGGGCAGAGGGCTCCCCTGCTGGGGCCTGGGGCCTGAGGCGGTCAAGGTCAACGAGGCCCCCAGGGGGCCAGGACAGCACCTGGGTTGCTCCTCCTCCTCCGAAGCTGAAGCTGATCCCCACGACCCTCTGTGGAGATCACCTATGAAGCCAGGCAGGCCCAGGGCCCCCTTGGGTCTGCTGCTGCTCCCAGCCTCACACCAGTCAGCTGCCGGTGGGGGGCAGGGGAAGACCCCCAGCCCTAACTGCTGCTCCCCTCCCCTCCCCGGTGCCCCCCCACCCCCATCAGCCCTCTGAGCAGCTCTTGCTTTCCCCTGAATCTTCTCCACTCGCTGGGGTAATTAAGAACGATCTGCTAATTATGCAGGCGGCTGATTGAGGCCTCCTAACCCTGGGAGGCACCAGGTGCCAATCAGCAGGGAGGAGGGGAGCAAGGAGGATGGGGAGAGGAAGGAGGAAGTGAGGAGGAAGAGAGGGGAGGGGAGCTGGAGGGGGGAGGAAGAAAAGACAAGGGAAAGCTCTGCAGAGGGCAAGTGGTCAGGCTGGGGCCGCTGGGAAGGGCCGTCTCTAAACCCACCGTTCACGCAGTCCACTCCACTCCTCCTGCAGCCCCTCTGCACGTCATCTAAGTCATGTGGAGCAGGTGACGTCTCTGGGTAGCTATTTTGGGCCTGGCATCTCCCAGGTGACGAGGGGCAGGTGAGGGCGGGAGGTCTGCTAGGCAGGAGGACAGGCCAGGGAGGGGCTGTGAGGAGCAGTCCAGGCGCCAGCGAGGTCCTTGTCATTCTCTCTAGCTCTGCAGACTCGGCTGCGGCAGAGTGGGAGAAGGACCCGGCTCAGAATGCTAATATCCCATGAGTTCACCTGCCTGCAGAGCTGGGCACAGGCTCTGGGCCTGAGGGGAGGAGAGGGGGAGGGGAGGAGAGGGGGAGGGGAGGAGAGGGGGGAGGGGAGGAGAGGGGAGGAGAGGGGGGAGGGGAGTGGGGAGGGGAGGAGAGGGGACGAGAGGGGGGGAGGGGAGGGGAGGGGGCTCTTCTCTGCAAGAGGAGTACATTCAAGGGGAGCGATTCCAAGCTGGGGTCACATCCCTACTGCAAAAGCCCATAAGGACAGAAGAGCTTCAGGCCCGTAAGCGGCTGGGGGATAGGGGGGAGGGCTCAGCACCCCCACTCCCTGTCATCCCTGACCCCTCCCTCCCCTCTGACCTTGTTCCCAATCTGTCACCATGTCCTGTCACCGTTCCCTTTGAAGCGTCTCTTATCCGCCCGCCCTGCACCGCAGCCCCCCTCCTTGGCCCCTGTGCAGCTGCCTGATGACCCCTCCCCAGCTCTCTGTCCCATCACTTCCTGCTCAGAAGGCATCAAGGCTCCCAAAACCCTGGGCTCAAGCTCAAGGCCCCGTCCAGCTGGGAGAAGCCCTCACGGCCCTGACATGGCCCTGCTCTCCCCTCACCCACTCCTCCCACCGGGGACTGTCCTAGCGCTGTGGGGACAGTGGCCTCTGGGGTGGGGTGCTCAGGCCCCTGCACCCTCCAGTCAGGCCTCAAGCCCCTGGTGCCCCTTTCCAGGTGCCAGCAGAGGGCCTCGGGCCGCAGTCCCCACCCTTCAGCAGAACCTGCCCCGTGTGGCCCCCCTTCAGGGGGCCTTCCCTGACCCGGGAGCAGGCAGTCGTGTTCCTCTCACCATCTGCTCCCTCATTTCATCACAGCCAGTCTCCACTGGGGATGCTGCTTCCACAGGCCTGGTCCCCACATTTCGGGTTAAACCCTAGGGCTGGGGGTTAGGCATGTGACTGCCGTGTCATCCCCACCCTGCCCCAGCCTTGGCTCTGGGACCGCCACGAGGCTGGGGCTTCTGGGGAGGCGCCCTTTCCTGCTGGACCTGAGCTGTAGGCTCACTGGTCACCTTGCCAGAGTAAGGCCTGTCTGGGAGTGGGGCCAACCCAGAGGCAGCAAGCAGGGACGGATGAAAGCAAACCAGTTCCTCACATCACCCTGCCGCTCCACAGCCTGCTCTGCCGACTGGTTACTTTTGCTTCAGTTGGTTTGGGGAATCTAACTGATAAATGTGCTGCCAAGTCTTGCTTCTCTCTCCTCTGGATCCCCAGGCGCCCACACAGTGCACGCTATGTGGCTCTGACTCAGCTCAGACGGCGGCTCTCCCCTCCGAGACGATGCCGCCCCTGAGCACAGGGACCATGTGGCTGAGCATCATCGGCATCCCTCGGTCCCGAATGCTGGGTGTCTGCTGGAGAGGGGCAGGGGCACCCGGAAGCTGGCTGTTTAAGGGAGCATCCTGCCAGCCCTGGGCCTCAACGAGCCCACCACCCCTCCCTGTGAGATGGCCTTCCTGCCCTCTGCTCCCATCCAGGAGCAGAGGAACCTGGAAGTGTCTACAGGAAGGAAAAGGAAAGCATGCTCAGAATCCAATGTTCCCCTTACAGACAGGCAGGCCTGTGGTCATGGTCCTGGTGAGGAAACACAAATATCTGACGGACTGTTTCATCACGAGGCGTGGGGTGACCGGAATCTGGCACTAGTGGCTTTTAAAGGTCTGTGTCCTCTTGCTTAGGTGACCCCTGGATATATTTAGCACCTAACACTTTCTATAACTAGGGACAGCAGGTAATGGAGGGCTAGCATAGGTGGCAAATGAGCAGAGATGACATCCCTAGATAACAAGAGGGAACATTTACTGGATGCTTACTATACACCAGGCACTTCGGTTCCATTCTAAGTTTCAATTCATTTCATCTTAACAACGATCCTCTGAGGAAGGCACCATTATCACTGCCATTTTATGGATGGGAACACCGAGGCTTTATAGGGAGGTTAAGAGCAAGTAAATGGGGAAGCCAGATTGGAGCCGGAAGTCCGCTCCAGAGTCAACCCCCTTAACTACGTCACGGCCCCACCCTCGGTTACATTCACATCCTAGAGAGGCCTGGGGCAGCCAGGTGCATTAGAGGGCAGCTCAGAGGCAGAAGAGTCAAGTGGATCTAACGTTGGGACTGTCCATCTGGAGACAATGGCCCCATTTTCTGCCCCCACTGGGGAAGGCTTCTGGGAAGAGGTGGGGTTCCAACTGGTGGAGGAAGAGACTGCACGTTGCAGCAGTGGGGGTTCCTGGTCTGGGATATGAGCAGGGGACAGTGGGGGAGACTTGGCCAGGAGAGGGACCTGAGTCAGGCAGTCAAATACTCCAGCCGGGGACGCATGGTGGGGGCATCCAAGGAGGAGAAGCGCCAGCCCATCTTAGCTTGCTCATGGCCAGAGAAATAGGACCTTACACAGGACAAAACTAGGGAACCTTTGCAGAAAACAGCAACCACCACTCACACACGTTCAATCAACATTGAATGAAAAATCATAAGAGCCTGAGAGCTGAGCTGGATCAGCGCTGGGGTACAAACAGCCACTACTCCCCACCCGGAATCGCTGAGGATCCAAGGCCACCCTGCCAGCCCCTTGCTCCAACCACAATGGCTTCCACTCAGGCCCCTCTCCACTTTAGCTCATGCCCTTCCTCCTTTCTTGAAGGTTTCTCTCCCAACCTACCCACTCACAATACCTCCCCTTCCACCAGTCCGGCTTTTCCTCACATATGTCTTCCCTGACCCTGCAGACCAAGTCAGGCCTCTTATCACAGAGACAGGGTAATTCCAGAGCCTGGAGCCCATACACCTGGGTGTGACGCCTAGCTCCACTGCTCAGGCAAGTCTCCTGACCCTTCTGCCAGAGTTTCCTCATTGACAAAGTGGAAATAACAGAACCTCAAACAAAAAGTTGTTGAGGGACTTCTCTGGTGGTCCAGGGGCTAAGACTTTGCGCTCCCAGTGCAGAGGGCCTGAGTTCGATCCCTGGTCAGAGAACTAGATCCCACATGCTGCAACTAAGACACAGCGCAGCCAAATAAATAAATACATATTAAAAAAAAACCCAAAAACTGTTGAGAGTATTGAATGAGTGAACACACTCAGGTCAAGGGTGGCACACAGTTAATGTGATACAAATATTAGGTGTTACAAAATAGTAGAGATTGGTTTTCTCACAACACAACTGATCACTTAGAGTCTGTCTCTGCTGCTGGATTGGACCCTCCAGCTGGGCAAGGATGCTGTCTTATTAAAGGGCCCAGAGCCTTGCACACAAGAAATGTTGGATAACCAACCACAGGCTGACTGGGGGAACAGGCGCAGGAGCAGGGCCCCCCAGCAAGGGAAGAGCAGTTGGGAGAGTCATACCACCGCCAGGGCCCGTGGATGCATGGGGAACCCCAGGGCTAAGCAAGACGGTTAAGAGTGAGCACTTACATGAAAAAGTTCTAAGCGGGGCACCCAGCTTGGCCCCCTGGGCACAGGGAAGCCAGCTGGGTCCCCCTCAGGACCGACAGTCACCACAGAGGTGCTCCGAGAGGGTGCCTTTGGGACTGGAGAGACGACTGCCTGGGCCAGGGAGCAGCACCCACCTGCTGAAGATGTCTCCGGAGACCTTCTGTAGGTACTGCAGGGCATCCGCCACCTGCTGGATGGCCTCCTCTCGCCGCAGGTCTGGCTGAATGAGGGGCACTGCGTAGGTCTGACCGGCCAACGAATGCTGGGTCCCCGTGGGGGTCATGGTGCCTAGAGGAGGGAAGGGAGCATCAGGATCCCCCCATACTTGCCCACACCCTCCCGGCACAGGGCCAGGTGCTGGGAAAAGAGCATGCACGCAGCCCCCCATCCCAATGGTCTGCACGGCTTCAGTCTGGGTGGCAGTCGGGGGCTCCCAGGAGCTGCTCTTCTGGCAGTGCTGGTTGAGGGAACAAGGGAGACTGTAAGGACCAGAGACTGACACAAAGCCTTCAGAGGGCAATGACTGGCTGCCACAAGGTGGGTGCGTGGTACCCGGCTAGGTGCCCCTGCCCTACCTCATCTCACCTCAACCTCCCAAGCCTGGATGAACAACAAAGAAACTGTGGCTGGGGAGTGAAAAAGAGGATGGGTTGTGGGGGAGTGGGGAATTGCCTGTGTCTACTGCTGGGTAGTACAAATGGTACCAGTTCTGCAAAAGCACAGAAAATATGAACTCTGGGTTCTTCCCCTTCTGGTCCCTGGGACCTGCTCCCAGGAAAGGACAGGCAATGGCGGGAGGCAGGGATGTCCGGGCTCTGCTCTCCCAGACTTGAGCTGGGCGTGGGGTGGCGGTAGGCAGGAGGAAGGAGGGACACATGGGCGGTGGACAGGAAGGAAAAACCCTCCTTCGAACTGCAAGAGGAGGGCAGAGTCAGTCCATTTATACTGGCTTTAATTAACTCCGCTCCCTGGTGCCACCAAAGCAGCAATCACACTGCAGACGGCACTGATGTGATTGGCAAGAGAGGCATGGGGCAGAATATTAAGGCACCAAGCCCCTATAAATAGGCCTAATCATGGCCCCTCAGTAGAAGACCGTGAAGAAGACATTAATCAGGCCTGGCACTGTGCCCCAGACCTGCTCTCCTAGGTGGCAACAGAAGTGTGGGTGGGGCTGGGTAAGTAAGGCCAGGGTAGGTTTAGGAGGCTTTGTTTGAGCTTCAAGTGCTATGTGACCTGGGGTAAGTTACTTGCCTTCTCTGAATCTGATTCTTTCCACTTCTCATCCTACAGACTGAGAATGGCATTGCCCTCTGGGAAGTGGTTATCCTCAGTGCTTCACACCAATATCCTCACCACGCTGGAGCTTACTCCTCGCCCTCTGCTGGCTTCCCCCACTCTTCCTTCCACCCAGCTTGCTCTCTCCTATCCTTCCCAGGCCAGCACTCTTCCTGGTCTGAGATGACCAGGCTGCTCTCCAAGCTTTTCTCCAGCATGAACATCTCAGCTTCCTACACCTGAGCCTGCCTAGCACCCTCATCAGGATTAACTCATTCCCAGGATTAACTTACACCCTCATCGGAGTAACTCCTCACCTCCCCACCTCTCCTCCCACCATCAAGTGACCAAAGTGGAGCCAACTGATCCCAAACCATCCCCAGCCCTGCTCCTCTTTGCATTTACACTGACGCGGCTCTGCTGGGCATCCTAGCTTAGTTCAGTACCTCAGTTTTCCCACCTGTAAAACAGAGAGGGAGGAAAAGGCAGAAAGAAGTTACTTTCTGTGCTCATCTTGAGATGCACTGCTCATGGTCAGTCACCCACCCAACGTGTGTCTGTCCACGCACCAGGGGGGTGGAACAGGCACAAAGCCCCCAGGCAAGGAAACAGCAGGTCTGTCCAAGAACTGAGAGCCTGATTACAGGTGTCCAGAGCTTTTACTCATTCTGTCTGCTAACAAGGGCTGATCAACTACCAGGTACCAGCCATGACCACAACGAAGAGGAATAAGACGCTATGCAAGCTGTGAAGACAGCCTGGAAAACAATTAAACAGCAGGTGTTAATGCTCAAATCAAGCTGTGAACCCAGTGCTAGGGGACACTGAGGAAGGAGCAAGTGACAAACCCCTGCTGGGGTCAGGGAGTCTGGAAAAGCTCTTGGCAGAAGCTGTGCCTCCCTACCAGGCCTGGGAGAGAGGGCAGGGAGAGCACCGCAGAGAGAAGGGACAGCTGAAGAAAGGTGTGCAGGGAAGGGCAAGTGGTTTGGGCAGTGAAGATAAAACCATCCTTGGAGGAGGAGCAGAAAAAGATAGTGGCCAGACTGTGAAAAACACCGATGGCAAGGAGTACGACTTGAGCCTGAAGGCCAGGAATGAGATCCTCAGACCTGCCATCTGGTATAGGGGCCACACCTGAGCACCTGAAATAAACGGAGCTCCTCTGAATGCAGATAGAGTCTAAGTGTAAAATAAACACGGAATTTCACACTTCCTACCGAAACGAAGAAAATCTCATTAAAAATTTAAATACTGATGACATCGTTGAAAAGACCATACTTTAGATACAGTGGGCTAAGTAAAGTGTATTACTAAGTTAATTTCGCTCTTCCCTTTTAAAGTCACACATGTAACTGGTAGCTAGCACAGTAATTTTTTTCCTGGACGGCGGGGCGCTACCTCAGACTCTACGGCCTAAGAGAATCCTGGTAAACACTGTGGATTCTCATAAGGGAGTGAACATACAGCAAACCGACTCTCACAAGTTCTGCTTATACAATAAATTTGCAAGTGTCGGGATACCGACACCCACACCAGGGGCGGGCAGGAACCCAGGCAGGGTTATAGTGGTGTGGGGTCAACCAGGGGCCGGGAGGAATGGCCACAAAGGGAGGGTTCCGAGAGCCGGGCCGGTGCTGGGCAGGCCCGCGGGGCGGGAGCCGGCCAGGGTTCCCCGGGGCCCCGGGTCGGGGATGGGGTGGCGGGCGAGGACGCCTACAGAGGCCCAGTCCGGATCCACGGGCCAGTCGGCGTCAGAGGCGGAAGTCACCCGGCCCGGGCCTCCCGGCCGGCGTCCCCCGAAGCCGCTCCCACCTTCACCCGTCCCCTCGGAGACCCGCCCCTACCTCCCGCTCTCCAGTCCCGTCTTCCCAGCCAGGCCCTCGCCCTCACCTGCGTTACGCCCGCCGCTTCCGCGACGCGCCGGGGCCCGTCGCAGCCGGCTCCGCCTCCCTGGTGATTCCGGCCCGGAGCTCCGGCCCCGCCTCCAGCCGTCAGTTCCGCCGGCTCCGCGCTGCGGCTCTGGGCCACCTGCAGCCGCCCGTCCCCTCAGCACCGCCTTGCCCCGCGGCCAGAAGCGACCCACACGCAGCCCCACCCCCGTGCCCTCTGCCCCCTCTCCCGGCGCAGCCGCTCCCGCGCGGCCCCGCCCTCCGCGCCCGCTCCACCCACTTCTCCTTTGTGGTGCACTTATTTGTGCCCCTCGCTGCCCGGGTTTTCTGGGCTTGGCCTCTGCGGGCCGAGCTCCCCAGAGTCCGCCCAGTGCCCGCCCTCCCTTAGATAGTAAATGCCAGACACAGAAGGACAAACGCGCTGTGCGAGGTGCCCCGTAGCCGCCAGATCCAAACAGAACCAGAGCGGTGGTTGCGGTGGAAGCGTTATGGTTTAATGGGTTCAGAGCTCCTGACAACCTCTCCTGGACCACACTTTAGTCAGGCTCCTCTGAATCCTCTTCCCAACTAGGCCTCCACTTGCGTAGCCCAGTTTTAGCAAGAATCCTGTCACTCGATTTAGCCGGAAACCTCCGCCCTCTTATCTGGCCAAATTCCTTCCTCCCTTACCTGCCACCTGCCCCACATCCCTGTCCCCAAGTGATGTTCCATTCCTCACCTGCCCGCCTGCGGCAAGAATCCTAGCCTAGAATTACTGGTAACTCTTAAGTAATTTTCTATCCATCCCATCCCCTACCCTACTGTTTGTCCAGAAGTCCCCACTTGTCTGCTGTATTTGGAATTGACCCCGGGTCTCTAATGACCTCTCTTTTCCCCTGTTGCCAAGTCCCGAATAAAATCTGCTTTTACCACTTTAATGACCGTGTGGCTCTGGTTTCCTTTCACATGTCGGTTTGGGACGATGACAGAGTTCTGGATATTTCTGATGGTTGCACGACGAGGTGAATGTATGTAATGCCACTGCACTGTACATCGAGAAATGGTTAAAATGGTAGATTTTATGATATGTCTTTGTTTCGACAAGAAAAAAGGCCTTTTTAAAGACTTAAAAAGTTAAATACATAAAAGCAGCATCAGTGCAAAGATCCTGTAATAGTCTCTCCTGGGGTGCATTGACTTGCCTCAGAATTCTCCTCCCCTCTCTTTTAGGGTTGCCAGATGAAAACAGAAGATGCCAAGGTCATTTGAATTTTAGACGAAAAAAAAAGTTTTTTATTTTTATTTTTAGTACAAGTATGTCCCAAACTAAGCATGGGGCATGCTTACATTAAAAAAAAATCATTTTTGTTTATTTGAAATTCAGGATTAAGTGTTTTATATATATATTTTTGCTGAATCTGGCACAATTTTCTCTCTACTCTCTTCCAGTTATTTTCAGAATTTTGTCCTCCTTCCCTACCCATCTCTGCATCCTTCCCTGGGAGAAAGTTAGGATGAAATGTCTTTTTTGCTGCTGCTGCTGCTAAGTCACTTCAGTCGTGTCCGGCTCTGTGCGACCCCATAGATGGCAGCCCACCAGGCTCCGCCATCCCTGGGATTCTCCAGGCAAGAACACTGGAGTGGGTTGCCATTTTCTTCTCCAATGCATGAAAGTGAAAAGTGAAAGTGAAGTCACTCAGTCGTGTCCGACCCCAATGATTTGCAGCCTGCAGCATATTGTTCCCACCAATGATGGGAAAGAGATGGGTTTGCACCTGTATTATAGACCAAATGTGCAGCCCCTCCAATACATTAACACCCTAACCCCCAAGGTGACAGCATTTGGGCCGGGCCTTTGGGAGGTAATTTGGGGCAGATGAGGTCATGAAAGTGGGGCTCTCATGAGGGGAGACAGCCCTGATGAGAAGAGATACTCTGTCTCTCTGCAACACTAAGGACACAGACAAAAGGGAAAAGGGCTCTCTCCAGGAACCAAACTGGCCGGTACCTTGATCTTGGTCTTCGGAACCTCCAGAACTGTGAAAAATAAATTTAAGCTGTTTAAGCCACTCTATGGTATCTTGTTTTTGATTAAACAATCTGCAAGCTCATTTCCCCCTCACTCCACCTGAGCAATGACTGATCGGGTTAAGGTATCCATCAAAGAGGGACCCATGGGGCCTCGGCTGCCACATTTATAAACTGGGGTTAAGGGTTGAGCACAGGAGAGAAAGGATGTCTAAGCGCTCTGTGATCTGTGAAAGGTGTTCAGACACGAACGGCTCGGGACGTCTGTCTGTACATAGACATGTGCCCACGTACTTCATACATCAAACCCGGCTATCTTCTCACAAAAGTGCTGCAAGACAGCATACCCAGCCCCGAGCAGCCAGTTCACCCTCCAGACCGCTTACCCTCACTTCGTCCAAGTTCTCTACCTCATCTACCGCCGACTGGCTACCCCATACTTCATTTCAAAATTTTCCCAGGACCTGGATTGCAAAGACATTTAACCTCAGCCACTTGAGCTGTAATGATAATGCTGAGGATAAAGAAAATCTGAGTGTCGTCTTAATACCTGCCGCTGGTGACCCCATCATGTAATTATATTCACACAAAATATCCAAAAAAGTCGATGCAGGTTGGTTGTTTCCAAGAATGAGGGGGAGGGGTAATGTGAAACGGCTGCTATAGGGTACGAGTGTGCTCAGCCGTGTCTGACTCTCTGCGACCCCATGTACTATAACCCGCCAGGCTCCTCTGTCCGTGGGATTCTCCAGGCAAGAATACTGGAGTGGGTTGCCATGCCCTCCCCCAAGTGAGCTTCCCCACCCAGGGATCGAACCTGAGTCTCAGTTCTTACCACTGAGCCACCTGGGATAACCTGCCTAAAGGGTGATTTTTTGATTGGGGGTGATGAAAGGTTACAGGGCTACACAGAATGAGGGGTTTCACAGCATTGTGTGTGCACTAAATGCCACTGAACTGTTCACTTTATTTTAATTTGTTTTACATTTATTGAATCTTTATTACAAGCACATCTACAAGGCATTTTGTTCGATGGTTTGGGGAATGAAAAGGAATTTAATGGCCTGACTGGGAAATGAGAGACACAGATGAAAAACAACACAAGGCCATATTTTACAAATTTAGGTGATAAAGAGTAAAGCAAGGCTGTATCATTGACTGCATGATGGTTAAATTTTTTTTTGCTTTCTTTTTTAATATAATTTTTATTGGGATGTAGTTGATTTACAGTGCTGTGTTAGGAGCTGTTCACTTTAAAATGGTCAGTTTGTATGGCTATCACCTCACTCTAAAAAACGAAACTGACAGACAAGGCTGGGGCATGAGAAATGCTGTCCAAGCACTAGGGGAAGAAAGGAAGCAAAAAGGTAAAATACAGACATGAGCCCAATCTACTTCTTTTTAACAAAAATTCCCTAGGAATCTCCAACAAGCAACTTTCTCTTACATCTTATTGACCAGGTCTAGACCACATGACCTTGGCCAGCTGCAGAGGAGACTTGGGATATGAGTCTTTGTAACTGGGGATATTACTTACCTGAACAAAATAGGATTCTATCCCTGGTGGCTCAGTGACACAGAACTTGCCTGCCAATGCAGGGCACGTGGGTTCAATCCCTGAGTTGGGAAGATCTCCTGGAGAAAGAAATGGCTATCCACTCCAGTATTCTTGCTTGGGAAATCCCATGGACAGAGGAGCCTGGCAGGCTAGCATCCATGGGGTTGCAAAGAGTCAGACACAACTTATCGACTAGACAACAGTTAGGAAGGAGTCGATAGAAAGAGGGTATTCAACTGTGCAGTGTCTGCTAGAGACACCTAACCTTTGCTCATGTTTGCTCAGAGAGGGGTTTCTGAAGGATGTGATGCCAGACTTAAAGGATGAGCAGGAGTGACCCCAGGGAAGGAGGGTGGGGTTATAGGCATTCCAGGACCAGGAGACAGCAGGAGTCTATTCATCAAGGCGAGGCTGGCTGCTGCAGCAACTGGAAACAATCCCATCACTTCTCACCGACGGGACATCCAAATCCATGGAGGGCTTTCCTTCAGGCTTTAATTCAGGTGCCTGAGTTCTTTCCATCTATGGGTCTGCCACCCTCAACAAGGGGCTTCTGGGGTTGGGAAGGGAAAGAACATGAACAGCACATGCAGGGTTTGATGGACCAGGTCTGGCAGCAGCACAGATCACTCCTGTTTATCTTCCACTGGCAGGACTCTGCTCAAGTGGCCACATCTAAGTGCAAGGGAGGCTGGCAAACAGAGTCTATCTATAGATGAGCCAGTTTCTGCTACAGTGATCAGGAGGTGAGAAAGTGCGCAGAGGGGGATGTGACACTAGGCTGTGAGCAGTTTGGTGTTGGTGAAGTTCAAGGTGAAGTGGCTGGAGATAAGATTAGAAAAGAAATAGGAACCAGACCACAGTACTGGGTACATTTTCTGAGCTCCTGTTCTGTACTGGGCAATGCACTTGGTACTTTACATCTATAACCTCAGTTATGATAAGGGGCCTGACCTGAGGAGAAGAGGTGGGTGATCTTCTGTGTTTATTTGTTTTGTATGACAGTTCTGTTGCTGTTCAGTTGCTCAGTCGTGTCAGACTCTGCGACCCCATGGACTGCAGCACGCCAGGCTTCCTTCACCATCTCCCTTTCTCAAACTCATGTCCATTGAGTCAGTGATGCCATACAACCATCTCATCCTCTGTCATCCCCTACTCCTCCTGCCTTCAATCTTTCCCAGCATCAGGGTCTTTTCCAATGAGTCAGTTCTTCGCTTCAGGCGCCCAAAGGATTGGAACTTCAGCTTTGGCATCAGTCTTTCCAATAAATATTCAGAGTTGATTTCCTTTAGGATTGACTGGTCTGATCTCCTTGCTGTCCAAGGGACTCTCAAGAGTCTTCACCAGCACCACAGTTCAATGGCATCAGTTCTTCAGTGCTCAACCTTTTTTGTTGTTCTGCTCTCACATCCAAGCATGGCTACTGGAAAAACCATAGCTTTGACTAGACAGACCTTTGTAGGCAAAGTAATGTCTCTGTTTTTTAATATGCTGTCTAGGTTTGTCATAGCTTTTCTTTCAAGGAGCAAAGTCTTCTAATTTCATGGCTGCAGTCACCATCCACAGTGATTTTGGAGCCCAAGAAACTAGTCTGTCTCTGTTTCCATTGTTTCTCCATCTATCTGGCATGAAGTTATGGGACCGTATGACAGTCCTACTTCCTAAAAAGTGTGTAGTGTTTCCCTGGGTGCAAAGCACATGTTGGTACACAATAGTTAATACTTATAAAAATTTGGTAAGGAAAATATTCCCATCATTCCTATGTACATTTGGAGGAAAATGGGGCTTTGAGAAACTTAAGAACTTGTCCAAGTTCAGCCAGGGCCACCTGTTAGTAGACACTCTCACCCACTCCATTGTATCAACTCCTGAAGAGGGCTGCATATGCCACAGTGGGCAGTCAGGACTTCAGCCAGAAGTCCAGTGGCTGGTGGGTTCAGAAGAAGCCATCTCTTTCTGATGCCAAAATTGGGCTCCCTCAGATTTGCTCAGACTTGTCTGTCATCAGTGGCATCTGGGGGGTGGGACAGACTCCATGAAACCATGAACTCATTCTTTTTGGGTGGCACCAGGTTCTCCCAGCTAAGGAAACTCTCCTTTTTCAGAGGGAGCAAACAGGGGGCTTTCAGGCCTCCCTCTGACCCCCAAATGACCCACTTTGGGACCTCATAGCTCTCCTGACACCCCCAATCCCAGCCTCCTCTGCAGCTTTGGAGGACCAGAGCTGGGAACACAGTGGGGCAGGCACCAGCCAGCCACAGGTGGCGCCAACTTCCCCCATCACGCACAGTAAGACAGCACTTTCAGAAGACCACAAATGTATTTTCATTAAGAATCAGAGGAAAAAATGAACTTAAGATTGAAGAAGATATTTGAGTATTAACATTTTCATCTGTGTACCAACTTAGTCAGAAAATATGATATTTTTTTATGGAGTAAGATTCCCACAAATGTAAAAGAACCCACCCAGTCTGTGAGAGTTGTGATGAGGCTGGTGTGTGAAAGTGAGGAGGAGGAGAGGATGTGGATGTGTGTGTGTAGAGAGGGGTGTGAGTGTGAGTGTGGAGAGGGGTGTGTGTGTGTGTGTGTGTGTGTGTCTGTTTCAGAGCAGAGACTGAGGACCGAAGGCCTCAGGCTCTGACTCTCCAGCCTGTAGCCCGGCAAGCTGCCTACATCCTTCTGCTCAACTCCACACTCCAGGATGTGCTTTTAGCCCAGAGCCCAGAGCCTGGTGCCCAGCGCCCCGAGTGTATCTGCATGTCAGGAGCTGCACCCCCGTTCCTGGCCCAGCGTCCACAGTTCTGAAATCCCACCCTGTGGTAGCTGGGCACTGGGCAGCAGACTAATCCTCGAAATAGCTCAGGGCGGATTATCCCAGCTTCTCGCCCGGCTCGGCCCCAGGGAAGGGGAGGCTGGAGCAGGGTGACTGCCCAGAGTGGGAAGACCCAGGAAGGCGAATGAATGCCCAGGAGAGAGCCTTCCCTGCTGGACCAGCAAAAAAGGGACTCCTAAGGGGTGGGGCTAAATATCAGAGGTGGGATTATGCAAATCAGGCCAATTCCAGCCAGAGATCTGAAGCTTGGAAAAACCTAGCCTAGGGGAAAGAATTTAATTTATAAAAATTTAAAAGTATGAAATGTCAAATAATCCCTTAAGGTGCTTATTTAACAACCAAATCATTCTGACACAATGAATCAAATGTAAAATGCTCCTCCCCCCAAGCTCCCCCCACCCCACCCCCTAAGTGGTTTCTCTCCCCAGTGGTCTCCCACCCATGCTGTTCACGCTCCTTCCCATCTCACTAACCCAGAAAATTCTGAAATCCCACCGCCGGGGGTGACTGGAGGACAAGACCCGGTTTCCTGGGGCCCAAGTCAGTGGGGGTAACTGGAGAGAGCCCAGACACCAGAGGCTTACTCCTTGGTGGTCATTGGTCACAAGTGGGTGTGGAGCATTAGAAATGCGGCCTGTGTGTGCAGCTGAGGAACTGACTGAACTCTTAATGTGCTTAATTTTCAGTAAAAATCAATTTAAGAGTCGGTTGCAGATGAACCAGACTGTCACACAGAGTGAACTAACTCAGAAAGAGAAAAACACATATCGTATATTAACGCATATATGTGGAATCTAAAAAAACTGGTATAGATGATCTCATTTGCAAAGCAGAAATAGAGACAGACATAGAAAACAAATGTATGGAATGTATGGGTGCCAAGTGGGAACGGGTGGGGTGTGTGTGTGAGGGATGAACTGGGAGGTTGGGATTGATACATACACACTGTTGGTATATTATGTATAAAACAGGTAACTAATAAGAGCCTACTGTATAACTCGGCGCTCTATGTGACCAAGGTGGGAAGGAAATACAAAAAAGAGGGGATGTATGTATGTGCGTGGCTGATTCACTTTGCTATACAGCAGAAACTGACATAGCAGTGTAGAGCAACTGGATTCCAGTTAAAAAAAAAGAGAAAAAGTTGATACTCCCTCCTTTCAGTTATCAGAAAAAAACATGGGTGAGACAACTTGAATTTTTGATATGTGGTGAAACTAAATACAGGCCATGTATTTCCAATAAGAATTTAGCATCCACACTGAAATGTGCTGTAAGTGTAAAATGCACACAAAACCTCTAGGACTTAGTATGAAAAAAATAATTTTTTCAAGGACCTCATTAATCATTTTGTACTTGATTACAAGTTGAAATGATAATACTTTGTATACACTGAGTTAAATAAATATATTATTGAAATTAATTTCAGTTTTAGTTTACTTAAGCATTTTTTAAAAATATTTTTTGTTGTTGGAGTATAGAACCCAGTCCTGGCCAGCACCCTTTTGTTTTTAATTGAGCTATAATCTACATACCATAAAGATTTTTAGTATAGTCATAAAGTCGGCAACCATCCTCAACAGTCTCAGAATATTTTCATCACACCAAAAAGAAATCCCTTACCCATCAGGAGTCCTCCTCATCCTTCCCTCATGGAAACCCCCTGGAAACCATGAACATGCTTTCTTTCTGTCTCAGGACATCTCACTGCAGTTCCTTCCTGCCGGCATATCTGCCCTTCACCAGCTGCAAGATAATAAACATGGGGACTTCCCTGGTGGTCTGGGGGCTAAGACTCAGAGCTCCCAATGCAGGAGGCCCCAGGTTCGATCCCTGGTCAGGGAACTAGATCCTGCATGCTGCAGCTAAGACCCAGCACAGCTAAATAAATAAATAAGATTTTTTAAAAAGATAATGTGTGTGCTGTTTTAAGCTTTTTAGTTTGTGGTTAAATTATTACACAGTGATAACTAATACAGATTTCAGTAACGGAAATGGGGCTGTGCTCTAACAAATCCATAAAAATGTGGGGTGCAGAGGGCAGAGGCTGGAAGAGTCCTGAGGAGCCTGACAGATAGCGCCTTGGATCCTCAAAGAGCCTGTTGGAACTACAGGCTTCCAGCACTTGCCAGACAGGCCTCAACAGAAGTGAAGGGTTTACTATGAGAGCTGGAAGAAGGAGACCCTTGCTGAACAGGGGCAAAGAGCTTAGAAAAACTGTCTCCTAGCAGGTACATGGAAAACAGAAAGGGTAAGTGATACACTGGTTAACAGAGTGGAGGGGAACGAGGGCTGCAGGTTGCTTCCTGTTTTTTCCTACTAAAATGTGAGACGAGAGATTAATGGAAGAGAAGCTGTTTGGTTTTTTAAAAAAATTTATGTATATTTTTTGGCCGTGCCACACGGCTTATGGGATCTTAGTTCCCCAACTGGGAATTGAACCCAAGCCCTCAGCAGTAAGAGCGTGAAGCCTTAATCACTGGACCACCAGGGGATTCCCAAGCAGAAGCTGGTTTAAAAAGCCATGGAAAGAGAAGGAGCACTTGAGGATTCTGAGAATTTTCAGCCTCCCCACATGGCACAAGATGCGAACGTTAGGAAACGACCTCCAGGTGGTGACTGAGTGGAGCCCAGTGACAGGATGGCTGGGCACAGCTTGGTGTTGGTATTAGGAGTCCGGGACATCCCACATCGGTGCAACAGTTTGCCAGCTAAGTTCAAAAAACTGCTGGTGCCAGGGAAGATTCAGCACATTCTCTGCACTGGAAACCTTTGCACCAAAGAGAGTTACGACTATCTCAAGACTCTGGCTGGTGATGTCCATATTGTGAGAGGAGACTTCGATGAGAATCTGAATTATCCAGAGCAGAAAGTTGTGACTGTTGGGCAGTTCAAAATTGGTTTGATCCATGGACATCGAGTTATTTCATGGGGAGATGTGGCCAGCCTAGCCCTATTGCAGAGGCAGTTTGATGTGGACATTCTTATTTCAGGACATACACATAAATTTGAAGCATTTGAGCATGAAAATAAATTCTACATTAATCCAGGTTCTGCCACTGGAACATATAATGCCTTGGAAACAAACCTTATTCCTTCATTTGTGTTGATGGATATCCAGGCTTCTACAGTTGTCACTTATGTGTATCAGCTAATTGGAGATGATGTGAAAGTAGAATGAATCGAATACAAAAAATCTTAAAGCCAGGACTGTCCTGTTGATTTTTCTGCTGGGCTTTTTTGTTGTTGTTGTTCCCCTGTTCAACTCAAGTAATTAAACATTTAAGAGCCACAAAATTGTATCACTTTTATAATATTTTGCAGTAAAATATATTGTCTTCTGTTAATACAATGTTGGAGCTTCTTGTAAACTATAAGATTATATTTAGTTTAAGTATATGATTTCTATGAAAAAATGTTCACCACACAGTAAATGGTCACACGTTAAGAAAAATTTATCCTTGTAAATATCTTCATAGTTGATATTTGGAACTTTATTACCAGTAGTGCATGAAGAGGAAGAATCTAGACTTTCTTGTATACATTTTTCTCTTCTCCAGTAATAAACAGCTACCTTTCATTTATTAAAAAAAAAAAAAAAAGAAAGAAAGAAATGACCTCCAGGAAGATGGAATAGAGAGGAGCTGTCTAGAGGAAAAGCAGAAAGTGTACAATTTTCCCTTAAAGCCTCACGAAGGACTTCCTTGGTGGCGTAGTGGATAAGAATCCACCTGCCAATATGGGGACACCAGCTCGATCCCTGGTCTAGGAAGATCCCACAGGCTGAAGAGCAACTAAGCCCATGCGCCCCAACTACTGAGCCAGCGTGCTCAACTACTGAGTCAGCACTCTAGGGGCCATGCACCCCAACTACTGAGCCAGCACTCTAGGGGCCATGTGCCCCAACTACTGAAGCCAGCGTGCCCCAGAGCAGGTGTTCCACAACCAGAGAAGCCACCGCAATGAGAAGCCCACGCACTGCAAGGAAGAGTAAGTAGCTCCTGCCTCATTGCAACTAGAGAAAGCCAGCGCAGCAACAAGGACCCAGCACAGTAAAAAAGAAATACATAGAATAATTAAGGGAAAAAAAAACCTCATGGAGCTCAAAGCATCACAGCAGCATTGAATCACTCAAAGGGCTGCTTTGGGAGACTGGGGGTGTGCCTCCCAGAACCAGAACCTCTTAGTCCAAACACAGGGCCTCAAGGCAGCCAGAGGGGGTCAGCCCTTGGTGACCTCAGCTGGGGCTGAAGGGAGGGAGTGCTCATCTCACAAAGATCTGGGGTGTGGCTTTCGACAGGTGGGGTGAACCCCTGTTGAAATCCAGGGAAGACACACACAGTATGTTTTATTTAAGGCTTTGTTGAGTTTGTTACAATATTGCTTCTGTTTTATGATTTGGTTTTTTGATCAAGAGGCATGTGGGACCTTGGCTCCCAGACCAGGGATCGAACTCACATCCCCTGCATTAGAAAGCAAAGTCCCAACCCCTGGACCACCAGGGAAGTCCCAGATGTACAGTCTTGACAAAAGCCTATTCAGCAAAAGCACTGCCTGTCTGGACCGTCAGGGCAATGAGAATGCAAAATGGAAGGAGGCTGTAAGATCTCCCAAATTCTACTGGCAGGAAAAAGCTGAGAGAACGACTTAGCTGCCTTTCAGTGGAAAGATGACCCCAAGAGCAGAGCGTCGAGCCAAGAGACGTGGAATCGTTCTCAGGTCTTGAAATCTAGGCAGGGAACATGCAACATGGGCCCAGCGGATTCCAGAATCACTGTGGACCAGCAGTTCCCCTGTGCTTCCTCTGTTACCCCTTTTTGAGCTGTTGTGCGTGTGTGCGTGGGTAACAGGTATCTTTACTTTTACAGATCAGGTAAGAGGAACACCTCAAACCAGCTCACCGACACCTGCACCTCAAAGAATATGAGTTAGGGGCCTTCTTCTTGCTTGGTGACCGGGCTCAGCATGGCCCAGGCCTGGTTGATGGCTCTGGGTTCAAGCCCCAGCTTTCCTCCCTAGTACTGTGTGGCCTTGGGGAAGGCACTCCACTTCTCTGAACCTTATTTTTCTCATGTGCAAGATGTAAGGACACGTGTTAACTGTTGGTGAAATTATCAGTCGACTCCTCCACCGTTCTCTTTTCTTCTCACTCTATCCTTTCCACTCAGTGAATCTTATCTATACTCATGGCTTCAGTTTTTAAATTTTTTTTTTTTAAATGTATTCATAGATAAGCTTTATTCCAATGTTTACATAAAAATGAGTTGATGTCGAACAGGAAAAGGTTTTTATAAAGGGTTAAAATTTATCAAACAACAGAACTTGGTCCTTCCCTTTAGTTTGAATTCAATTGGCTGACGCATCATTATTAGTATCCACCCTCACTAATCATTTTCATCACACACAATATCTAAATGCCTTTGGATGGCACTTCCTATTTCTCTGGAAGTCTCTTAAACTGCTTTCAGTTACAAGAGAAGGGCAGGGATTTTATGGGCTCATACTCTACTCCACTGGAGGCAAAGATACACCCCTCAATTCTCTTGTTTAAATTGTGGCTGTTGGCAAAGTGTCCAAATGAAGGATTTAAGGCTAACACACAAAGAACATAGTATAATCTATGTATAACAGTAACTTTGCTTCTTCAAATTTTTTCCATTAAGAATTATTTCTATTATCTCTCCACAAGGAAGTTATAAAAATACCTGTAAAAACATTGAAAAGGCTCTTTAAAATCCTGGAATGAAAAATTCTGAAGTATAAATTATGATACATCTTCTATGATTTGCAAGTAAAGAATAAAATAAATTCTACAAGTTGGAATTTCTGAATGATTTTGGCAGGAATTTACCAGAAGGAGCCAGAACATCAAACCTTAACAATTTTCTATTTTCATCCCAATTGAGTTTTTGAAAAGCTGTATAATCTGTTGACAGGTATAGTCCACATACGAACTTGCTTCTGCTGTTAATGATGAAGTCAATCTGAAGGACAGAGATTTGTACGGTGGATGCGCCAGGCTCTTCCATGCAACTGACTGGTCTTCTCTTATTTTTTCCATCATGTTTTAAATAAAAGTAAATATATATATGGTAAAAAATTTAAATGGTACAAGAAGATTTAAAATAATCAGTAAATATCCTTTTTGCCCATAACCTAGAAAATCTGATGTCTTCCAAATCATCAGTCACATGAATAATTTGCAAAGTGAAGTCAACCTTAGAGTCTCTTCATCTGAAAATTATTCTCAGGATTTCTGGAATGTGTTGATTCTCTCAAATATTACCTCTGTTACAGAGGAAAGCCATGCAGTCTTCTTCTAAAAAAAAACTAACTACGAAAGCAACTCGCACGCTCTGCTCCAAGAGGGCAAGTCCAGGCAACACCTTGTATTCCGTGGATCTGGTCCTGGCTACAGGCAGGGGCTCTGGTATCAACCAGAGACTCGGGCGGGTGGCCAGAGCTCAGCCAAGCCCTTCCTGAATGCCTCGGATCCTCCGGGCCAGCTGCACATCCTTTGGGAAGAGCGTGACGTGGCCGGCGTGTAAGGAGAGGAGATAGGCATCCTCGAAGAGATGAACTAGAAATGCTTCTGCTGCCTCTTGTAGGGCCAACAGGGCCTGGGCTTGCCAATTGAAGTCCACACCACGAGTGAATTGAACACATATTTCTCTTGCCAGGCGGCAGAAGGGGGTCTTTCTTAACAGCAGGTGTGTGGTCTTCTGAAGAGTTCGGATCTCCTTCAGGATTCTATATCTCCGGCGAGCAGGTGAATGGGAGGACGTGCCTAAGGACGGGGCCGGCCGGCGGGCGGCGGGAGCCGGGCTCGCGGGGCGCCTCCTTGGTGTTTCGGGCTTGCGGCTCCGGCGCGGGCCCATGGCGGGCGCGCAGAGCTGCGGCCCCGCGGCTCCTTCTAGATCTTCTGGGTCCGGGGACAGAGGCTGGGAGGGCCGGGACGACCCGGCAGCGTGCCCCGGCTGGGTGCTGTTCGAATTCTAAATTTTTTTTTTAAGGTTTAAAGTTACAGGCAGTAAAATTCACACATTTCCACGTACAGTTCGGAGAGTCTTGACACGCATACAGCTGTGTAACCACCGCCATAATCATGGCACCAAGCAGCCCCATTACCCTCCCAAAACCCATGCCCTCATCCCCATCCCTTTGCAGTCAATTCACGCCCCTCTCTGCTCCAGGCAGTCACTGATCTGATTCCTATCAGTAAAGATTAGTTTTGCCTGTTCTAGCATGTCATGTAAATTGAATTAGGCATATGTACTCTTTTATATCTGATTTCTTTCCCTAAGCGTACTATTTTTGAGATTCATCCATGTTGTTCCATGTAGCCATAGTGTTTCTTTTTGTTGACAAGTAGTATTCCAGAAGGTGCATACCCACAGTTTGTTCCTCTATTCACAAGTGAAGCACATTTGGTTTGTTTCATTTTGGGGTTGTTACGAATAATGCTGCAGTGAACATTATTTGCAAGTCTTTGTGCAGCTGTCTATTCCAGCCTCTGGCATGGCTGTAGTTTTTATTAGCTGAGAACTCCAAACCTCACTTCTGGGCTCTGAATGAAGATGCCAATGGCATTCTCGTTACTCTGTCAGGATGTTCCAAAGGAAACTTAACTGAACATAAAGGAAAACTCATAAACTTCTCTCTCACCCTTCCTCCACTCTCCAAACTTGGCCTCTATCACTAATACATGTCTTGTAAATGACCTCACCACCCACACAGTGGCTAGGAGCAGAAGCTTAGGGGTCATTTCCGATGTCCATTCTCCTCTCTTCTTGCACCCTCCATTCACTCCATCGCTTTTCCTCCTCCTTGCCTCTGAAACCCATTCAACCCTCTCTCCCCACTGCAGCCTAAGACACCATCGTCTCTCACCTGGATTATTGCAATAGCCTCCTTTTTAACTAGACTTACTCCTTTCAGGCTGTTCTATCTGTTGATGAAAAGTCAATTAATTACCAAGTTAAGAAGAAAAAGGAAAAGGGAATTTTATTTGAGTCAAACTGAGAATTATAATCCAGGGAGCAGATTATCAGAAAGTTCCAAGAACTGTTCTGCTGTTAGAAGCAGAAGGCACAGTCATACATGTTTTTGAGACAAACGATCACACATCAAAATGACATACTGATATTTTACATAAAGCTCACCAAGGATGCATAGTCCAGCACATACAAAGAGGGGGTCAGCTCTGCCTGACCCCCTGCAGAGCTGGGAAAGAATGCTCTTCTTTTAAGAAATTACATTGCTAGCGTCAGAAGAAAGGAAAAAAATGATCTTCACAGCTAAGAAGGCACTCCCATGTTTTCAAGGTTCTGGTTAATGGGTAATGTACATGACGGGGAGGCTCAAACACACAGAGAGAATTTTATGTTCTCTCTGTTATTTTTTTGCCCTGCCTTAAAATATAAATTTGATAGCATTACATTGTAACCAAGAAGGAACTTTTCACTTTTTAAAAAAAAATTAAAAAAAAAACAACAACGCAGATTTTACCCCATTACTCTCTTACTTAGATTCTTTGTGTGTCTGCATGTACCAGGAATCCTATTTAGATTCTTCTGTTTGTTTATGTGTTTTAATTTTAATTTTTTGGCCATGCCACACAGCAGGCAAGATCTTAGTTCCCTGGCCAGGGTTAGAACCCACACCCACTGGGATGGAAGCATAGTCTTAACCACTGGACCGCCAGGGAAGTCCGCTATTCAGATTCTTAATGGCTTTCCATAACTCCTAGGATAAAGATCGTTTCCTCGATGGGACTTATAAGACTGGACCATGTCTAGTCAAGTGGCCTTTTTTTCCTGGGATGCCAGCCTCTGTCATGCCTCAGGGCCTTCATACACACTGTCCCCTCTATCTGGACCACTTATTCCTTTTACTTTACTTCATGAACACCTGCTTATGCCTCACATCTCTGTTCAAACATCACTTCCTCTGACCCCCAGACTAGTTTAGGTCCTGCTACTATGTGCCCTGAGGTAACCTTCTGATGTTTTTTACTTAGCACTGATCAGCTTGTACGCATGTGTGCTAAGTTACTTCAGTCGTGTCTGACTCTTTGCGGCACTATGGACTGTAGCCCACCAGCCTCCTCTGTCCATGGGATTCTCCAGGCAGGAGAACTGGAGTGGGTTGCCATGCCCTCCTGCAGCAAATCCTCCCAGACCAGGGATCGAATCTGCGTCTCTTAGTTTCCTGCATTGGCAGGCAGGTTCTTTACCACTAGAGCCACCTGGAAAGTCCACTGATCAGCTTATGATGATGTATTTCTAGGATCATTCATTTCACCTGTGTTTCTCTCACTAGACTAGTAGGCTTTATGAGGACAGGGACTGTATTTTGTTGATCCTGGATCCCTGGTGCCTCATCCCTAGGGCTGCTATGTAATGTGTGGGCCCCAAACAAAATGAAAAGGCAGTGCCCTGTTCAAAAAGCAGGAAAAAAATGCCTTTAGAGACAGTAAAACAGACAGCTTTTCCTTTTCTTCTGTGTTCTCTGTCTTGACTTGTCATAGCATTTAAAAAAAGATTGGAGGTCTTTTCCCTGGTGGTCCAGTGGTTAAGACTTCACCTTCAAATGCACAGGGTGCAGGTTCAATCCCTGGCTGGGGTGCTAAGACCCCTACATGCTTCACAGCCAAAAAATCAAAACATAAAACATAAGCAATACTGTAACAAATTCAATAAAGACTAAAAATGGTCCATATCAAAAATAATTTTGGGGACTATAGTTAATTTACAATGTTGTATTAGTTTCTGGTGTATAGCAAAGTGATTCAGTTTTATTATATATATATATATATATATATACATATATAATGGAAAAGAATCTGAAAAAGAATACATCTATATTTAAGAATAAATACATGTTCTTAAAAAGAATATGTATCTATATATACTCTTTTAAGATTCCTTTCCATTATAGTTTATTAAAATTTTTTTTATTGAAGTATAGTTTGTCATAGTATTTTTCTTTGCTATTTAATGCCATCCTAAGCTAAAAGGTTAAAAACATAAATTTAAATGATCATCACAAATTTTCATTCATCTTTATGTCGTACCATGAAAATTTTAAATGGAAATATGAGCATTTGACTCCTATGTGGAATCACCAAAATCACACAGTTGCCAGCTGGTTCACGTGTGTTTCACTCTTCTGGGAGCAGTGGGAATGCTGCATGAACTGGGATGTCTCTCTCTACACTTGCAGCTCCACCCCCACACTCTGCCTGGGGTCACTGATGACTCAGGCAGGGCTGTGAGGACAAGGAGCTGGTGGCTGCTCTGTCTTTTCCTTTCCCTCCATGTCACCATTTTCAGCATCACTGCTGGTTAATAAGGATGTGACATCAGTAGGAAAGGACGTGATGGGGTTCCTCGGTTATTTGCGTTTCTTCGAATATCACTGCCTCCTCCCTGCACACAGAGCAAGCTCTGGGTTGGATGTACAGTGGCCTCCCCCCCGGCCTCTGAGTGACCCACCCCTCAGTCGGGGACCCCACACCCCTCCCTGTGCTGACGCGAGTCTCCCTATGCTGTGCCCACGTGGGTGTCCCTCGGAGTTCTCTGCTCACAGGGCATCAGGAAGGCTGCACTGGAGTAGGAGGAAGGGATGGGACATGCCTGCTGGCTGTGTGCAGGCTCTTCTGTGCCCAGCTTCCCTACAACCTCACATAACAGCCCTGTCGAGATAAAATGAGTAACGATTTCAAGGTTCTGACAGCAGACCATTGAATCAAATGTGGGTCTTTCTGAGCATGAGACCCTCCCTGTATGACTGCACAGGTCACATGCTTATGAAGGTGGCCCTTCCGAACTTACACAACAGTTGCTCAATAACTGTGTTAAACGAATGAGTGAAGGTTGTCACTTGATGTAAGGGACACAGTGTGTTTGGTTTTGATAAAAACTAAAGACCTCTCTGCTCTGTCATCTTGGAGATGCAACATAAACTTCAGAGGGGCACCCCTGCCTGGAACTGTCTGTTTGTGGAGACACTTCCTCTCCTGTTTCAGAGTGAGAGAGGGGAGAGGGGGCGGAGAAAGCCTGGTCTCTGGACTCATCTGTCAATTAATCACTGCACCTTGTAAATACAATGTGACAACTTGTAGCCTAATCTCTTAAGACCAGGTCTAAGTGTGAATTAAGCTTCACAGCTCATTGCCTTCATTCACCTCCTCCCCACCTTTCAGCCTCCATCCTTACTTAAAGAGGCCTGAAGTTGCTACTTTGTCAGCAGAAGCCCTCTGGGACCCACCCTTGGGCGAATGGGGAGCAGCACCACTCAGCCAAGGTCAGACCCGCTGGCTGCTGGGTGAGGCTGAATCTTTGTCTCTGGCCTTGCCTCAGGTCCACAGCTTGGCACATGCAGAAAGACCTCTGAGAATTGCAAAGTCCAGGAGGCAGGAGACCTCAGCTCAAGATCTGGGTTTATTCTACAACACTCCATCATGTGACCCTCTAGAGGTCTCTATCAAATGAGAAAATGAGCTAGATAAATTGTCTACAAGCAGCGTTCCCAGAATCTTCAATGTTTCAAGAATTACAATGGTTCGAGGAAGGGAGAGCCTCCCCAAGTTCAGCCATTAGTAATCATCTTCATTATTGCCATCATCATCACCATTGCCATCATCATCACCATCATCACCACCATCGTCACCATCATCACCACCATCACCATCATTGTGGCAGACACTCACTATGCTAGGGGTTCTCTTAAGGCTCTAGATGCAATAACTCATTTAGTTGTCACAATATTCCTATAAGATGGGTTTTAACCATTACACTCATTTGCAGATGAGGAAACTGAGGCACTGAGAGGTTAAGTGACTTGCTCCAGGCCAGTAACTAGTAAACAACAGAGCAAGGACTTGAACCTTGTAGTCGGGCTCTGTAGTACTCCTACATAACCACACCACCCCCACTTTATCTAAGCACCTACCTCTCCATTCATCCATCCAAGTTCCACATAAGAGTCTATTTGATAAAAAAGAATTCTTCTGAAAAAATTATTAAAAATGATAAAAAGGTGAAAACTGCTAAATATTGTCATTCAAACTGGAGAAGCCCCAGGGGGTGAGGTGCTATGATTGCTTCCCACTTCCTGGGTCATTCTGAGAGCAGTGTCAGTGGGTGGGGGGGGGGGAGTGAAGAAGAGTTGGCAGCAATCAGAAAAAGAGAATATTTTGAAACAATTTGTCAAACGTGACACCCACAGCTTCTGTGAGAGGTGGAGACAATGCTATATGAAAAATCTCAGGCAGTTTGCAGGTCGTTTACTCCCTCCTCCCTCTCTCTCATCTCCTCTTCCTGGGAAGGCAGAGCTGGAAGATATTGGCTGGTATAATGAGACTTCAGAGGGCTGAGTGTGACCCATGGGAGAAAGGTTAAGGAAGGCAGATCACAGCTCAACATAAGAAGAATCTTCTTTGGATTTCCCTGGTGGTCCAGTGGCTAAGACTCTGCACTCCCAACACAGGGGGCCCAGGTTCAATCCCTGGTCAGGGAACTAGATCCCACATGCTGCAACTAAGAGTTTGCACGCTACAATGAAGACTGAAGATCCCCTGTGCTGCAAGTAAGACCTGGCATAGCCAAACAAACAAATATCTGTAGAAAGGAAGAATCGTCCTAGCCATGTTGTCATTCTGGTATTAGACAACCATGTTGTGGTGCAGAGACTTGTCCATCCTGGGAAATTTGGGGCAGAGCCTGGTGATCAGGGATGACATGGTGGGGTGCTTGGGCTTGAGGGGGGAGGGTGTCCTCGGGTACGTGAGCTCCCAGAACCTTTCTCTGGATCTAGTGAGTCCACCTCCACCCTGACTCCACTCGGAACTTCTGAGGTCCAGAGAAAAGAAGACCTTGCCCCCAGACCATGGGCTTCTCAGGGTCAGAGAGAAGGGTCAGAACCAGTAGCCAGTGTTCTCAGAGCTGTGGCTCCAGCTGGAAGCTTCTCAAATGTTCTCAGTGACACCCCACTGCATGCACACTCCCCTCAAAGACAGAAGATAATTCTCTCTGTGCCCTTCTCACTACAGGGCTTTCTGACACATCTCTAAGAGTCTGTCATGGAGCCTTCTGACCTCCACATTCAAGGCGGGCCATATGTTGGGGCTGCAGATGAGGGCACAGAGGTGAAGGGGTGTTCCCACCTTCGGCTGGTCCCTCAGGTCCTGCTTGGACCTGCACTTGCTCCTCGAACAATGTGTTCACCACTTACAGTTCATAAAGGACAACCACAGGTGCGGTCTCAGGCAGTGCCGCTACTCACCCCTCCACGGACGGGGTGGGGGGGGGTGGCGAGAAAGTGCCAGACCCCAGGGAATCCTTCACCGCTCCTGCTCCTCAACGAGGCAGCATTTCCCCTACGGCAGGTGTCCTGGAACCAGACGGCTTTCTGGAACATCTCTAAGAGTCTGACGTGGAGGAACCACAGCACCTGCCTGAGACCCACGTACAGGTGAAGAATGGAGACTCAGAGAAAGTGACTGATTTCCTCAGGGTCGCCTGGGTAGAAGGGGCAGAATGAGGGATCAAACCCATGTCTGCCTTTTCCAGAACTCATGTTCTTTTTTCATCCCTAAATCCAGAGACACCCCAAGGAAACAGCATCTTGGGAGGAGGGATGTGGGGCTCTGTTTAGGCCAGAAAGCTTGGGGTGCCTTTGGAATGGTCCAGAAGGATTGGAAGGGCTGGGCTGATCCACTGGGGGCAATGAGGCTGACTAGGGCTCCTACAGCCCAAATCCTGACTGCAGGAGGGCCTTGGAGATTCCCTCTGGGCCCAGGCCATGAACTGCATCCCACCCACTGACATTCACTCTGTGAGACCCAGAAACACCACTCCCTGGGCCACACTTGAAAGAAGCCCTGACAGGAAATCCAGGGCAGCCTGGCCTGAGTGGGGCCCTGGGCTCCATCATCTGCTAGCCTTGGGAATAGCCTACGTTATTCCCGTGTGCCCCTGCACCCTTTTCTATAAAATGGGGTTAATACAAATACTTTTTGTGAGGATGGAACAAGCCTGTGTATCCGTCAAAGTACTCTGCTCATGGTATGGCATTGCTATACTTATTACGGTATTCATTCAAGCTTTATTAAAGTAAAACTGATCTTACTGGGCATATGCCCTGTGCCAGACATGGTTCTGAGTACTCTGATGGTTTATCTCATTTAAACACACATACAAGAATAAGGTCGGGGCTTCCCAGGTGGCGCTAGTAGTAAAGAACCCGCTTGCCTATGCAGGAGATGTAAGAGACTAGGGCTCGATCCCTGGGTCGGGAAGATCCCCTGGAGAAGGGCATGGCAACTCACTCCAGTATTCTTGCCTGGAGAATCCCATGGACGGAGGAGCCTGGTGGACTACAGACCATAGGGTGGCAAAGAGTCAGACAGGACTAAAGTGACTTAGCATGCACACACAAGTATAGGGTCACTGTTGACCACCCCTCAAAGTATTCTTTCCACAACCTGTCAGGATGTCTGAATATGTAGTGCCGAGGAAAAGGAATAGGGGCTTAGAACAGGAGACCTGGGTTCCAGTCCTAGTTCTGACATCATTGGCTGTGTAACTTCAGAAAAGCTACTTGCCCTCTCTGAGCCTCATTTGCCACATCTGAAAAATGTCGATGTCTGGCTTACCATTCCTGAAAGTCAAATAAAATAAATACATTAGTGATTGCACATATCATGCACTATTTATTTAGCCTTACAATACCCTTACAACTTATGATGGGGATTCAGTTATTATTCCCACTTTATAGTTAAGAAAACCCAGGCCCAGAGAGTGAAAGATAAACGCTGGCTAGGATTATCAACACTGTTATTAAATAACAATAAGGCAAATGCCAGTGAAAACAGACCCAAAAGGTCACGGGGAGAGGCCATGTTTGCTTTACTTCCCCGTAGGCTTATAGCTCGATTTCTTCCCATTCCCGGCAACAGTGCATAAGAAGCATGTGTGCGTCCGAGTTCAGGTTTGCATGAAATCCAGAGGTAGAGGGTTGAACAAAGAGCTCCTGAGTGCCCTCACTAGTGATCCGACATACCCTGAATCTTGTGGGCAGCAGCAGACACAGCCACTGTTTCCTCCCCACCCCTACCTGCCCCTCTGGCAGGCTGTCCAGTCAGAGCCAGGTGTGAAATCTGTGTGGGTCTTCTAGGATCCCCCCTGCTCCTCACCCCGTGGACAGAAGGGGCAGTGCCTTCTGCCCTTGTCAGGTCGCTGAGGGATAAGAAAGGCACAAATTCATATCCTGGGCCAGAAAAACTGAATCCCCCACTGTCCACTGGGCATCAAAGCCCTTGTCAGTATCCTTCCTGCTGCCATCATTACCCTCGAATTCTAATCTTACCTGCACACACATCATAGCTAAGAGACAGGTCCTAGAATCTCACCTCCTACAGGAAGTCTTCCTGAACTGATCTCAATGTTGAAACATTTTATTGTTGATTATGCATTGCATATGTGTAGAAACGTACACACACAATTTAACCTGGTGTCCTGCCTATCTTTTTTTTTTTCTTTTGCGGTTTTAAGTAGCAAGAGTCAATCAAGCAAAGCAAAAGTCCACTCCCAAGAAATGAGAGTGGGCTGTCCAGAAACCAGAAGCAGCCCTGTAACTGGGTGCGTGTGTGTTTGCTCAGTTGCATCTGACTCTTTGCGACCCCATGGACTGTAGCCCACCAGGCTCCCCTGTCCATAGGATTTCCCAAGCAGGAATACTGGAGTATTCCTACCATGTCATTTAAAAAGAGAGAGATCTGAGGCTCAAGGAAGTAAGTGCCCTTTTCTATGGCTGGATTCTTCCCTATGACTACCCATAATTGCTCACTGGTGTCTCTCTCACTCCTCCCAACCATTTCCATGACTTCCTCGGGCTTCAACATGCGTGTCCTGAAAGAGGAACGGGAATCCCTGCCTGCCTTTCCCAGCGGGAGGGTGGGAGGATGAAATGATAACAAACATGAAGGTGAAGGTGTCCTGTGAACCACAGAGGCATTCCTTTTGTTGCTTGCTAGCCCAGGATCTCTCCACATTAAGGTGCATCGGAATCACCTGGGGTGCTTGTTAAAAATGTACTTCTTGGCTCCTGGCCACAAAAAAACTGGCCAGAAGCCAAGAACTATAACTGCATTTGTCCTCCTTCTATCAACGGCTAGAGAATTGTTACATTCCAGTATACACATGTATTTGAAAACCAATTTTCAGACATTGGAAAAGCAGCGGCACGGGGCGATGGTTCCTAAGAAAAGGAATGCAAACTAGGTGAGCCCTGATCACCCTGGCTTGTGACCTCGGGGAGGAACATTCAGGATTGCAATGCAGAGTGGGAGGCAGGCTCAAGCGGGAGGGGATGTGTGTATAAATTCAGCTGCTTCGCGCTGTTGTACAGCAGAAACTAGCACAGTATATTCCAATTAAAAAAATTTTTTATGCACCCCCATGTTCATTGCAGCATTATTCACAATAGTCAAGATATGGAAAAAAACCTAACTGCCTGTGAACAGATGAATAAAGAAGATGTGAGATACATGAATATCACTCACCTATAAAAAAAGAATGAAAGTTTGCCATTTGCGACAACATGAATGGATTTTGAGTGCATTATGCTAAGTTAAATGAATCAGGAAGACAAAATCAAATACTGCATGATCTAACTTAAAAAAAAAAAAAAAAAACCCTCATAGGTACAGACAGGTGGTTGCCAGAGATGGGAAATTGTGGACAGAAGTACAAACGTTTAGTTACAAGGTAAGTTAAGTCTTGGCAATGTAATGTACAGCATGGCAACTACAGCTAAACAAAAAGTTTTTTAAAAAAGATTGCCGTTCGGGGAGCAGGGAGCAGAGCAGAGCGTGATAGTCTCTGAGCTGAGGACATAGACACTTAGGGAGGCTGAGGCGGCTGGAACTTACAGAGCAGAGTCAGAGAAGGAGTTATATGAAGAAAGAGCTCCAGGAATCCACAGAGAGCCCTTCTTGGGTCTGATGCTAAACACTGAACTGCACACGAATATGGTAAAACTCTGTAAGACTCAATAAATAATGACTGGGATAGGGTGGGTGGCTGGACCATTCACAGGGCTCACATAGGATGGAAGAGATTAGAGTTCAGTCGCTCAGTCGTGTCCGACTCTTTGAGGCCCCATGAACCGCAGCACACCAGGCCTCCCTGTCCATCACCAACTCCCAGAGCTCACCCAAAGCCATGTCCATTGAGTCGGTGATGCCATCCAACCATCTCATCCTCTGTCGTCCCCTTCTCCTCCTGCCCTCAATCTTTCCCAGCATCAGGGTCTTTTCCAATGAGTCAGCTCTTTGCATCAGGTGGCCAAAGTATTGGAGTTTCAGCTTCAACATCAGTCCTTCCAATGAACACCCAGGACTGATCTCCTTTAGGATGGACTGGTTGGATCTCCTTGCAGTCCAAGGGACTCTCAAGAGTCTTCTCCAACACCACAGTTCAAAAGCATCAATTCTTTGGCGCTCAGCTTTCTTTATAATTCTGCTCTCACATCCATACATGACCACTGGAAAAACCAGAGGGATAAATTAGCCCAAGAGTTGCCTTAAAAAAAAGCTTACAAACTAGTCTTGAAAGGATCAAGTGGATCCACAGATAATTTAATGACTTACAAAAGCAGAGCCCAACACTCTTCAAAAGAAAATAACAAAATTCTGCACTCAACAAAGTCACGTTCAAAATGTCCAGCATATTCTACAGTGGAAATTAATACAACACTTGCAAAGCAATTATACTTCAATAAAAAAAAGAAAGAAGGAAATTTAAAAGTCCAGTATAGAATAAACAATGACTAGATATCTGAGGAAGTAGGAAAATGAGACCCAAATTAGGAGAAAAACATAAACATAATGAGGTGAGAAATGAAAGATAGAAAAAAATAACTAAGTGGAACTCCTAGAGGTGAAACCATCCTCACAAAGCTCAGAGGGAAAAAAAGATTGAGGGTAAAAAAAAAAAAAATAGACAACTTGGTGACCCATGGGATAATATCAATTAGTTTGAGCAGTTTCTGTTGCCTCATCTTTTAGTTTTATTGATTTTTAAAATTCTGCAGTGTTTATCTGCTTTAATCCCACCCAGTAAAACTTTCCTTTTAGATACTATATTTTCACCACTAAATGTTATCTAAAAGAAAAAACACTTTAAATGTAAAGACACAGATAAATTTAAAGGATGGGAGGAAATGTAACTTGCTGTATTTGTTTTCTGTCTGTCATAACAAATGATCACAAACGGAGTGGCTTAAGCCATTCAAATGTATTATCTTACGGTTCTGGTAGAAATTCAACATGGGTCTCACTGGGCTGAAATCAAGGCTTCAGCATGGCTGCGTTCCTTTCTGAAAGCTTTAGGGTAGAATCAGTTACCATGCCTTTTCTAGAGACCACCCACATTCCTGGGCTCATGGCCTCTTCTTCTATCTTCTTTTTTTTGGCCACACCATGCAGCTTGTGGCATCTTAGTTCCCTGACCACAGACTGAACCCTGGGCCCCAGCAGTGGAAGCCAGAGTCCTAACCACTGGACCACCAAGGAATTTTTTCTTTCTCTGTCTTCAAAGCAAATAAAGTAGGTCTAGTCCTTCTCAAGTTACACTACTCTGACCATTCTTCTGTAGTCAGAAATTCTCTGCATTTAAGGAACCATGTGGTTAGACTGAACACACTTGGATAATCCAAGACACTCTTCCCATCTCAATGTCATAATTTTAATGGCACCTGTAAAGTCTCTTTTGCCATGTAAGGTAACATATTCACAGGTTCTCAGGGTGGGATATGGACATTTTGGGAGCTATTATTCTGCCTACCACACATGCAAACTAACGGTGAAAAAGCTGGAGTGGCTATCAGGCACTTGCATGTGAAATAGTCATCAAAACTAACTGCAGGGAATTCCCTGGAGGTCCAGTGGTTGGGACTTTGCCTTCCAATGCAGGAGTGTGGGTCAACCCCTGGTCAGGGGGCTAAGATCCCACATGCCTTATGGCCAAAAAAAGCAGAACATACAACAGAAGCAATGTTTGTAACAAATTCAATAAAGACTTTTAAAAAAATGGTCCACATAAAAAAAAAAATCTTAACAAGAAAAACAGACTGTAGATTGGACCATATAAAGTCCCAAACATTTCAGTAAATGAAAGAAGATTGAACTCATATGTTCTCTGGCCACAAAGGAATTTAATTAGAAATCAATAATGGAAAGATTTAGAAGTAACAGGGAAATTGCAAAATATTTTGCTCTGAGTGAAAATGAAAACGAAATTTGTGGGATGCAGAAAAAGAGTGCTTCATAAAACTTTAAAAACAGCAAAAATTTAGAGTTTTAAGTGCTTACATGAAAAAAGCAGAAAGGTCCAAAGTCATTAACCTAAGCTTCCATCTTAAGAATCTAGTAAAAGAAAAGCAAGAGGAAACATTGCTGCTGCTGCTAAGTCGCCTCAGTCGTGTCCAACTCTGTGCCACCCCATAGACGGCAGCCCCCCAGGCTCCCCCATCCCTGGGATTCTCCAGGCAAGAACACTGGAGTGGGTTGCCATTTCCTTCTCTGATGCATGAAAGTGAAAAGTGAAAGTGAAGTTGCTTAGTCGTGTCTGACTCTTCGAGACCCCATGGACCGCAGACTACCAGGCTCCTCCATCCATGGGATTTTCCAGGCAAGGGTACTGGAGTGGGGTGCCATTGCCTTCCCCGTGCCCTCTGGCTACCAGGTAGCAATTGGCTCACCATGACCTCTGCTTCCGTTGTCACATCTCCTCTCTGACATTCTCACCTCCCTCTTACAAAGACTCTTGTGATTCAATATTCTTAATTTTATCACATATTTAATGTGGCTATAAGTTAATACATTCACAGGTTTTGGTGATTAAGACATCTTTGGGAGGTCATTTTGCCTACAAGAAAGGCAAATTACCAAAATGGATACCCAAAGAAATAGAATATTTGAATAGCCCCATACATACTAAAGAACTTGAATTCTTCCCACAGGGGCTTCCCTGATGTTCCAGAGGTTAAGAATCTGCCTTGTAATGTAAGGGACATGGGTTCAATCCCTCGTCTGGGAAGATCCCACATGCTGCGGGGCAACTGATCCCACAAGTCACAACCAATGATCCTGGGCTCTAGAGCCTGCGAGCCACAACTAGTGAAGCCCATGTGCCTTAGAGCCCATGCTCTAAGAGAAGCGACAAGAGAAGCCATGGCAATGAGAAGCCTTTGCACCGCAACTAGAGAAAGCCTGTGCACAGAAACAAAGACCCAGTGCAACCAAAAAAAAAAAAAAAGGCTAAAAATACCAAGTGTTAGCAAGGATGTGAAACATCTGAACCTCTCACATACTGCTGATGAGAATAAAAAATAGTACAACCACTTTGGAAAACAATTTGACAGTTTCTTATTGTTAAATATTTGTGTGTATGTGTATATATACATATATACACATGCATTTTGTATATGACTTAACAATTCCAATTCTAGATTTTTATCTCTTATAAGACACATGTAGCATAAAATATGAAACATATGAAAACATATGTCTGCATAAATAACTGTCCATTAATGATCACAACAGCTTTATTTAAGATAATCAAAAGCAAGAAACAACCAAATGTCCATTAATAAGTGAGTAGATAAATTATAGTGTATCCATATCATAGACGACTACTCAGAAATAAAAGGGAACAAAATATTGATACCTATAACAGAATAGATGAACCTCAAAAGAATTATGCTGTGCCAAAAAAAAAGACAAAAGAATATATTTTCCGTGATTGTCATTTATGTGAAATTCTAGAATAGGCAAAACTAATCTCTCTTGACAGAAAGCAGATCAGTGGTTGACTGGGGATGAGGATGATAGCAATTGACTGCAAAGGGGCATGAGGTAATAACCTCATTTTTTGCAGTGGTGGAAATTTTGATTACACAGTGTATATTTTTGTCAAAATTCATTGAACTGTGCACACAAAGTGGGTGCATACTATCACAAGTGAGTTGTAACTCAATAATTTTTTTTTAATCAAAGGAAAAAAGTTAAAAGATGAAAACATTTGGGCTCCACTCCAAGTGATTCCAACACAGCAGAATGAATAGGGGGCCCCATAGATAATTATGCTGCAGACTATTTCACTTATAGAAATAGTACTGGCATCTATGAACACCCAACTCTTGTTTAGACAATGAATCAACTAGGCAAGCAGAGAAAATTCAGAAGAAAAGTGTTTGCATTTTGTGTGCTCTCATTCCAGCCCCTGATCTCCAATCTTCAGTGGAAATACTGGTCACCCTCCTGGGTGCTCTGTTCTCCCAACTGTTGGCTCAGCTCTGGATAAGCTTTCTTCACTTAATGTTTACAAAAGGAAGTCTGCTAGAAAAATAAATGGGAAGAAAGCAAAATAAAAATCCAAGTGCAGAGAAACTATTGTATTTGCAGAGCACAGATCTTCCCCAGGTCATTTAAGTCTGGCACCAGATGGGCGTGACTGACCCAGCTCACTGGATTCCTGGTATCAACAGATACACCCACCCTGGGGGAGCAGCAGGTAGACAGGGAGACTGGTGGACTACCTGCGTGGAAAATACAACAGTCCAACATATATGCTAAGAGCACTCCTAGCCCAGAGGAAAGGGTCATTTACTGCCAAACTGGATTGAACAGAGGTGCTGTATTTTCATTCCTTAGTCTTTTCTTGCTGCCTGACATATCTTCCCTACCCTCCCCTATTCTATTTGATGACATACTTCCCATCCTTCAAGGCCCAGCTTGAATAACACCTCCTCCTTATCAGATCACCATAGTTAAACACAACTTCTCACTCCCCCGAACTCCTATGGTACTTGACTTAAAGGTCCCTTACAGAAACTTTGATTTATATTCTAGTTGCTCATGTGCATGCCATATCTACTCTACTAGGTTGCAATCCTCTTGCATATAGAAATGACAACTTGTGACCTATGCTATGGCTAGCTTGTATACTTCCTAGTATGTTACTTAGCACTTAGTGTGTGTTTTATGTAAAGTTATTGTAGAAATTATTGAGTGATTCAGTCCATGCTGATTCCTGTCTCTGAGCTTTTGCTAATGCTGTTCTCCATTTCTGGAAAATCTTTCCCACTTCAAGTGTTATTTCCCCCAAGGAGCATTCTCAAATCCCCAAGCCACTGGGCTCCTATAGCACTTGGGGCAATCTCCATCTTATCACTTACAACCACCACTGTATATTGAAATGAAATATTTATTACCTGTTTCACCTACTTAATCATAAGCTTCAAGAAGCCAAAGATTCCATCCTAGTCACCCTTATCTTACCACCACCCAGCACAGTGTTCCGTGCAGTATGCCTTTCATAGATGTTTTTCAAACAGAATGATCTCTTTAAGAAGCTTCTGGAAGCTCTTTAGTTCATGACACAGAGGGTCCAGTTTATTTAGTTCATGTTCCTATTAGAAGAGCTAAACCTGTCCTGAGGTCTCATTCCCAGAGAAAATCAAGCATAAACAAACAGCCTTCCCAGCCTAAGTTTCCCCTTGGCTGAAGGAGTAGGACCAGATGTTGTCTGGGGTCTCTCAGTGTCCCATGACCCTCCGGTTCCAGGGGATTCCCCCAGCAGAATACAAGATTGCCGAGTACGCAAGAGGCAAGTGTGGCCTCTCCTCGGAAGGTCTTTAAGATGGACCCTCACTCCCTGGGATGACTGGACACAGGAAAAAAGAACGCGTGACCTGTCAGCCGTCCTCTTTTTCGTACATTTCTGTCTCCTTTCGCCATCCTCTCCTTTTCTGCTTCCTCTTTCCTTATCTGCTTCTGTCCTCCCGGTCCCACCTCACTTCCACCTCGCCGGCTATCCCTTCTTGCCAGATTCATGTCATCCATCCCGGGTCCCCTCCGTTTATCCCGAGCCTCTACCCGCTCCCTCACTCGCCTGTCTCCGCCCCTGCCAGCCCTGCAGGAAGCCGAGACTCCTCACGAAGCCTGGAGGGGGTGGGAGGGGGAGGGTGGGAGGGGGAAGGTGGGCCCGGGCGCCGCGGTCCCGCCCCCCGTGCGTGTGTGAATGTCGGTGTGGCGGTGACGCGGCGCCGGCGGCGGGAGGGAGGCGAGCGGACCGCCGGGGCTGCTGGGCTCGTGCGCGCCCTCGCGCTCCCCGCCGCCCGCCGAGGCGCAGGCAGGGCGCAGGCGGCGGCGGGCGGCATGGAGAGCCTGCTGGAGAACCCGGTGCGCGCCGTGCTCTACCTCAAGGAGCTCACGGCCATCGTGCAGAACCAGCAGAGCCTCATCCACACCCAGCGCCAGCGCATCGACGAGCTGGAGCGGCGGCTGGACGAGCTGAGCGCCGAGAACCGCAGCCTGTGGGAGCACCAGCAGCTGCTGCAAGCCCAGCCTCCGCCCGGGCTCGTGGCCCCGTCGCCGGCCACCGCCGGGGCCCAGGAGCCTCTCCAGGACCACGGACAGCTGCCGCCCGCCGCGCCGCAGCCCGCGCCCGAGCAGCCCCCGCTTCAGCACCACGGACAGCTCCTGGCTCAGCCCCAGCCGGGCCCCAGCGGCAGGGCTTACGCGTCCCAGTCGCCCCACCAGCACCCGGTGGCGCCCGGGGCCGTGGCCGACAAGGAGAAGGAGCGTCCCCCGAGTTGTTGCGCTGCTGCTGGAACCCTCCTTCAGCACAAATCCCCCGCCGCCCTCGGCAAGGGCGTCCTGAGCAGGAGACCCGAGTGAGTGGGGAAGAAGGCATGGGAACCTTTGTGGGAGGGAGGGAAGCTAACGGGCGTGAGTGGGTGACGAGGGGGTAATCAGGTGCACCCGAGTCTGGAGGACTAGGGCAGTGTGAAGTGGAGGGGTGAGAAGATGCTTAGGGGCAGAAGTATGTCAAGGAGATTTGGGGGGAAGGAGGGAATGACACCAGTGTTCGAGGGGGTCTGGGGGATGTTGGAGCAAAAGGGGTCAGAGGAGGAAAGACGTGGGGGTTAAGTGATTAGGGTTATTGAAAACTGGCAGATTTCAAAGCGGACAAGACTGAGGGGGCTGAAGTTAGGGGGGAAGATTAAACTGAAGAAAAGAGAACAGTTGAAGAATCTTTTTAAGTTAGGGAAAATCTGGATGGGAGTTTGGGTAGTAAAATTATTTGAATGGAGAGGGAGATATGAATAAAAAAAGACATGTTAAGAGCTTTAAAAAGGGCAGGATCCAGGAAGAGTAGAACTGGGGTCTGCGGGGATTTGGGAGGCAGAACATAAGGCTGAGAGGCAGGATGATGTGAGAAGGAAGGGGGGCTGGATACAGAGGAAGAGGAGGGTGGGAGAAAGCATCTCCCAGGGGAACAAGCTAGCTCTTTAACCGATGCAGTGGGAGTCAAAGCCAGGAGTGGCTCGTTTGGGGAAGCTTACTCTGCTCTGACCTGAGTGGGCCCCTTTCTTCTGAATCCCCACAAATCTACAGGGGTGCCAGGTAACAACCCACCAAGCCTACGGAGAATCCCTTTAGAGTGTCAGGTCTGTCTGGTTACATACAGCTCTACCCTCTGATTCAAGGAGGATTTCTATGCAGGGTGTTAGCAATCGTGGAAAGGGAATAATGATGAGACAGTTGGCAAACGGAGTTGGCATTTGGATGTAATTCCTGTTATGGCTGGTGACTGCAAATCTTGTTTCCCCTTGGTTATTTGGTGATAAGTGGAATCTCACGTTAGGTTGAGAGAGAAATATGCTTATTAGCCCCTAACAAGAAACTCTAGGACTTCAAGCTCTTTTTCTTTACATCAACATCCATGAACTAGGGATATGGGAAGAAGGGAAGAAGACTGGAATATTCTCTCCTCTGTGTTGGGAAGGCTGTGACCATGTCAGCTTCCTTTCTCTGAGGAGACAGGTGATGGAAGAACAGCTCATGGGAAATCAGAAGCTAGTCAGCACCTGACCCTGACAATAGGGATGCTAAGGAAGTTGGGGGTGGGAAAGGAGGAGAACCAAGAGTCATCTTCAGTAGCCTTGGCATGCTTTAATCTACGGATACTTGTGAAGATTTGACATAGGCTCATTTCCTCCTCACATCTACTGCAGAGTTAGACAAGTTGGGTCAGGACACAGGGTAGATGTGACCAAAATCTTGGGCTCTTAAGAGGGGAAGATCCAGGATGACTCCATAGCGTTTGATTCAAACCCCAAGAAGATGCGGCTTTCTTTCTAAGCTCCCTCAATGGTCCACTGCTCTCCCTTCAGTGTCACGGTTTTCTTTCCTTATTTGGCAGAAAAAGCATAAAGTCAGTTTTCCCTCACTGCCCATGGCTCAGCAAAAGGTGGGAAAAAAAATTAAAGACAAAAAAAAAAATCCAGAATACCATGTGTTTCCCCCCCGCCTCAAATGGGGGGGGGGTATTATTCCATTCCATTTCCTAGGGCAACCACAGCTTCCAGGGAATCGTGGTTCCTCTCCTCATGCTCCTCGGTGTCCCCCTCCTTTTCCACCACATTCCCACCTTCTTTGCATCCCTTCGGGGACTGTGTGGGCAAGAAGGGTGGAGGAAAGCTCATTTCTCCTGAATAAGGACTTTGCTGTGGCCCCAAAAGCAGCTTAAAGAGCCCAAACTCTCCAGCCCAGCGGCTCTTGCTGGGAACCCAGGGGTTTTAGGTATCATCTGGATTCCTATCCAGCCTCACATGTCACAACTGGAGAGAAACCATCACGTCCTCATCTTCCCCTCGCTCTTTTCCTGCGTTTCCTTCCCAAGGGAGCAGGACAAAAATAAGTAATTAAAATGGTGGAAGAGAGTGGAAGTTGTTGGAAATCTTTCAGGAAGTTGTGCCAGGTACCAAGAGGTTAACACTGCCAGGAACCCCTTCCTTTCTTCAGATCTTCCAGCTCACCCCTGCTGCTCCTCAAGCCTAGACACCCAAGCCTAGACACCCAGAGACTTAGAGAGCTCAGAAACAAATGCCTCACCTCCTCCCTCAGCTCCCTCCCCGCTTGGGAAATCTTGGGCATCCAGGTGGACTAAATGCCTTTTGGATCACCCGTGTCTCCCCACTTTTCTGTTTAACTTCAGCTGAAGTTTACCCCGCAGAACCTCAGGAAGAAATAATCTTTGCTGACTACACATTTGGCCCCATCCTGCTCTCCACCCATGACCCCCGTTTTGCACGTCTGTCCTTTTCTACCCAACCTCTCAGTGCTGTTGGGTTAGATATGGGCAGCACTCCATGGATCAGATGAGACAGGGGGAGACAGAGTCGAGCCAGCAGCCCTTTTCCTGGGGCCTCTCCTGGGAATCTCCCTGCTGAATCAGTTCCCTACTGGGCATTCTGACGTAGGAGGAAAAGCCGGCAGAGGGGTCTCTCCATCATAATTTTGCTGAAATCCGTTTTTGTTTCTTCCTTCCCTTTTTCTGGCCTCAGTAGGGTGAGAATGAGGCCCTGGTGAGGTTGCTGAGGTGGGGGTGAGGGTTACCCGGCAGTGTGAGACTTGTGATCTCACCGCACAGCTTATCTCTTATCCCCAGAACTCATCTTCCTCCTCTAATCCAGGAGAGGAGGGAGCCCTGGGGACCCTGGGACTGGGAAATAATAGATCATTTAATTGTCATCATATCTCCATTAATATGCCGCCCAGCCTCTCCCTCCTCCAGCTAAGGGAGCTACGAAACTGGTGGCCTTGGAAGTCAGGTCAAGGAAGCAACAGTGTGGGAATGGGTGAGTGTAAAGACATCAGGAAGAATGACACCCAAGGGGTTAACATTCTTTCTCTGCTGCTTCCTGGCTCTTGCTAAGCTCCAGCCCCCACTGCTTTTGCCTCTTAATGAAAGCAGCAATCTAGCTTCCTCCTCTTTATTTTTTCAATCAAGGCTCACAGCCTCTACAGAATTGATTATCCCTTTCCTGGCTGGAGTCAGAGCTTCAGCCTGACCCAGCAAAGTCCCCTCCTCACCATGGAAGCATATGACCCAGCCTGAAGCTCCAGGCTTCAGTGTGGCCACAGCTTCTCTGCTTGAGCACGTGTCCATCTGTCCACCCAGCCGTGTTTAGAGCCAGTGGATCCCAGGGCTTGCCCAAGTCCCCACGTCCATGGGCAGAGGATTACTGGAGGCAGGTTGAGATTCTCTCATTATAATTCAAATTCAGCTCCTACCCCAGAGCTACCCATCTCCATAGGGCCATGAAGTCTGAATGTCTCGAATGTCTCAGGAGCTCCTGTCCTCTCCTCTTCCTCCTTTGTCTTTTTTATATCTTCTCTCTTCCCCCTTTCATCCCTCCCCTCAAACACACCCCCTCCCCATATTTTCTTCCTTCCATCCTTTGCTTCCATGTAACCTGTGTAGAGAAGTCTCCTCTCTGCTCCCATCCTAAGCATAAACTAAATCTTGGGTCATCTTCTGAGCACCATGATCTTGTGCTCCCCAGAGTTGGGGATGGCAGGAAGACTACTGGAAGTGACTTTTAGCCTGTTGTCTGAGACCCTGATTGGAGCAGGCATCTGTGCTCCTACTGAATCAAGGCTGACTGCCTGGAGGTGGCAGATCTCCAAGACGAGCCCCTCATGGGAGCTCTTAAGAGTGTGTGAAGGTCTGTCCGTCAACTCTATTGTATCTGTTCAAAATCCTGCACTCTCTGCTGTGAAAAGACAGAAAAGACACAGACAGTCCATGCTCAATGCACTTGAGACATGGGTCTAGAAACGTCTTGGTTAAGTGTTAAGCGGACTGCAGGTGCCCAGAGCCTCCCTCTATCAGAACAGAATGGGGTAAAAAGGAGAGCACACACAGCATATCCAGAGCTCAGAGAGAAGGTTTCCAAGGTTGGCGCCAAGGGTTTATGTGAGGAATAGTGAGATGCAGGGACAGCTGGAGGGGGACAGAGCTGGGAGGAGTCAATCCAAGGAAATGTCTGTGATGCACGCGCTTACCATTCCCCACTCTGACCTACAGCCCCTCCCCCATCACCCCCACCTCCCAAGGCCAAACCCATCAACACAGGAAGATCTCAGCACTGGTCCTTTCTTTCCGGTGGCCAAAACCCCTGCTAGCTGAGGAAGTCACACTACGCTCTTGCTCCCCAGCCTCCCTGTCCTCCTCTTGCCCAATAAGGCGGGGAGGACACCAGGCTGGCCAGCCGGTAAAGGAGCCTGAGTGAAGGCTCGCTGAGAGGAGGAGGGTTTGGGCATCTTCTGCTCACCCAGAAGCTGGCACGGGCAGACACTCGTGACACTCTGCCATCCCCTGCCTCTCTGAGGGCCCGGTCCATGGCTCCTTCCTCAGTCTCAGCCCAAAACAACAGGCCTCCAGAGAAAAGTCACCTGCAAGCCTGTTCCACTGCCGCCTCCTTCCTTCCCCAGCCCTTCTCGGAACCACACGGCCAACACCAGAGGCCCTCGCCAGGCCAACCTGGCACATCTTCCTCTTGGCCTGGAACCCAGTGAGAGGAGCAGCAGTCAGTCCTGCTGATTCAGCAAATATCTATGCGGCCCCAAGTTTCAGAGGTCACTTGTGAAAAAAGGCAGATGGGTCAGGTCTGGGGGGAGGGTGACATGAAAAATCAGGGAAAGCCAGACAACCAGCTGGATCACGGTCTGGAAAGAGGCCTGGATCTTGGACTTAAACCCCACGTCAGGAATTCTAGACACAGACGGCCCTGTTGCAGACCCTAAACGTTTTCCACTGGGGCTCGCAAGAACTCTCAGAGGACTCAGAGTGGCAGCAGCTTAGCAAGGGGTTTCTTAGGAGCAGGTCCTGGGGACGCGCTCCTTGCACCTGGCAGACCCCCAAATGCAAGGCCACCACCGCAGTGCCTTCCTCCTCTGCTTCATGAGAAGCGTGCAGTGTGGGTTCCCACACAAACTGCAAAGGGCTTCTCGTGTTCACACAGGGATGGAGGGTCCTGTCCACTTCAGGCAGCAAGGGCATTAACACACGAGTAGGAGGAGGAGGAGTGGGAGGGAGAAACTAGGTTGTTCAGGCCGAGAGGAACGTAAGGAAACCTTGCTGCTGCTGTTCTGTTGCTCTGTCCTGTCTCTCTGCGGCCCCATGGACTGTAGCCCGCCAGGCTCCTCTGTCCAGGGGATTCTCCAGGCACGAATACTGGAGTGTGTTGCCATTTCCTCCTCCAGGGGATCTTCCTGACCCAGGGATCTAGCCTGTGTCTCCTGCATTGGCAGGTGAATTCTTTACTGCTGAGCCACCTGGGAGTTTTCAAGATCCAGGTGGTTCAGAACCTAGGCTTTGCAGGCGGGCATACCTGGGTATGAATCCTGCTCCACCACCTACCAGCTGGAATGCCTTACATTCATTTTTTCAACTGTTATTGGAGTGTAGTTGCTGGACAATGTTGTGTTAGTTTCCACTGTACAGCAAAGTGAATCAACTATATGTGTACATATATCCCCTCTTTTCTGGGTTTCCTTCCCATTTAGGTCACCACAGAGCATTGAGTAGAGTTCCCTTATACCTTCTTTGAGCCCTTTTTTTTTTTTTTATGAAATAAGGAATATTATCTACTTTAAAGGGTTGTAAAATTTTTAAAATTTAGATTATATATATTTTAAACTGTTCTGGGCACATAATAAGTGCTCAATATGCTGTAATATTTCTACAGATAAAGAAACCAGGGCCCAAGCTTCATCCAGAGTTAAGACCATAGCTGTCGAGGAGAATCCAGGTTCAGGATTCCTTCAGGAAGTCTTTCAGGCCACATTTCTACACGTAACCTTTCTTCAACCACCACTCAACCTCTGGACAGTATGCACCAGATACGTGAATGGGAGCCTGCCTTGAAATGCAGCTGGGCAGGAAAAACCCATCATCCCTTAGTGACTTGTGATGAGGTCTCACAACTGAATAGCTGGGAATTGCTTCCTTAAGCCCAACCTGAATTTCTTCAGCTGCATTTTCAGATTGTTTGCACTTTTCTTATGGTCACTGAGGGGACCTGAGTCGCCACCCAACACCCCACAGTGGTAACAATGACCTCATCCGTCTTCTAAATGGGGAAACCACAGCGTCATCTCGTATGTGACCTTGTCAAGGACAACAGGGGAGGGTGGGGGATGGAGTCTGAACCAGGAGAATGCCTCCTGTTCACTGGAATGAAAGCTAAATCCATTTCTCCAAATTCTCCCATTCTGGGAATGGAAGGGAGAAGGCAGACCCACTCTTCGCAGGACTCTGCAGTCAGACAGGGAGACAGAGCTGGGAGGGGCTGAGAAAAGTGGGTGGCCTGACCTGACTTGGCGTTTTGGTGAAAGCTGGGCAGTCAGGGTGGCTGGGGGAGGACTCTGCTTTATTCTGGTCAAGCCCAGAGGGTAAAGGAGTTTCATCTTGTAAGGACTCTCTTAGAATAAATACCTTCTAGAAAAAAAACAAGGGAAGACTGGCGTGCTGCAGTCCATGGGGTCACAAAGAGATACGGCTTAGCAACTGAACAGCAGCAGCAAGAAAACAAATGGAAAAGAGAAGATGGAAAAGTGGTTGTGGCTGTGAGGCCATCACAGCGCCTGTGTGCATGTGTGTGTGTGTGCACGTGCGGGTGCACGCGCGTGTGTTTGGGGGTACCGGGGTGGGCCAGGGCAAAGGCTGCTGGGCTGTTGCTGTTTAGAACATCCCATTGGGAGGGTTATGTAACTGCCAGGCGGGGGCTGTGCTGAGCACTACCTTCCCTCCCCAGCAGGGGGCGGGCTGCTGTGGACAGGAGGCCTGCAGGCCAGGAAGCACCCCACCCCTGCCCCCACCAGGAAGGCGTCCACAGCCCCAGGGGCTGGAGGGCCTTGGCAGCTGTACCAGGGTTCCCCAGACCCTCCGAATGTCAGGCGAATGTCAGAGCTGGAAAGGTTCTGGAAGGTCATTTGCACCGAACTTCTCATTTGGCAGAGAAAACTATGGCCTGAGAGAGAAGGGGCTGGTGCTTCCAAAAACTGGTTAGGGGCCGAACTAGGTTTACATCTCAGCTTGTCCACACTCTTCATCCAGTGCGCTTGTCAATGTGCAGTGAGGGACCGAGAGAAACAGTCAGGGCTGCCCCATGGGTGTGGAGGGCCAAACTTAACCTACAGTTACAGGGGTTTCGGGCACCCAGGGAGGTCTCTCTGCCTTCCAGAACATCTTGCCTAGGCCGGCAATTCCACAATAAGAGACTCCTTTGGGGACTTCAAGGTTATCCCCCTTGTTAAAATGCAAATTCTCCTAGGACAGGAGAAAAACAACACGTTTGGCTCTAAAAGCATGGGGGTTTATCTGAGCAGAGCTGAGGACGAGCTTGACAAGGGAAGAGGATGTCTAACAGCTGGGACAGAAGGCTCAGAAGGTGTTGACGGGCTCACAGGGGAGGCTGATGAAGCTTAAGTGGTCTTCATGTCCACTGTATTTTGCAAGGAATTAGCATTGCCTGGCAAGCAAAGGGGAGGGACCCGGGGCACTCACTCCCACACTGGCTCGTCTTGAAATTATCTGCGCTGGAGAAGGAATACTTCCCCAATGAGCCCCATGTGTAAAAGTCACAAGGCAGGAATCTGAGGAGCATCCTGGTGCTTGGTTAAGCAATTTTGATCCTTTCTAGGCCCTTAAAATAATATGTTAGATGGTAAAAATCTCACACAATTCTGATGGGGTCTGTCATGGTGGGGGGAGATGTCGGCAGGCAGTAGGTGGATGTTACGTGAGCCTGAGAAGGGTGGGGGATGGAGGTGAACTCAACACCTAGCAGTGTGTGTGATGAACAACATGAGAAGGAATAAGCTCTCAGTGCGTAGGGCACAGGCAGCCTCATCCATCCTTGAGTGGAGGGAGGGGGTACGGCGTCAGGGCTGAAGAAAGTCTCAGCTGGAGGGAGGTCCATGAGGGGGTGGGCGGTACACACACTCATGGGCACAGTTTCCGCAGCTGAGCACCTGGGAGATGCTGGATAAGAGGCTCAGGTCTGAAGGTCAACTGGGGAGTGTAGATCCCACCCTGATTCTACCCATGAGGATTGAGAGCCCCCTCCTCCTTTGCCCCAAGTCTCTGAGCAGTCCAGTCCTCAGCCTGGGAAGCTTCGGGAAGAATGAAGCATGAGAAAGCCTTGGAGTGTTCCAACAGACACACACACATACACACACTCTCTCTCTCTTTGCACATGCACACTCGCACACAGCCCATCAACAGGCTCAACTAGAAATGGAAAACACGTCTAAGAGAACAAGAGGGAAAGGAAGTCCAACTTGCTGCCGTGTCACCAGGGAGAAAACAGACAAAGGAGAAAGAGCTGGATTCTGGGGTCACTGCCTGGCCTGGGAGCAGCCATGGGAAGCAGCAGCCAGGCTCCAGGCCTCTCCTGTTTCTCCACCAGGCCGTGGCGTGAGCTCTGGCCAGGGAGCCGCTAGGACGCTGACGGGAGGAAGAGTGGGTGTCAGTCTGGCGTGGCTGCGTTTGGGGGATGGAGAAGGTGCGTCTGTGCGAGGGTAGGCCCATTCCTGATTCCGGCCGGAGGAGGGGGTGAGGACCCCACCCCACAGGACAGGCTCCTCACTGCCTTCTCACTGCCCAGACTGCGCACGCTGTCCGACTCTGGCCTCCTTTCTCTGTGTACTTGCTTCTCTCTGCTGCCCAGCCAGCTCCTCCTGGTCCCCCAGTGGGGCGAGTCTACAGCACCTCTTCTTTCTCCCCCTCACTTTGCCTGGAGCATGGAGGAGATTCGGCCTCTGGAGGCTGTGAGCTCGGGAAGAAGGAGGTGGGCGGTACAGGGGCAAGGTATTTGGGCCTCTGCAGAGGTGCTGTGTTTGGACGCTCAGGTGCTGGCAGCAGCAAGATGCTGGCCAAGGCGCAGTGATCTGCTCTGAACTGGCCAGGCTGTGGCCAGGGCCTGGTGCCCCTGACCTCTCCAAGTTTGGATGCAGCAGGTCAAACCAGCTGCTTCCCTGTCTCCAATCAGGAATGCACTCCCCATCCCAGCGGAGAGGCAAGGGAATTCCACAATTTCCTCAGTGATAAATGATTCCAATCTACCACGATTTTCATTCAACACATCACTTCAACACAATGATTATTTAAAACAGCAACAAAAACTCAGCAGAGCGATTCGGAATCTCCTGGCTGTGTCTAACGTTTCCGGTGCACAGACTGGTCTTTAGGAACAGAGATGCCCGGGTGCTTCCAAACCGGCTTGCTGGGCATCCTGGATATTCTTGGAGCTATTCAAGTCCTAAGGACCCGTGAGGGAAGGCCAAAGGGAATTCTAGAGGCACGTGAAGGCACCGCGAGGCAGCAGCGGACGGGGTGGGTAGGGGACAGTTTCTTGGAGCAGCTCGACTGAGCCCAAAAGCCAGGACTCTGGGGTCCTGATCGCTGTGTCCACCCTCACTGACCCCAAGTGTGAACTGCTGCAAATCCACCCCGCCTCCTTCAGAGGGCCTTGGTGTCCCCTCTGCCCAGTGGGGACAATCCGTCTTTGCCCATCTCTGGATCCCTCTCTGCCCATGGGTCACCGAGGCTGGGGCAAAGCTGAGCCGTTCAGAGATCGCTGCAACAGGACCAACTTACCTTGGATGAGAAAACTGACTTCCAAACGCTAAGAGCCTCCAGAAGGGAGCTCAGAATCCGCTGGGTTTTTTTTTTTTTTTTTGCGAGAAACCAAGGAGACAGACCCTGGGGCCCCGTGCAGGGCGGCCAGGGCCCGCAGGTCGGGAGGGCGGGGTGCATTCCGCGGGGTCTTCCCGCTCCAGATTCTCGGTATTTGCAGGCTCCCGCCCACCGGAGCGTAAACCCCGGAGCAGCCGGAGGGGAGCGCTCGGAGCCTGGGGAAGCCCTTCCGCGGGTGGCCCGCCCCGGGGGCTCCGCGGGGGCGGGCGTGCCGGGCCGGGCTCGGGGCTGCGTGGGCGGCCTGGCTAGCGGCCGCTGCGGAACGTCCCGGCTCACGCGCCCCTCCGCGCTTCCCGCGGGGGCGGCGGGGCGGCCCCCTCCTACCCCGCCCCGCCGCGTCGGGAAGCTGTGTGCCTCGCGCCCCGCCTGGCGGGGCGGCTGCTGAGTCACGCGGCCGGGGAGCGTGGCCGCTGCCCCCACCTGCGTGCCCGGCCCCGCAGGGTGGGGAGAGGCGTACCTCGCGGGTCGGCTGCTGCCCCGCAGAGCACCCCCCACCTTCCCCGGTCTGGCGCGCCGCCCGCCCTCGGTGTCTGGGAGCATCCCAACCTCCCGCCTCCCGGGGGCCCGGCCCGGGGGGAGGCTTCCGGGCATCGGTCCCTCCCCAGACACGACCCGCTGCCCTCCTCCGGCGGGGGCTGGAGGCTGGGGGACTGGAACAGGATGGAGGGGTGGCGCTGCCCTGCGGTGCGGACGATCCAAGCTGGATGTCTCAGCCGGGACTGTGGAAAGGGCCATCGTCTTTCTGGGAGAAGCCGCAGGGGCAGCGAAGAGGATCGCGGGTCAGGGAGGGGTCAAGGAGGTCCAGTTCTACGCAGCATCTGCCTCACTAGCCTTCCTTGTACCCGAGTCACCTTGGCAGAAGATCCCAGCCCTGCCTTAGCTTCCCATAGCTAGATCAACCCTAAAGGAAATCAACCCTGGACATTCATTGGAAGGACTGATGCTGAAGCTGAAGCGCCAATATTTTGGCCACCTGATGTGAAGAGCCGACTCATTGGAAAAGACCCTGATGCTGGGAAAGATGGAGGGCAGGAGGAGAAGGGGGCGCCAGAGGGTGAGATGGTTGGATGGCATCACTGACTCAATGGATGTGACTTCGAGCAAACTCTGAGAAATAGTGAAGGACAGGGGAGCCTGGGGTGCTGCAGTCTGTGGGGTTGGGAAGAGTTGGACACACGCAGCGACTGAAGAGCCGGAGAATCACATGGCCTTCAAGTTCTGGCCCAACCTGTGATGACTGTAGTAGTTCAGAGTGTGGCCTCGGGTTTGAGCCCTGACCCCATCATGTACTGATGTGACCCTCAGCAGTGACAGCCTTGGTTTTCTTGTCTCTAAAATGGGAGTAGGAACAGTGAAACCCCCCAGGACCACCGTGATAGTTTAGAGTCGATGCCAATAAAGCACCCAGCGACCTGGGTGCCTGGCCCAGTGGGGCCTCAAGGACAGCTGTCATCTGGGGCCCCCTCTGGCAAGAACTGGGCTGAAAAGTGTTTTTGGAAGGTGGAGTCTTCCAGAGGGCTCAGAACAGGTCTCCTCGTTCTCTGACATCCCCTCAAGTATTTGAAGGCAGTCAGTTCTCCTTGGCCTTCCTGACCACTCTCTCCAGCTGCCTCCTTTGCTTTCAGATGAGCTCACCGAAGCCTGTAATTTCTGTTCCAGGTGGGCCTGTGGGTGGTTCGGTCCCCTCAAATCTGGCTTCCAGCTCCTAGAACATTGGAGCCGCGATGAGCCCTGTAGCTCAGGAGTCAGTTGTGGCCTGGCCAGCTGGGGAAGTGGAGTCCTTCCCTCAGCCCTGCCCCAACCATGCAGGTTCTGGTTGCTACCTGGCTCTGCGTGGCACCTAGGAACTCACTGGCTTTCTCAGCCCTGGGCCGTAGATGGCGAAGCCACTGTCAGAGAAGCTCGTTCTCTGGAATGAGCCCCTGGGTTCGTTCTGCTGGAAGCAGTCTGTCCTTCCACTCTGGTCCCCTGTCCTTCTGCAGGTAGCTTTCATTTTAAAACCCTACATGCTGAACTTTTCACATGTTTGGCTTTTATTTTGTCAATCTGGTTGTGTTCTTTTTAAAGTTGAATTTACTCTTTTCAAATAGGTAGTATCAAAACATCGACATAGTACAAAATTTGAAAGATGCAAGAATTTACAGTGAAAAGTGTTTCCTCACCTCTATTTTGCACCCACTCACCCCCAGCCCCTGTTCCTAGCAGCTACTGTTAGCAATTTCTTGTGCATCCTTCCAGGGATAGTCTGTATGTGTGTGTATGTATATATATATAGGCTTCCCAGATGGCGTTAGTGGTAAAGAATCCAACTGCCATTGCAGGAGACACAGAAGAAGTGGATTTGATCCCTGGGTTGGGAAGATCCCCTGGAGGAGGAAATGGCAACCCACTCCAGTATCCTTGCCTGGAAAATTCCATGGGCAGAGGAGCCTGGGGGTGCTGTAGTCCATGGGGCCTGCAAAGAGTCGGACACAACTGAGCACTCATATGTTTATATGTATATACATTTGTTTAGATATATATATATATATTTCATTTTGGACAAATGGTAGTATATTATACACTTCTGCATCTTGCATTCTTCCCCCCTAATAATCTATCTGGGTGATGCTTCCATATTCAGTATAAAAAGAGCTGTCTCATTCTTTTCAATAGCTATAAAGTATTCCATTGTGTGACTGTGAATCTAGGCCTTTCTTTTCATTCACTGAGCGTGCGGAAAGCACGCTCTGGGCAGCCTGCCTCTGTGTAATCATTTGGGTGGGCTTTTCTGAGAGTGGGGATGGGTTGTGCGCCGGTAGGCAGGCATTATCCAGTGGCTCTGTTTGAACTTGGCCCTCCAGCAGGGAACCTGCTGGTGGAGATTCCTACAGACACTGGTAAATTGTGGTAGAAATAGATTCAGGGAGTGGGCTTTCCTACCTGAAAACTCTCCACTGCTCCAGGCTCACTGTGTTGTCTGCACTCATCAGTGTTGGGGAAGCTGCCGGGATGTTATAATCTGGTTCAACATGAGCTGAGAGTGAGTCCTACAGCCCATCTTCTCCAGGAAGTCTTCCCGAACTGATCTGAGAAATAAACTGAGGTTTTCATCATCTCTTCCCCTACTTGCCACTCCAGGCTGAACACACTCCAGTCCTTGCTGAGGGTGAAATTAATTCTTTATTCCTGTGGCTTATAAGTGCTTATTTTCTTCTCTCTGTAAGTAAATATCTATGGCATCTGCATTCTTTATTTCACTTAACAAATATTTATCGATTGTCTGCTGTGTGCCAGGTACTCAGATATAGCAGCGAGCAAAATACCCCACATCACTTCATGAAGCTTAGAGACAAAAAAAGTAAATAAACAAGGTTGAGAATTAAAACATATGTTTGATAGGATAAGTGCTCTGGGGAGAAAGAGAGCAAGGAGGCCTGGGAATAAAGAGGTTTGCAATTTCAGAAGGGGTGCCCTGGGAAGGCTGGGAGCTAAGGTAGCGCCTGAGTGTGCCCTGGAGAAGGGGTTCTATGTGGTCTGGGGGAAGAGGGCTCCTGGCAGGGTCCGCAGTGGCAAGGGGGCAAGGGAGGCAGGGGGCTTATGGAGCACAGGGAGAGTGGTCTGAGGGGAGGCAGCGACCTTGGAGGGGTGGCAATTGCAAGGGTGGGGGGGCGTGCAGGGATGCAGCAAACCTTGTAAGAGAGTCTTGCCTGGGATTTCCAGGCCCACCAGTCAGTGTTTGGAAGTGCGTGGGGATGTTTCAGTGGCTGGCAGGGGTGGGAGGGGATCCTTTGCTGGCATTTAATGAGCAAGGGCTATGGCTGACATCCTCTACTGCTCAGGACCATCCCCACCAGGAAGAGTTTTCCTGCCCACAGTGCCAGCGTTGCTTGATGAGAAACACTTATGGAGCCTTGGAACCTGTTGTGAAGCGTCTGGCTTTTACTTTAGAAAAACTGGGAGCTGGTGGATGGTTTTGAGCAGAGAATACTTCAAAGGGACCTCGGCTACTGGGTTGAGCTTGGGTTGAAGATAGACTGAGGAGGAAGAAAGTTGGTGGCAGGGAGAGAAGGTGAAATGTTGTTGCAAGGTCCAGGTAAGAGATGGAAGTAGCTTGGACCAGGGGTTGTGGCAGTAAGTGGCGATAAGCAGGCAAACCCACAGGGCTTCCTGAGGGATTAACGTGGGTAAGAGAGAAAGAGGAGGTGAGGATGAGTCCAAGGGTTAGGGCCAAAGTTATTGGAAGGATGAGATGAGGATGTCTGTAGGGGTTGAGTTTTAGCCATGCTAAGTTGGAGATGCCTGTTAGACACGCAGGTGGAGATGGCCTTTGAATGGACTAGAGATAAAATCTGGGGAGGGTGACACCAGCAAGGAATAAGAAAAGAAAACCAAAGAGGGCCAGTATGGAGCCTTGGAGCACAGTGGTATCAAGAGGCGGGGAGGGGAGTGGAGAAGGAGCAGTCGAAGAAGGAAGAGAAGAGCTGGAGACCCACGTGGTGTCCCAGCAGAGAGGGGTCTCAGTGTGGAGGATGGGAGCGGAGTCACCCCCTGGACAGGGTGAGCAGGAAGGGCAGCCCACTGAGCAGCGTGGAGGTCATTGGTGACCCCAAAAAGCCCAACTTGGGTAGAGCAAGGGGTAGGGCAGAAGCTTGATTGGTGTGGAGAAGGGAAAAGAGACTTAGACAAATTGACCCAGTGTGAAGTTTCGCCTTAACTAGGTTCTGATTCAGATGAAAGTAAAGTGAAAGTGAAAGTTGCTCAGTCGTGCCTGACTCTTTGCGACCCCATGGACTATACAGTCCATGGAATTCTCCAGGCCAGAATACTGGAGTGGGTAGCCTTTCCCTTCTCCAGGGGATCTTCCCAACCGAGGGATTGAACCCAGGTCTCTCGCGTTGCAGGCGAATTCTTTACCAGCTGAGCCACAAGGAAAGCCCTAATGAAGCAACTGTAAAAAGACTTTTTTTTTTTTTTAATGTTTTTAGCTGTACCACGAGGTACTTGGGAACTTCCCTGACCAGGGAGCAAACCCACACCCCCTGCATTGGAAGCAGGGAGTTTTAACCACTGGACTGCCAGGGAAGTCGTAAAACAACATTTTTAAGGCAATCAGGGACATTTGAACCCAATATTAGGGCTTCCTAGGTGACACAGTGGTAAAGAACCTGACTGCCAAGGCAGGAGACTTTAGAGATGCAGGTTCGATCCCTGGGTTGGGAAGATCTCCTGGAATAGGAGATGGCAACCCACTCCTGTATTCTTGCTTGGGAAATCCCGTGGACCGAAGAGCCTGGTGGGCTACAGGCCATGGAGTCTCAAAGAGTTGGACACGGCTGAGTGACTAAGCACACAGGAGAAATGTGGGGGTAGAAGACTGGCAAAGTACGTGTTTGAAATTTCCCTAAAAGGAAGTTTAGAAGATGACAGAATGGAAGGATCTATAGAAAGTGAGTATAGAAAACTCTGATGAATTTTTCTAGGAAGGAAAAGTAAAGAAATGGGCTGATACCTGGAGGGGATGAGGGTTCAGGGCAGAAGGTTGTTCTTGAAGGTGGGAGAGATGGGAACGTGCTTGTCTCAGCTAGCTGCAGGGACGGCCATCCACAGGAGAGGCCCTGCTCTGAGCTCTGCAGGAAGATTGAGGACACAGCCTCAGTGCCTGGAGGAGCGTAATAAAAATTTAATAAAAGCTAATATTTTATCCTGCACTCACTGTGGCCTGGGCATTCTCTTAAGTGCCTTACAACCTAACTTTATCTCAATATATGTCTCAGTAACTTTTATGGTTGGTGGGGGGTGAGGCACAACAGGGTCAGGAACCCCTTCTCTGTCAAGCAACCATGAGGCAGCATCCAGGTTCAAACCCAGGGCGGGTGTGACTCTGGAGTCAGTGCTCTCAGCCTCCATGTTCCAGAGCCTTCCTGCAGACAATTGCGGGAACCAGGAACAGGCATGCACATGGCCTTCACCCTGGAGACCATCGTTGAGGGGGAGGTTGCGGGGGAAGGGAAGTACCTGCATGTACTTTATTTGTTTATTTAGTTTTTTAAAAAAGCAGCTTTATTGAGAGATATGATTCATATCCCATCCAATTCACCCATTTAAAGAATATAATTCCTGGGACTTCCTTGGTGGGCCAGTGGCTAAGACTCAGAGTCTCCAATGCAGGGGGCGTGGATGCCGTCCCTGGTCAGGGCCTAGATCCCAAGATCCCTCATGCCATGGCAAGGATCGAGGATCCCACAAGCCCCAGCTAAGACTCAGCACAGCCAAATAAATAAATATTAAGAAAAAGTAAAGTGTACAATCCATGGTTTTTTAGCATCATCATAATCTTACTGCATTTTCATCCCTTTAAAAAAGAAATCCTGTACCCTTTGTCACTAGTCGAATCTTCCAACTCTTCTTAACCTCAGGCAAACACTCATCTCTTCTCTGACTCGAGAGAGTTCCCCGGGTTGGATGTGTCATGGGAATAGAGCCGTGGAAGAAGTGGTCCTGTTTGCCTGGCATCTTCATAGTGTCTTCAGGGTTCATACACACACACTGTAGCTTGTATCAACACTTGGTTCTTTTTCTTGGTAGAATACTATTCCATGGCGTGGACAGACCACACTTTGTTCATCCCTTTGTCCGTGGATGGGCATCTAGGTTGCTCCCACATTTCGGCCAAGTCTACTTTAAAGGAAGTTTTCAGGATTCCCATGCAGCTCCCTGCCCAAGAACTATTAAAGGGACTTTCTTGGTGGTCCAGTGGTTAAGAATCTGCCTTGTAATTCAGGGGATGCAAGTTCAATCCCACAAAAGGCAACGAAGATCCTGCATGCTGCAACTAAGACCCAACGCAGCCAAATTAGAAAAAAAAAGGAGCCATTAGAATAGATCAGCTGAATCAGCTAGCTGGGGGCTGGGAAAAAATGAAATTTATTGAACTAATGAGCTGAGCTGGGCAGGAAAGGGAATGTGGAGAGAGCAGAACTGAGCATATTATTATTGTTCAGGGATGGACGTTTTATTTGGGCTTCTCAAGAGCAGAGTTCTAGCTGTCCATCCATTTAACAAGTAGTTATTGAGCATCTTCTGCATGTCTGGCTCTGCTGTAGGTGCAGGGGACTCACGGGGAACAAGTCAGACAAAGACTCAGCCATCAAGGAAGTCACATTTGAGAGGAGAAGACAGATGTTCAACAAGAAAAGTAACTCATGTTTATACACACTCATTGTGACTGTGAGGAAAAATCAGGGAGGTATGGGAGGAGGGCAGTTTATAGGCAAAACCTCATGTGGGAGGTGACATTGACCAGAGTTTAAAAAAGTGAGGGATGGAACCACAGGAAGACCTGAGGAGAAAATATTCTGTGCAAAGGCCCTGGGGCTGGAAGAAACACATGTGTTCAGGGAATGGAAGGGCAAGATAGAGAGAGACAGAGACAGAGGTGGGGTTGTGGGCCTCAGGGCCCCTCCAGAGGGGTGTGTAGGGTGGAAGCTGGGGGAATTTGAGCAGGGAGCAAAGTCTCCACTCAGACAGGAAATAGTCAGGGGGCTCAAGGGGCACAAGAAAGAGAGCAGCTTGCAGAGAGAACCCTGCAGTGCAACCCACAACCATCTGATCTCCACTCATCTCGTTCATTCAGTCTTACAACATCCACATACTAACTTCTGCTATGCACTCGGCATTTATGTATGTCTTTAAATCTCATTTTATCTCTACAGTCTTAATGGGAAGGCATGATTATCCCCATTTCACAGATGTGGTAACTGCAGCCCAGAGAGGTTAAGTTGACCCACCAAGGTCACACAGCAAACCTGGTGTCTTCAGGATTCACACACAAGCTTTAGCCGCGTGCTCCCTGATGTAGCTATCCCCACTCCAGAGGAGTATAGGGGACTTTCCTGTGGTGGGGAAGTGCTTTCAGGAACTTTGCCAGGGTTCATGATCAGAAAGGCTGGTGGTCCCACGTGCCCCCCATATGACACACCCACATGACAATGGTTCATGCTGCTGAGCTTGGCCTTTGGCCCACTCATCTCTGTTGTGTCCTGAGGACTGGGTTTGAGGACGGGCAGAGTGTCACATGCAGCCATGGATGGATGATTTGCAAAGTCCCCCCAGGACATTGTGGGCTTCCCAGGCAGTTCAGACAATAAAGAATCCACCTGTAATGCAGGAGACCTGGGCTCGATCCCCTGGTTGGGAAGATCTCCTGAAAAAGGAAATGGCAACCCACTCCAGTATTCTTGCCTGGAGAATCCCATGGGCAGAGGAGCCTGGTGAGCTACAGCGGGTTTTAGAAGAGTCAGACACAACTGAAGTGACTTAGCATGTGTGAGACATCCTAGCCTTTCATGGCCACGTGGTCAGCAGGGTTCATGTAAGGGATGAAACATCCTTGGTCTCAGTCCTGTGTGTGCCCATCTGCACATGCAGGGTTGCACATGAAAATATGTGTGTGCACATGCGTGTCTACACAGCCAAGAGTGAGTGCGTGTGCATGCACGACACATGTGCAGGATTGTGTGTGCATAGGTTTAGGGTGTTCACAGACTCGCCAGAGGGGAGGCAGGTACTGAATGAAGCTCCTCCCAAACCTGCAGCTCATAGGGTGTCCAGGAACCCAGCTGCCTCCTGCGGTCAGAGAAGGGATCCCGGTGGAATTCCTCCCTAGGGCATCTGTGGCTCCCTGGCTGCTCCATGGGGCGCTAGCCTAGGATGAGAGGAACTCAGCCCAGTGCTGGTTTCACCCGTTACCAGCTGTGCAACGTTGGGAAAACTAGGTCACCTCTCTGTTCCTTACCTGCCAAGGGGACTAACTAGATCTAACCCAAAGATGAAAAGGTGTGTGAGAAGATGCTTGTATAAGCTGCGAGGGGCTGGAATGAAGGGAAGAGACGGCAACCTGGGTGCCCAGCAAGATGCTGGTACCGAATGTCACAAGGAATGCACTGGGAACAAAAGCAGAAAGAAACAAGTGTGATGGCAACAGACTGGGAAGCTTTCGCACAGCATGGAAACCATCAACAAAACAAAAAGGCAGCGTACCGAACGGGAGGAGATATTTCCAAATCAGGCCGTGATAAGAGGTGAATATTCAAAGTGTATAAAGAACTCATACAACTAAGTAGCAAAAAACAAACCAGTTAAAAAATGGGGAGAGGGGACTTCCCAGGTGACTCAGTGGTAAAGAATCCGCCTGGTAAAGAATCCGCCTGCCAAAGCAGGAGACATGGGTTGAATCCCAGGTCCAGGAAGATCCCACCAAAGGGATCTAGGTGGGAGGAAAAGCTGAGGAAAAGCTAGGGCCATGAGCCACAACCTCTGAGCCTGTGCTCTAGGGCCTGGGAAATGCAACTGCTGAAGCACTCGCTCCCAGAGCCCATGCTCTGCACCAAGAGAAGCCACCACAATAAGAGGCCCACATACTGCAGCTATAGAGTAGCCCTCGTTTGAGACAACTAGAGAAAGCCTGTGTGAAGCAACGAAGACCCAGTGCAGCCCAAAATAAATTAAAAAGATAAAATAAAAAACCACCATGAGACACCATATCACCCCTGTTAGTAAGCCGATTGTAATCAAAAGGACAAGAAAGAACAGATGTCGGAAAGGATATGGAGAAAAGGGGACCCTCGTGCACTGTTGTGGGAATGTAAATTCATGCAGCCGCTATGGAAGACAGTATGGTTCTTCAAAAAAATTAAAACTACAGCTACCGTATGACCCAGTAATTCCACTGCTGGGTATTGATCCAAAGGAAGTAAAAACAGAACCTGAAAGAGATAGCTACACTCCCATTTATTGCAGCATTATTTACAATAGCCTAGATATGGAAACAACCTGCATGTTCATCAATGGAAGAATGGGTAAAGAAGATGGATCCACATATGTACATATGTATATATATACACACACACATATATAATGGAATATTATCATCCAGCCATGAGAGAAGGAAGTCTTGCCTTTGTGACACCATGGATAGACCTTGAGGGTGGGATCCCAAAGCCAGGCAGAGAAAGACAAATAGTGCATGATATTACTTACATGTGGAATCTTAACAAGAAAAAAAAAGTCAAATTCATAGAAACAGAATGGAGAAAACTGGTTGCCAGGGGCTGGGTGTGTGGTGGAGGAAATAGGGAGAAGCTAGTAATGGGGTGTACAAACTTCCACCTGTGAGATGAATAAAGTCTGAGAATCAAGTATAAAACAGAATTGATAGCGCTGTGTTGCATAATTGAAAAGAAAACAAAAGAATGCACTAGACCCAGGGAGACCCCCAGGCCAGCAAACACTGAACAGGTAATGGGTGGCCAGCAAGGGATGGGGGTATGGAGACACAAGATGTGGTGTTTGCTGTTTGATTGGGAAATAGAGCAGCTCATTCAAGAATGAAGCCTGACCCCAAAGGCTCACTTTCAGGATGGTCACAAGCGCCGGCTGGATCAGTTGGTGTTCTTGGACGTTGGCCCCTTCCTTTTCCATGGACTTCTCTCCCCACGGGGATGGGTTCCTCCCATCACCATGGAAACAAGGCAGCAGACCACTTCTCAGGAAGCCAGGGCCAGGGTGTTTCAAGAAGGAGGGTCTGGCCGATGAATCTGTGGAAGAGTCAAGTCAATGAAGCTCGCTGAGGGCTCCCTGGGGGAAGCTCTGTTAGGGCTCCAGGGAGGAGCTACATTCTAGTGAGTTCCAGGAGATCAAGGTGAGAGGAAGTGCCTGTAGCAGCCGGCTCTTTCTCGGGGGCTGTAGAGGAGAGGAGAGGGTGTAGCCTGTGAAACCGGACAGTGTTGAAGACCATCGAGGAGGAGAAAGCCTGATGAGGGGGCTTGAAGAGAAGGGATCACCCTCCCTGAGATGGAAGGGTGGCAGAAGCAGGGGATTTAATAACAGCTGACAGTTATTTAGCAGCAAATATATAAGTGTTAGTCGCTCAGTTGTGTCCGATTCTTTGTGAACCCATGGACTGTAGCCCACCAGGCTCCTCTGTCCATAGGATTCTCCAGGCAAGAATACTGGAGTGGGTTGCCATTCCCTTCTCAAGGGATCTTCTTAACCCAGGGACTGAACTCAGGTTTCCTGCATTGCAGGCAGAGTCTTTACCACCTGAGCCACCAGGCAATCGTCTATTGTGCACCAATTTCTATTGTAAGTGCATGTGTTTTAACTCATCTCACCCTCAGAACAATGCTGTAGAGAAGCTCTATCGTTAACCCCATTTGTAGATGAGGAGACCAAGGCAAGGTGGGTACCGAGGAGTTAGGCAGAATTAAGCAAGGAGGCTTCCTCCAGTCAGTGAGATCAGGAGGGTGGGGGTGGGCCACTGAAGCTCCTCTCCAACACCCTGGAGATTGGAGAGATGGAACAGGCTTAATCACTGCAGGAAGAGAGCTTCCAGTTAGAAGAACAGTTTCCCAATTGTTTCTTAAAACAAGGAAACTTTTTCCCCACCCTCCACATCAAATCTGATGGCATCCTAACATGTAATTAGACCAGATCAGAGCTCCGGTTGGAGTGTAAGTTCCATGCCCAGCCTTCTCCACTTGCCTCCTGACTCCAGGGTGGCCCCTGGGGCAGCCGACGGGGCCCTGAGGCTCCTCAGAACCCAGGAGAGAAACACAGGGTTTCTGCAGGACCAGACTTCTTCATATGAACATCTAAGAGCCAGCAGCCTGTTTTCAGGGGAATCCTCTCTGAGAGGGAGATGCAGGTAGCTCTTCCCCCAGGCTCTGTAACCCCTATTCCTTGGCAGTGGGGGGACACGGACGAGATCGAGGGTCCTCAGCCTCCAGGATCTAATGCCTGATGATCTGAATGGAGCTGATGTAATAAGAATAGAAAAGTGCACAATAAATGTAATGCACTTGAATCATCCCGAAACCATCCCCCCTACCCCAGTCCATGGAAAAATTGTCTTCCACGAAACTGGTCCCTGGTGCCACAAAGGTTGGGGACCACTGGACTAGATGACCTTTAAAGCTCCTCCAAAGGAGACTGGGCAGAGAATGAGCAGGAAACAGAGGCTGGTGAGAGGGAGGCCCACCTGATCTTGCAGCCCTGGTCTGACTTGGGGTGGAACACAGCTGCGGGCCTCCTAGACCAGGGTGACATTTCTGTAGCTTTCTGCTCCTGGCTGCTGGGACATCTGTCATCACTTGCATTGTTATTAAGACCTTTCCAAAGCTTTCTGAGGAGGAGGTACATTTGGCAGACTGCACTGAGGAGCAAAGAAAGTCCACCCTTTCCTTCTTGCCCCTGGCCTGCAGGAGGGGCGGGGGCTGGGAGGAGGAAGTAGGGAAGGCAGCAGGCAGTCTCTGCTGGCCGCAGAGCCAGGGCCGCTGAGTCCCTCAGTTTCCCAGACCAACATCAGTAATAGACGTCCAAGGTGCCTCGAGTGGTAAAGAACCTGCCTGCCAAGCAGGAGACGTAAGAGACGCAGGTTCAATCCTTAGGTCAGGAAGATCCCCTGGAGGAGGTCATAGCAACCCATTCCAATGTTCTTGTCTGGAGAATCCCATGGACAGAGGAGCCTGGTGGGCTACAGTCCGCGGGGTCACAAAGATTTGACAGGACTGAGCGTCTTAGCACAGCAGAGTCATGTTCGTGCGTCTAGGCTGGGCTTATTAGGTTTCTCCCAGTGCAGTTTTGCACTTAAGTCTTACTGAATCCCCACAACTCAGTAAGATGCACAGGGCAGGGATAAGAGCCTGCTTTACAGTGACTTGGCAGGTTTACAAGGTGAGCTTGGTTTACAGTGCTGGCCCAGGGCCAGTGTGTGGAGAGGGGCCTGGGTCTCCATCACCAGCTCCTGCTGCACTTCTTGGAACATCCCCCCCGCCCTGCCCCCGCTGTAGGCCCCCGGCCAGCATTTTCCTGGCTCAACCACCCCCACCCCCAGCTTTCTCATTGTCCTGCTTTCTGGCCCCCTGGCCTCCTTTGGCTCAGCTGCAAGCCATCTGGTCTCTGAAAATCCAATCTAACAGTTGAAGAGAATGAAAAAGTTGGTGTTTTTTTCCTGCTGTGTGAGGGCAGGGGGGTGTTTAATAATTAGGTGACCCGGGGGCAATGGGAGGAGGAAACTTAGAAATTATTCTCAAGACCCTTGATGAAGTATCAAGAAGTGAGAAGGGGAAGGAAATATTTTGGTCTTAAAAACATCAGCCATATTAAGATACAGTTACATAAAATAAAATCCTCCCATATTTAAATGTGTAGGTTGTGATTTTTGACAAATGTCTACTGCTATGTAGCTACTTCTCAAGTGACGGAACATCTCCACCACCCAATGACATCTTGTTCCCTTCAGCTTGAAACTCCCGGCTTCCGTGTCACTGAAACTGATCTGTTTCCTGTCACTATGGATTTGCCTTTTCTAGAACCTCATTCGCATGGAATCATGCAGTGTGTGTGTGGACTTTTGTGTCTGCTGTCCTTCACTTACTGTAAGGCTCTTTTGAAATTCATCCACTTGTTGCCTATATGAGTAAGCTTATTCCTTTTTATTGCTGAATAGTATTCCATTGTATAGATATGCTACAATCTGCTTATCTGTTTACCAGTTCAGGACACTTAGGTTTGCTCGGTTTTCTTTTTTTTTAACATGAGCCCCTCTCCCCTTCATTCTAAAAATACTGCCTCTATATACATTTAGAACACGTGTATGGAGGATACATCATTTACTCAACTTACTAAGGCTTGGTGTGCATATGTGTTTACCCTCCTTGAATTAACTCTGGGCCAACTCCATCCCACTCCTACTCCTCTGACCAGGGCACAGAGGCTCACAAAGCGGAAATCACTTTTTTATTTTACTTGGTTGCACAGCATGTGGGATGTTAGGTCCCCGACCAGGGATCAAACCTGTGCCCCCTGCATTGGGATCTCCAAGTCTTAACCACCAGAGTGCCGGGGAAGTCCCTGGAAACCCTCCTGTTAGTCACACAACTCGAGAAATGAATGTTTGAACCGAAACACTTACATGGATATTTAACCTTTTTACATATTTTATTTGATTGTGGTACGAACACACAATGCAAGATCCACTCGCTTAACAGATTCCTGGGTGTACACTGTAGCCATTGGCGCAACGCTGTGCATCAGGCCGCCAGGAAAAATTCATCTTGCACGACTGAAACTTTATGTCTGTTGACCAGCAATTTCCCTTTTGTCCCCTCCCCTCCCCCATCCCTGGCATTCGTCTCTAATTCTGTGAGTTTGACTATTTTAGGATCCTCATTCATATAAGTGGGATCATGCAGGATTTGTCTTTCCGTGACTGGCTTATTTTGCTTAGCATGTCTTTAAGCTTCATCCATGTAGTCAGATACGGCAGAGTTTCCTTCTTTTTTTTTTTTTTGTTCCCATTTTTATTTATTTATTTCTCTTTCAGCCGCAGCATGCCATTTGTGGGCTCTTAGTTTCCCAACCAAAGATTGAACCTAAATCCTTGGCAGTGAGAGTGTGGAGTCCTAACCAATAGATTGCCAGGGAATTCCCGGAATTCCCTTCTTTGTAAAGGCTGAATGGATTCCACTTGTATAGAAAGCATTGTCTTTATTTGTCCATCCATCTTTCAGGTTGTGAGTGAATCTTGGCTTTTGTGACTAGTGCTGCACTGAATAATGTGCTGTATGTGCTCCATCCTGTCTGACTCTGTGACCCCATGGACTGTAGCCCACCAGGCCCCTCTGTCCGTGGAACTCTCCAGGCAAGAATACTGGGGTAGGTTGCCGTTTCCTCCTCCAGGGCTGCACTGAATATTGGAGTGCTAATATCTCTTCGAGATCTTGATTTCAATTCTTTTGGATAAATACCCAGAAGGGAGATTTCTGGATCATGTGGTAGTTCTATTTTTAATATTTTGAGAAACCTCCATACTGTTTTTTATAGCACCATTTTTTTCATTCCTACCAACTGTGTACAAGGGTTTTAATTTCTCCACATATTCCCCAATGTTTGTAGTCTTTGTTGTTATTATTTTTTTTAGAATAAACATCCTACCATGTGTGAGGTAACAGCCCCTTGTGGTTTTGATTTGCATTTTCCTGATAGTTACCTCGAGCATCTTTTGATATATCTGTGGGCCATTTGTATGTCTTCTCTGGAAAAATGTTTGTTCAAGTTTTTAGCCCACTTTTAATTGAGTTACTAGGTTTTGTTGCTATTGAGTTGTAGGAGTTCTTTCTGTATTTTGGAAATTAACTGCTTATCAGACATATGGTCTGCAACTATTTTCTCCTGTTCTGTAGGTTGCCTTTTCACTCTGTTGATTTTTTTTTTTTTTTTTTTTGCAGTGCGGGAGTTTTTTTGGTTGAATGTAGTCCCACTTGCCTATTTTTACTTTTGTTGACTGTGGTTTTGGTGTCATATCCATGAAGTCATTGCCAAGACCCATGTCATAAAGCTTTCCCCCTAGGTCTTATGCTTAAGTCTCTCATCCATTTTGAGCTGATTTTGTGTACAGTGTAAGATATGGGTCCAAATTCATTATTCTGCATGAGGGTGTTAAACTTTCCCAATACAATTTGTTGAAGAGATGATCTCTTCCCCGTTGTGCCTTCTTGGCAACCTTGTCCAAGATCAACTGACAGTGTATGTGTAGAGTTGACAGCTTCTTACTTCTGGCAACATTTGCAGCTGTGAACAGTTTCATGTCGATATGTATTTTTATTTATCTGGGGTAAATACCTAAGCATGCCATTAGTGTTAGTCATTCAGTCATGTCCGACCCCTTTGCGGCTCTTCACTCTGTAACCCGCCAGGCTCCTCTGTCCATGGAGTTTTCCAGACAAGAATACTGGAGTGGGTAACCATTCCCTTCTCCAGGGGATCTTCCTGACCCAGGGATCAAACCAGGGTCTCTTGCAATTGCAGGAAGGTTCTTTACTGTCTGAGCCACCAGGGGGGCCCTAGGCATGCAGTGACAGGAGCAAATAGTCAGTGTGTGTGTTAGCTTTATAAGAAATGGCCAGAGTCCTTTCCCAAGAGTTGTGCCATTTTACATTCCCACCGGAAGTGTGAGCGTCCCAGGTGCTCCACAGTCTCCTCAACACTTGGTGTTGTCAGACTTTTGAACTTAGTCCTTCTCGTGGGTGTGCAGTGCTGTCTCATTTTGATTTTCATTCGCATCTCCCTAATGACTAGCGATGTCATTAGTATATTTTCTTTGGTGAAGTATCTATTCAAATCTTTAAAAGTGAAAGTGAAATTGAAGTTGCTCAGTCGTGTCCGACTCTTTGTGACCCTGTGGACTGTATGCAGCCTACTAGGCTCTTCTGTTCATGGGATTTTCCAGGCAAGAGTACTGGAGTGGGTTGCCACTTCCTTCTCCAGAGGATCTTCCTGACCCAGGGATCGAACCTGGGTCTCCCGTATTGTAAGCAGATGCTTTACCGTCTGAGCCACCAGGGAAGTCCTATTAAAATCTTTAGTACACTTTTCTATGAAGTTGTTTGTCTTATTTTTTTTTAAATTTAATTATTTATTTATTTCTGGCCATGCTGGGTCTTCATTTCTTTTCTCCAGTTGTGATGAGCGGAGCTACTTTCCAGTTGCAGCGAGTGGGTTTCTCATGTTGTGGTTCCTGGGCTCTAGGGCACAGGCTCAGTTGTTGTGGTGCATGGGCTTAGTTGCCCCAAGACGTACAGAATCTTCTCAGACTAGGAACCAACCTCTTATCTCCTGCATTGACAGGCAGATTCTTTACCACTGAGCCACCAGGGAAGCCCCTAATTACTGAGTTATAAGAATTCACTTTTCTTAACAGTGTCTTTCAAAACAGAAAATTTCTTTTTATTTCAATGATGTCTAATTTATCAACTTATTTCCTCCATGGTTCGTGCTTTTTGTATCCTACATAGGAGATCTCTGTGTCCTCTAAGTCACAGATTTTTTTCTATGTTTTCTTTGAAAAGTTTTATAATTTTATTTATAAAATCATGCAGTTCAGTTCAGTTGCTCAGTCGTGTCTGACTCTTTGTGACCCCAAGGACTGCAGCATGCCAGGCCTCCCTGTCCATCACTAACTCCCGGAGTCCACTCAAACTCATGTGCATTGAGTCGGTGATGCCATCCAGCCATCTCATCCTCTGTTATCCCCTTCTCCCCCGCCTTCAATCTTTCTCAGCATCAGGGTCTTTTCCAATGAGTCAGTTCTTCACATCAGGTGGCCAAAGTATTGGAGTTTCAGCATCAGTCCTTCCAATGAGTATTCAGGACTGATCTCCTTTAGGATAAACTAGTAGCATCTCCTTGCAGTCCAAAGGACTCTCAAGAGTCTTCTCCAACACCACAGTTCAAAAGCATCAATTCTTCGGTGCTCAGCTTTCTTTATAGTCCAAATCTCACCTCCATACATGACTACTGGAAAAATAAAATCATTAGGTCTGTTTACAAAATTATTACATCTGTTACTTTAGGTCTATGATCCAGTTTGTATTAATTCATGTATCTATGGTATAAGATATGAATTGAAGTCCATTTTCCTGCATATTGATATTCAACTGTTTCAGCACCATCTGTTAAAAAAGTTATTATCCCTTACTGAATTATCTTGGTACTTTTACTACAAACCAATGTACCAAGAATCAGTTGATGTTTGAGTCTATTTCTAGCCTCTGCATTTGGTACAACCAATCTGTATGTCTGTCCTTATGCCAACACCAAATTCTCTTAATTTGGGCAGCTTTAAGTCTTGAAAGCACACAGTGAAAGTCCTATAACTTGTTTGTTTATTTATTTAGTTATGGCTTCACCGGGTCTTTGTTGCTGTGTGGGCTTTTCTCTAGTTGCAGCGAGCAGGGGCTACTCTCTAGTTGCAGTACGTGGGCTTCTTGTTGTAGTGGCTTCTCTCGCTGTGGAGCATAGAGCATGGTCTCTAGGGCGCTCGGGCTTCAGGAGTTGTGGCACGTGGGCTCAGTAATGATGGTTTGCAGGCTCTAGAACACAGTCTCAGGAGTTGTGGTTCATGGGCTTAGTTGCTCCACGGCATGTGGAATCTTCCTGGACCGGGAATTGAACCTGTGTTCCCTGCACTGGCAGGTGGATTCCTAATCATTGGACCACCAGGGAAGTCCCTATAACTTGTTCTTGTTTCTCAAAGTTGTTGGCTTTTCTTTCTCGGTTCTCCTGCTGGCCGTCCCCGTGTCTGTCCATCCTCTGCCGCTTCACCCGCTGCAGGATTGCACATCTCATCAGTCCCTTCGACGGCTCAGCTGTGTTTATGGCTGAGCAGTGGAGTCCTGAGTCTGAATACAGACGTGGGAGGTTGTGGTTGGGCAGCCGCCCCGGTTCGGGGCCTGGCTAGGCGACGGCCTCATTAGCTCTTGGCGTTTGGTGCTTCCTCTCCCTCCGGCCAGCTGGCCTCTCTGGTCTCTGACCTTCCCCTGGCAGTACCACCGCTCTCTTCTCCACTTCCTAGCTCTTTTGAAATAAGAAATGGGGTCCTCTTCCAGGTGAATCCCAGCTTCTCCTCTTTCAGGCCACGCTGCCTCCTTTTTGAATTTTCTGAATTCCCTCTGTGCTGAGACATGCACAGAAAACTGAGCCTCAGTAAATCAAGACATCGTCTATGCTCAGATGCTCAATTGTGTCTGCCTCTTTGCGACCCCATGGACTGTAGCCCACCAGGCTCCTCTGCCCATGGGATTCTCCAGGCAGGGATACTGGAGTGGGTTTCCATTTCCTCCTCCAGGGGATCTTCCTGACCCAGGGATCGAACCCGGGCCTCCCACATTGCAGGTAGATTCTTTACCATCTGAGCCTCTATGAGCGCTTTGCATCTTTGCATATGATTAGCCAAAAATGTTCACTGCATGCAATTCTGCGCATCTTGGATGAATAGAGCTAGTTCTGCCTTGCTGGCCAGACCTTAGTGGGCGGCAGGGCTCTGGAGGATTAACTGTGATCGTGACAAAAGTCAGAGCTGAATAGATGGTACTTCCACGTGGAGGAGCCTGCTGCGGGGACCAGGGTGCAGCGGTAGAAGAGGTGGGAGGGCTGCGAGCAGGAGGTGGTGTCTGCACTGATGCACGTCCTCCCCGGGCAGCGTTTGGGACCTCAGAGTTCCCCGGGGTGCAGGATGCCGGGCAGAGGCGCCTTGTGGTCGGAGGGCGCTGACCTTCTCCCTCTGCTCTGCCCTCAGGAATGAGACCGTGCTGCACCAGTTCTGCTGTCCAGCTGCTGACGCCGAGCAGAAGCCCGCCTGCTCCGACCTGGGCCCCCACAGGTGGGAAGAGCCGCTGTGCGTCCTCCCCTCCCCACCCCACTATCCTCCACCCCGAGCAGAGCGCACACCAGGGCCCCACTCCACTTCTTCCTCCCTAGCCTCACATTTTGTTTATTTGTTTTTACCTCCTTCCTCGTGTTTCCATCTTTCCTTCCTTCCTCCAGACCCCAGATGAGCCATTGCTGACTTTTAGGTCATTATACTCTACTGTTCCAATCCCAGACCTATGCTCGTCCCCTCTAAACAGCCTATAAGAAGTTCACCTGTTTAAACATCAGGGGAAATTAACTTGATTCTATCTGTATGTCTTAGTGGTGGGTTGTCTGGCACCCGAAGGTGCCCAACCAATAACAGGATCCATCTTGCCTTTCTTACTCAAGACTTGCATTTTTCTTGATAATTTTTCCAGGCTCTCCTCCTTGCCTGTCCTGGGTCATTCACCTGCCCTCTCTCTTCCCCCATCCTGCCCTGCCCTCCAGCATCCTCCCCTCATTGTCCTCCCCCCAGCCCTCCATCTCTCCTCCTCCCTGCATCTGTACTCTCTCCCTCCGTCTCCACCTGGAGCCGCCCCCTCTGTGCTGCTCACACTTTGTCCTCTTCTCATTCCCCCAAGATTTCCATCTCAGTTCAGCACCTTTCTCTTTCCTTTGCTCATCCTTTACTTCCCTGGGGGTCAGGACACTTGGACTCTGGCGTGGAGTTGACCCCATCTCCTGTCTCCTCTTGTTGGAGTGAACTTGGGCAAGTTCCTTAACTCCCCTGGGCCCCAGTTTCCCCATCTGTACGAAGAAGGGTTGTTCTATGTAGAGAATAACTTGATGTACCATCTCTCTGAGCCTCTGGGCTGCTCACAGTCCAGATGGGCTTTAGGTCTGTGTGGGAGGGCAGCAGAAGGTTCTGGGCTGTGAGCACCCAGGCCCAGACCTGCGCTAAGGGCCACTTCCCAGTTTAAGCCTCAGTGACCCCATGATCCTGCCCCCTTTATTCCTAGGAAAATAATGGGTAGTCATTAGAGGTGGTAGCTGGTGAGCTTGGCAATGGAAAATCTTACCTGAAAGGTGTTATTGCTTGTTTTCCCTTAGAAGGAGTCGGGGGGTTGGGAAAGGCAGGACTCTGGGCGGGGGGAATGGAAGTGGCGGGGGGGTTGGGTTGGGTTAAATCATGGGCCCACCTTGGGTGCTCACCTCCAGGGCTGTAGGAGGCATGGTTGTTCCCGGAGGCGACCGCACTGGGGATGGAAGCAAGGGGAGGACCAGATGCTGTGCTGATGCCCGGAGGGCTGGGGGCCAAGCTCTGCACCCAGGACCTTTGGAGAGAGCGGCCCCCTGGATCCCAGGGGCTCCCTGTCCAGGGGGGCAGGTGAGCCCCCACATTAGAAATGACCCTCCTGGAGACTGGAAGGAAGATGAGAAATGAGAGAAGGAGACAGTGGGAGAGGACAGGAAAGAGGGCAGGGCGTTAGTGACCCGGAGGAAGGACGGGGAGGGCTGTGCCCTGTCCCATGAGCGGTCACTGCTCAGACACATGGCCGAGTTGTCCTCCTTGGTGGGGAGGAGAAGGAGGGACTGTCTGGTCTGCCCCCCCTGCCCATCAGCCCATGTCAGTCTGGTCCACGTCTCTTGCTGCCACTCGAGCCCTGGCATCAGTGAGGGCAGACGACACAGCGCCCCCGAGACGCTGGCGCCTGGGAGGTGCCAAGGACAGAAGTCGTCCCTTGGGTCTTCCACGCCCCCTCCCAGTCACCCCCACCCCCACCCCACAGCCCTGACTCCTGGTGGGAGGGGGTGGGAGACTGGGGCGGGGGGGCGGGAGGGGGCAGGGGGACAGGCTTCTTCTCCAAAAAGGTAGGAAATCTCTTATCTTAGTATCCCTGGGAGGAGGTGGGAGGTTCTCTAAGTCCCCCAGGGCCTGTGTGCTCTGCCCACTGCTGCCTCCCCGCCCCCCACTCTGCGCAGGGCCGGGGTAGGGGCCCCCAGGTGTGTCCCGATCATCAACCACTCTCACTTTCTGCTCCCAGTTGTTCAAGTTGTCCTGTCTGTCTGGTTTGTAATTTCCTGGAGTGTGTTTCTGTTTGTCTGTTCGTTTGTCTGATGTCAGTGTCTCGGCTTCTCTAGGAGGAGCCCCCGGACGTTCAGTAGTCTGTGTGTCAGTCTGTCTGTCTGTTCTTGGTTTCCTGGGGAAGTCCAGCCCAGATAAGTTTCCTCCCGTCAGACACCCAGCACGCCTGTTCCCAGCTCTGCCCGGGACCTTCCCGACCCTTCCCGACCCTTTAGGCTCCAGAGGAGGTACCTGACCACCACCCCTGAGCTTTCCTAAGGAGGTGCTGAGGTCAGACACTGGGCTGAGGTCCCAAGGCCCCTGAACCACCCTCAAGAGACCCCGGGTGGGGCTCCGGGACGAGCCAGGCTGCCCCCAGCGCTCAGTCTGGGTTTTCACCGGCTCAAGCAAGACTCCAATACTTTGGCCGCCTGATGTGACGAGCCGACTCATTGGAAGAGAACCTGATGCTGGGAAAGATTGAGGGCAAAAGGAGAAGAGGGAGACAGGATGAGATGGTTGCAAGGTACCACCGACTTAACGGACATGAACTTGAGCAAACTCAGGGAGGTAGTGGAGGACAGGGAAGCCTGGTGTGCTGCAGTCCGTGGGGCTGCTGAGTTGGACTTGACAGAGCGACAGAACAACAGTAAGGCTTCAGCTGGTGGGCCTCCTCTGGGGTCTCCAGGGAGAAGCCGGATGGTCTCTGCACGAGGCCCAGTGAAGACCTCACACCATCAGTCACAGCTCAGGGTCAGGGTCTCTGGTTTGTGAGTGCAGGGTTGGCCACGAGGCCCCTTACCTCCCTCCTCCGAATCCAGCCCAAGCCAGCAGTAATCCGGGTCAGCAGAGTGTGAGGTGCTGTTCTCCGCCTCACCAACCATCCCTTCCCAAGCTGTAGGACTGAGCAGGAGTCCGTTTCTGGAGCCGATGGGCTCATCCTGGCGATGTGGGTGGTGGTGGGGCAGACGATGGCCCATAGCCCCTTTGATTGGACGTACAGAGAAGAACTGCTGGAGTCTGAGGTAAACCCTCGGCCGGGGGAGGCCCTTGCCCCCTCCCAAAGCCCCAGTCCTGGGGGGGCGGGGGTGTGAGCTCAGCCTTGCCCGGCTACCCCAGGGGCAGCTTTGGGGGTAGAGTCAGGGAGCCTCTCTCTTGGGACCCAGAGCCTGCCCGAGAGCGATGCTCCCAGAAGTGGGAAGATCGGAGGCCGGGGGTGGGGTGCCCTGGGGTGGTAACGGGGGCCAGCAAGGCCTCTGAGGCTGGACCACCCATCCTCGTGCCTAGGTTCACGCAGCCCCGCGCATGCGTCCCACGCTTCCCAGGTGGGAAGCAGGGCGATCAGCCTCCAGGACACCGAGTGGAGTGCGAGCCGGGCTCTGCCCCCTTCTTCGCGTCCCCCTACTGCCACTAATGACGGGGCTTTATTCTGGGTGACTGAATGGGCCAGTGATTGCAGGCCCTGCCTTTCTTCCCACAGGCTCCCCTCCCTTTGGGGTGCTCAGTAACCTGGGAACAAGCAGCCTCCAGCATCTAGAGAGAGAAAGAGAGAAATAGCAGCCCATTTGTCTCTGTGGGTGGCAGCGAGCCCCCCGCAGAGGAGGAAGACTGACTTCTGTTAGAGTGATGACAGGAGGTGGGGGGCGCTCAGGAGGGGGTCCCTGGGCAGGAAGCAGAACCAGCCCCAGCCCTGGGGGAGGGGAGGGGCTGGGGCACTCTGGGTATCGGGTCCTCCAACCAGGATGGAAGAGGCACTGGTGTTACCTAATGCGCCAGGCCCTGGCAGTAAGCAGCCCGGGTATTTTGTCTCCGTTCCCTGTGGCCACCTGCAGATGACGGCTTGGGGTGGAGGGAAGTTCGGGGTCTCAGCAGAGGGACCCCTGCCCACCGGTCCTGGGGCTGGAAGGTCAGCCCAAGCTGAGTCCCCGCAGGCAGCCGCGTTACACAGAACTGCCACCGGGGTTTTCTTCAGGAGCATGGGAGGGATTCTTCCAGCCACTGCATTGACCCTGAATAACATCTATTTTCTCTGATTAGAAGTTATACTTGCTAGTTGTTGGAAACGTGGAAAATGCAAAAATATAAAGAAGAAAATAAAAACGGAACCCGGTCGTATAGAATTAACTGCTGTTAATATATTAGTGTGCAACCTGCCAGGGTTTATTTTTCTAGGCTGGGATTTATATCTCCCCCCACGAAAGAAGAAAGAAAAAATGATTCCGTAGTCTACCTTGTCTGCTCAGGGCACCGTGGCCACAAGAGAGCCTGCCCCCCACCCTGGGCCAGTCCCTCCCTGTCCCCCTCACTCCCATCACCTGCCAGTCAGCCAGGCTGGGGGCCCTGCTGGGGACCCCTGAGGAGGGGACACCGACCAGCAGTGGCGTTGCAGGGGGAGCCCCACGTCAGCATCCGCCACAGTGGCCAGAGGCCTGATCAGTGGACCAGCCAGAGTTTACTCAGCGATTACGGAGTAATTGTATTCTCAGTCAATACGGTTTAGGCTTCAAACAGCTGGGCTCAGAGTCCTGTGCCTGCTCCACCCATCACATCAGGCGCCAAGGCTGCCGGGAACACTGCCCCCTCCCCATTCTGGGAACACTGCCCCCCACCCGTCCCCATTCTGGGACTTCAGAATTGCCTGCTCTTCCCCAGACAAGCACAAAAAGGCCTCAGCTTCTGTCAGTGCATGGGTGGAGGTGGGGCAGGGGTAGGGGTGGAAGGATGCGCACCCAGCCTACTCAGCCCCCAAGCTCCAGGGTCTCCGCATCTTTAGGCCAGGGGGGCAGTGGGCAGTGGGCAGTGGCAAGGCCAAGGGGAAATTGTCCAATGTCCTCAGAGTCCAGAGATTTGATTCCAGAGGCCTTTGCAGGGGCTGGGGTCCGGCACCCTCAGCCAGGGCTGTGAAGACCGCCCCCTGCGATGTGCTGCCCTGGAGTGGAGACTGGGTGGGAGTCCTGGGGGTCGAAGACCACCATCCACTGTGGGCACAGCAAACTGCAGAGCAGCAGGCTTGGGGAGGGGCTGCTCACCCATATCTGGGCTCCTGTCTTCTGAGGGTCCCCAGCTTGTCACAGGAGAGCCCAGCTTGACTGACTCCATCCCCCAGGGTGGCCTCAATGGAGAGGGCAGAGAATTTGGTCCCGGAGCCAGGGACGGTGGTCTTCCACCCCCAGACCCCCTGTCACTTTACCCCTCTGTGCGCTCTGCCCCACTGAGTCTTCCCTGCCGGACTCTGGGGGCACAAGAGACAGAACAGATGCCATCTGGGGGGGGCGTCCCCTGAGTGGGGGCGGTCCCCCTAACTCCAGTGGGCATCAGAAAAGTTCTCTCCTGTGCTGGTGTCTGCCTTCTGCTCTGTGGGACGTGGGACTTGTGTCTGGAGCAATGTCCCATGTGCTTCCCGCTCAGGCCTGGCTGTCCTCTAAGATGGTCTCTCCTGTGACCTGGGTGGTCATGATGGATGCTCAGCCCCAGGGCTGCGTGGGGGCTTCCCCAGGAGCCAGGCCAGGCTGGGCCACCTCCAGACAGGCTGCTGGATGCTGGAGCTTGATAGAGAGCCCCTGCTCCCTCTGTGACTTGTGTTCCCCACCCACGAGAGGGAAGGAGAATGCTAGCCATCCTGTGCTGAGAGCCTGCTGTGGGCAATAGATACAGGTATGATTTAATTCTCACGGAAAGCTTATAAAATGCTGTTGTTCATGTTACTTATACACAAGGCTCGGAGATGACGGATGACTGGTCCCTGGACCGGTCGATGCCACAGCTGGGATTTGAACCACGTCTGTTGTGGCTTGTACCACTGGCATCAGAGGACAAAGGAAGGGAGGGATTCGTTGGTGCAGGAAGTGAAGTGTGGTCCCCCCAAACTTTGTCCCCCTGAGAGTCTGGCCTATGGTCCAGAGAGTGAGAAGGTGGAGCCCTTCCCTGTCCCCCGCCTCCCCCGACCCTTGAGCAGGAGGTTCGTGCAACCAGGCTGAAGAGAGAAATGTCCAAGAGAATACTTTTAGAGGATAAAAGCTCCAGGCTTTATTGTTTAAAGAAATGAACATGGGAGTTCCGTGTTTGGGAGTTCCCTGGTGGCCTGGTGGTGAGGGTTCTGAATTTTCACACCATGGCCCAGGGTTTGTTTAATCCCTGGTCAAGGAACTGAGATCCCACAAGTCATATGGCATGGCCAAAAAAAACCATGAAAAAAAATAAACATAACTAAGATAATACTTTCAGAACAAGAAAATGAAAGCTACCAAGAGGACCAGCTTTTATTCATGCAGTTTTGTCCAGTTTTGGGAGCAGAAACAAATTTTTGCTCCGTTTGCCGAAAACTTGTTTGAATATTTTAGAGGTTCTCTTTTCACTCCCAGGAGGGGAGGCCTAGAGATTTCTCTAACTTCACTACTGCCTGTGCTATTTTGTTTTCCCCTCTGAAAGGTCATCTTTACCTATTCATGTATCTTTTAACCCGTAACACGACCATGAAAATGACTTATCATTGCAGTAAGTGTTTCTGACGGATGACAAAAAGGGTTTTAAATGCATTTCATCAGACTCCAAATGAGGAAATGATCTTAATCTATGTAGTGAGAGGAATTGCATCAGATCAGGGATTCTTAAAGAATTTACTGCCTTTGGGAGGCCTTAAGAAAGGGGGTTTTTAGAGATTACATTTGCGGTGATTGAGAAACAAAGCAAGGGACTTCCCTGGCGGTGCAGCAGCTAAGACTCTGTGCTCTGAAAGCAGGGGGCCCACGTTCAATCCCTGGTCAGGGGACTAGATCCCACATGCCGCAACTAAGACCCAGCACAGCCAAATAAGTAAATGTGTATATATTAAAAAAAAACAGGGGAGCCAGCTGTCTGTGAAGGACGATGTTTTTCAGTCTGGAACTGAGAGAAGGGTGGGGGGAGGACAGAGAAAGGGGTCTGTGGACATCAAGGTGGTGGAGACATAGGTTGCAGGCATTTGCTGTCTACAGATGGGAGATAGAGGAGACCAAGGTGCCTTGTCCTCGGGACTCAGGCCACCTGATAGTGCTGGTGCTGACCTCCCCCCAGACTGAGACAAACCACTACCTTCTCCAGGCCTCAGTGTCCTCAGCTATCACATGGGGGCGGGAGGGGACAGTATGAACACTCTAGTCCCCAAGGCTCCTCCCCTAGAGTGATTCTACCTGAAAGCAAGGTGCTGCCTTAGCTGGAGGAGGCTTCCATATGGAGGGACCAGGAGCATTTACAAAGCAGGACAAATCAGGGTGGTGTGACCCAAACAGGAGACCTCAGGTTGGGGTTGGGAGGTGGAGGGAGCACTTATATCAGAGGAGCCTCAGCAGGCCGGGTGTGGGATTTCTCTCTCCCTCCCACTTATTGAAAGTGAAAGTGTTAGTTGCTCAGTCGTGTCCCACTCTTTGCAACCCCATGGACTGCAGCCCGCTAGGCTACTGGAGTGGGTAGCCATTCCCTTCTCCAGACAGTCTTCCCAATCCAGGGATTGAACCCAGGTGTCCTGCACTGCAGGTAGATTCTTTACTGTCTGAGTCACCAGGGAAGCCTCATCTCACTTATTGTGAAAATACAAAAGGGGGTTTTAAAGGAGACCTACTGAGAGCACACACAGAGTAACTCAAATCCAGGTTCAGGTCCTGGCTTGGCCACATACAAACTCTGTGACCTTGGTGCAACTACTGAAGCTTTGGGATCCTCGATTTTCTCATCTGTCCAATGGGGACAACATTAGCACTTTAGCTCTTAGGGTGGTTTTGAAAGTTGCTCAGTCATGTCCGACTCTTTGCAACCCCATGGACTATACAGTCCGTGGAATTCTCCAGGCCAGAATACTGGAGTGGGTAGCCTTTCCCTTCTCCAGGGGATCTTCCCAACCGGGGAAGCCCAGGGAAGACCAGGGGTCAAACCCAGGTCTCCCACGTTGCAGGCGGATTCTTTGCCAGCTGAGCTACAAGGGAACCCTTAGGGTGGTTGGGAAGATTCAATGACATCATATGTGCAAAGGTATCTGGTATATAGTAGGCACTTAATAAATGTTAGCTTTTTCTTTTTTTTTTTTAGCATGAGGTATGTGTCATAGAGGGCTTCCCTAGTGGCTGAGATGGTAAAGAATCCCCCTGCAATGCAGGAGACTCTGGTTTGATCCCTAGATTGGGAAGATATCCTGGAGAAAGGAATGGCTACCCAGTCCAGTGTTCTTGCCTGGAGAATTCCATGGACAGAGGAGCCTGGTGAGCTGTAGCCCATGGGGTCACAAAGAGTCAGACATGACTGAGCGACTAACACACACACACACGCATGTGCCATGGCCCAGAGCTGCCTTTATTTTTTTTAATTTTTAAATTAAAAAATAATTTAAAATTGTATTTGGCCATGCCACGAAGCATGTGATGTCTTAGTTCCCCAAGCAGGGAACAAACCTGCATCCCCTGCACTGGGAGCTCAGAGTCATACTCACTGGACCACCGGGGAATTCCTGATGCTGCTGCTGCAGCTGCTAAGTCGCTTCAGTCGTGTCCGACTCTGTACGACCCCATGGACTGCAGCCTACCAGGCTCCTCCGTCCATGGGATTTTCCAGGCAAGAGTACTGGAGTGGGGTGCCACTGCCTTCTCCGATTCCTGATGCTAGCTGTTTTAAAACTGGATTTTTCAAGAGCAGAGAGGGAGAAATCAGGTAAGATCTAGGAGAAGGGGTCTAGAAGCTCAGGCATGACTGGGAAATACTTAGAATGGGCAGACTCTTTCAGTGGATGGGGTCCCTGCAGCAGAGACCCTAGCATGGCAAGAGGAAGGAGACACGTGACTCTGGGTCTTGCTCTGGGTTGTTGAGCTGTACCCTTCAGGGAGAGGGCCCAGTCCCTCCTCTGGATGGCAGGCAACGGGCAGGGAGGAGGGGGCCGCATTCAGATGTTTCTACTCCGGCCTGGCCCGTGACACATGGAGAGTTGGCTGGAGAGAGAGAGCAGGGGTGAGGGACTCAGAACTGAGAGATCGGTTGGGGGAAGAGATCAAAGGAGCTAAAAGCCCTGATGAATGCCAATCAGGCAGGACCAGCGGGCCCTGAGAGCGGATTTTCTAGATGTCAGGGCAGGAGAGGAAATGATTTAACCGAGCACCGGGCTGTCACAGTGCAGCGAGGATGCGATTAAGCGTACAGGCATTTTATCGGGCAAATCTTCTCACCAGCTGACAGTCTGGCCTCCTTCTGTCCTAAGAGGAGGAGACAGTTTAGCCCCCGCAGGGACAGGTTTGTGGCCTGCGGCTGCCCCCTGCCCTGCCTGGAGTGGGGGGCTGGCTCCCCACAGTGGGAGCTCTGGGGCTTCCTCCCAAAGCTTTTGTGTCCTGCTTCCCTTTTCATTCAAACACCTTTGGAGATGACCCAGGAAACCCATGGGCTTCCCTACAATTCAGATGGTAAAGAATCTACCTGCAATGCAGGAGACATGGGTTCCATCCCTGGGTCGGGAAGATCCCCTGGAGGAAGAAATGGTAACCCACTCCAGTGTTCTTGCCTGGAGAATCCCATGGACAGAGGAGCCTGGCGGGCTACAGTCCACGGGGTCGCAAAAAGTTGGACACAAGTGAGCGACTAAACAACTATTCAGTGCAGCTCTGAGGTGACTGTGAGGTATGTCAGGACAGGCTGCAGGCCGTGATTCTGGAGCGTCATCCTTGGGGTGGGTGAGGTGGGAACATGGGCAGGGGACTAGCTTCTGGAAGGGGGGCGGCAGACAGAGGAGGTAAGAAAGCCTGAGGTGTGTCCTGGGGCTCACAGAAGCCTGGGCTTGTGAGTGTGTGTGGTGTGTCAGGCAGCGAGCTGGGAGGGTGTCCTGAGAGCTTGATTTTGCTACCAGATCTATACCTGTTGGGGAGGAAATAAAATGCTCAAAAATATTAGACTTCCAGTGGCAATAAGATCGCATCATTGGTGTGGCCCAGCCTGTGAGGCTGTGCGGGAGGTGTCCTGAGGAAACTTCTAGATGTAGCCGCCTCCCCAGTGGGCAAAGGTGCTGGCATCCCACCATGAGGTGGGCTATGATGCAGAGATGGTTTCCATGCTGGACTCGGGGGCCCACCCTGCGTGGCACCCTGGGCTTGGTTCTGCAGAGGAAACCCCTCCAGACAAACCAGCCCGTCCAGACCCTTCTGGAACAGCCGTGCAGCCAAATCCTGGAGTCTCCACTGAGCGGACAGGAGAGGGAGTAACTTACTCTCTCGGGGTCCGTGGGAGGAAGGGCGGCCTCTGCAAGTGGACAGCAGGGAAGACCCAGCCGCCCTCCTCCAGGGCCTCCTCCTGCGAGCCCCGGCTTCCAGCGTGGATGACGGTGGTCAGGGCAGAGAGGAAGGCAGGGAGGCCTTCACCATGTTCCTGGGTATGGAGGCCAGAGGGGCGTGGATGTGAACAGGAAGCTTCAGGGTGTGGGCCCGGGCCCCGTGGAGGGAAAGGGAGAGGGAGGAAGCTGGCCTCTCCTTCCTTCCTGTTGTCAGAGCCTTTTGCTCAAACGTCCGTCTTATGATGAGAAATCCAACGTGCAGGGAAGTCATGTGCCTATGGTTATAGCAAGCACGGCCTGCGGAGGTGGTCAGACCCTGCCTGGGGCTCAGGGCTCTCCACCACCTCGGGTGGCATTTTCCAGCCTGTGCTTGGAATCAGCACAGGGTGAATTTGTTACAGACGCTGGCCCTCTATTCACTGCAACCCCTCCCCAGCACCGTCTGCCCCCCCGCCCCCAAGGACACTTGACTCCCCTTGCTCGGCCTTTATTTTGACCATCGAAGATCACTTTATCGATTCAGGCAAGAGAGAGAAAGGAGTGTTTTAGTAAAGGCTGAAAATCTTGAGATGTGAGGCGTTTTGTTAGCTTTTGTCTGGAAAATGCCTAGTTTCTTTGTCCCAGAAGGGCTTTCAGAAAGGCTGATGGAGCCAGGATAATCTAGTGCAATTGGTCAGGCCCTCTGGGGGAACCTTGCCACACAAGGAGTCCTCCAGTCTTCAAAACACTTCTGCCTGGGTCTCAGGAACTGCTGCTCTGGCCACTGCCTGGAGGGGAAAGTGGCCCTCCATCCCTCCCTGCCTACCCTGTCCTCAAACCCCCCATCAATACGCCTCAGGCTTCCCCTCATCCCTTTCTCTGCCTTTGTGCCAGGACCACGACCCAAGCCAACCTCTAGTGGACCGGATGAACATGGGCCTGGTGCTCCCTCCCCTGAAGTCTTCCCTGTCCCCCTCACAGGGCTCTTTTATTAATTAGTTAATTTTTGGCTGCTCTGGGTCTTGGTTGTTTTGCGCTGGCTTTTCTCTAGTTGTGGCAAGCGGGGGCTACTCTCTAGTTGCGGAACTTGGGCTTCTCATTGTAGTGGCTTCTCTTGTTGTGGAGCATGGGTTTTAAGGCACAGGGGCTTCAGTAGCTGTGACGCACGGGCTTAGGTGCTCCATGGCACGTGGGGTCTTCCTGGACCAGGGGTCAAACCCATGTCCCCTGCATTGGCAGGTGGATTCTTATCCACCATGCCACCAGGGAAGCCTTCACATGGCTCTTCGGCAGCTCCTGGGCCCTGAGCTCCTGGTGGCGGGCAGGGTCTGCCTGGGAGCCCAGGGAGGCCACCACCGCCAGGACCAGCTCCTGGCAGGGACTGCATGGCCGCCCTCTCTTCCCCCTCATCCTTCTCAGGGATGCATTTTCCCAGCACACCAACCTAAGAGGTCACCTCATCTTCATCACTCTCTTGGAAAGGAGATATTTACACCCCCATTTGCAAATGAGAAAACTGAGGTGCAGAATAAATATATTTTGCTTGAAATCAGTGAGTCAGAGGAACAGGGGCTCCTTCCACTCAAGCCTTCTGACCCGTGAGCGAGGACCCATCAGTGTTGAGGGAACAGTGGCTGGCGTCTGAAAGCCAGGTGGCGTGTGAACCCTGACATTTTCTTTCCGTATGACCAGAGCTGAGCTGCCTACAGCTCTTGGTGCCAGCCCTAAGTGCTTGGCGCAGTCCTCAGCACATGGACGAAACCCATGACCATCCCTCCAGAATAGTGCTTTCAGCTCGATCCATGGAGTCTGTAAAGCCTCTGAGTGTGGAGGTAGAACTCAGCATGTATGAAAAGATGCACATTTTCTGGGAAGAGAGCCCAGAGTCTTTATCAAAGGTGTCTGGAGCCCAGAAAGGTTTTACAGGTCTGGGAGCAGGGAGACCAGGGTAATCCTGGCTGACAAGGAAAAGGAAGGAAAAAGAGAAGCTGGGTGCCCATTGTTGGTTGGGTGCTCATCGTTCATTGGTGTCTCTGGGAAACAGACTCTGAGTCCAGCGTGCTGGATGTTGACTAGAGGATGCTTAGGGTCAACACACATGGGGGGAGGGCAGGAGCATTTGGCAGGACAGGGAGAGAAGTCAGTCTGTGACAGATGTCCACTAGGAGCCTGGGCTAATCCCATCGCAAGCTCTGCAGGGAGACTGACCTCTCAGATCTAGACTGGATCACATGGCTGAACCATTATAACCACTGTTGGCCACTGGATGTAGACTGCCCTGAGGAAAACATGACTTTGAACCCAGGAGCTCACCGCAGCTCAGACAATCCCAGGAGGAGCTGGGGGAGCGGACAGCTGAAGGCAAGCTTCAACAGCAGCCCCAGGGCTGGATAGGAAGTCAGTCCTTGAAGAAGGGTCTGGGGCTGTATCACCAAGCTCACCACAGTATCTCTGCCCTTGGGAAAGTGTGAGAGATTAAATACTATTCATTCACCCATCCATTTATCCTTCCATTCATCCATCCACCCATCCATCCCTCCATCCCTCTATCCATTTAACATTTCTTAAACATGTCTTTTAAGCCAGCCTAGGTGATAAGCAACTGTGATAAAAAGCTATACATGGCATTGTCTAGTGGAGGAAAGAGACACACCAGTGAATAATTTAGGCACAAAGTGGTCAGTTATGAAATAGAGGCAAGTGCCAAGAACCATTGGAGCACATTGGAGGGCGGACTCTTCCTGGAACAATGAGTGAGTCCTGAAAGAGTTGTCAAGACAGAAAAAGGATAAGGCATTTTAGGCAGGAGGAAATGACAGTACAGGCATGATGGTCTGAGGGGGTGCAGCAGATTTGAGGAAGGTTTCCAGGTGGCTCAGATGGTAAAGAATCTGCCTGCAATGCAGGAGACCTGGGTTTGATCCCTGGGTCAGGAAGATCCCCTGGAGAAGGGAATGGCTACCCACTCTAGTATTCTGGCCTGGAGAATCTCATGGACAGAGGAGCCTGGCAGGCTATAGTTCAAAGGGTTGCAAAGAGTCAGACACGACTGAGCGACTAACACTCAGCAGACAGAGTGGCCAGGTCACTCCCGGAGATGAGTCTGGACAAGGAGATTTGGTGAAATAATGAACGCCCTTGAACTATATCCAGCAGTACCAGAAAGTCACTGCTGGGTTTCGAGCATCTGCACTTTAGGAAGTCAACTCTGGTAGCTGAGATGATGGACAGCTGGGTGGTTGCTGGAACCTCAAGGAGTCCTAGATGTGCCAGGACCAGGCATGAGCAGTGAGCACCTAGAAGCCCTCTAAGCACAAGCCAGTGCCCCACATAAGTAACCCTTCCCTGATGTGATGCAGAACTTCAACACACAGATCATTCTGGTCCTCTGGGCACAGAGTGTTCCTCTGAGCAGTTGCTTGATCCCCCAAGTTCGCAAAGACTTTCACATCCCATATTCAAATCCTATGATCTCCTGCATGGAAAAACCTCCATGGGTGGCCTCGGCCCCTGAATGAGTATGAGCCTAATGCGTCTTGAAAACCTAGGGTGAAGAAGCCTTGGGCATCAGCACCAAGGACAGTCCAGAGAAGAGATGGGTGAGAGCAAATTCTGTCCCCTGGAGGCAGGTTGTGCTATGGAGGAAAGGCTATTTCTATGTGACCCTGGGGCTTCCCTAGCAGCTCAGTTGGTAAAGAATCCGCCTGAATGCAGGAGACCCTGGTTCGATTCCTGGGTGGGGAAGATCCCCTGGAGGAGGGCATGGCAACCCACTCCAGTATTCTTTGCCTGGAGAATCCCATGGATAGAGGAGCCTGGCGGACTACAGTCCTCGGGGTCGCAAAGAGTCTGACACGACTGAGTGACAAAGCACAGCATAGCACACGTGACCTTCGGGAAGAATGGGCGTGTTCTATCTCACGGAAAGTTGAAGTTAGACCTTACAAAGAACTTCCTGGTGATACCAGTGAAAAAACCCAATACTTAGAGCTCATCCAACTATACAGCTCGATTGATGGCCACAGGAAAAATGAAGCAAAGAATTATGCAGAGACAAGGAGTCAGGCTCCTTGTTGCTAGGGCGGCCAGTGAACTCATCTTCATCCGTGTTTGAGGGCGGTGGTGGGGTACAGGGGAGGGCTGGGAGGACAGATGGAGCTGAATGAAGGACTCTTCACCCTTGGTTATTTTAGCACTAGGAGGCTTCAAAGTTAGGCAGAAGCAAAAGGAAGCAGTCCCTCTGGCACGATTTGGGGCACCTTACATGGGACAAAGCCTTGGAAGAAATAAATCGCAAGGTTGCTTGGCCCTCCAACCAGAGCCAGCCCACCTCCCTGGGCGGGGGCGGGGGGGTGGAGTTGAGACAAGAAGGATGGGCTAGATAACCTTAGGGTCCCTGTCCACTGCAGAGGCTTTGCCAGGGGTCTTGGGTTCTCTTCAATTCATCCTTCAACAAGTTTTTGCGGAGCCCTCATTGTTTGCTCAGCACCAACTGGGGAGAAAGGGATCAAATAGAATACAAGCCCCAGGCTCCCAGGGAACGGGGTCAGGTGGAGAGATGGGGAAAGAGAAGTTAATGTTTCTGGAGCACTCAGTCTGTGCCTGGGGCCGCGCGAACCCCTCAATGTGCTAACTCCTTTCCACCTCCCAGGGACCCTGTAGGGAAAGTACCAGCGCCTCCCGTGTACTGATGGGGACACCAGGGCTCAGAGAAAAAGCAACTTGACCAAAGTCACACAGGAGGGGGCTTCACTGGAGCCCTCACCGTGAGCCGAGATGCTCCTCTGTGATGCAGGCAGTGACCCTCTGGGGTTCTCGCAGATGGAGCCTGAAAGCTGGAACCACTGGGGAGGCTTCATGCTGTAGAGGGCTCAGCGCGGGGGCCTGGGGGAGGGGCAGAACTCTGAGGCTGGCCGGGGAGGGGAGCAGCCTGAGTGTCATCTCAGAGGGGGGCATGTGGGCAGCAGCTGTGGCTCCTGTCCGTGGTTCCACCAGAGAGGGGCTGCGGAGGGGCAGCGACTTCATCTAGAAGTATCACTCCTCCCCCAGCCTCATCTCGGCCGTCTAAAAGACAGAGATGGTTCAGCGGGGGTCAGCTTCCTCTCAGCTAGTTAAGCCACTGGCCAGAAAGCAGACCACTGATAACTATGGTAGTTAACACTCTGAGCAGGCAGCAGGAGCCAGACCCTGCCTTAAGAACTCTCTAGCTTACTTAAGCCTTCCAACATCCCAGTGAGGTAGGTTCCATTATTATTCCCATTTTATACCTGATGCGAAGAGCAGACTCATTGGGAAAGACCTCGATGCTGGGAAAGATGGAAGGCAAGGGAAGGGGACGACAGAGGGTAAGATGGTTGGATGGCATCACCGACTCAATGGACTTGTGTTTGAGTAAGCTCCGGGAGATAGTGGTGGACAGGGAAGCCTGGCAGGCTGCAGTCCATGGGGTCGCAAAGAGTCGGACACGACTGAGCGACTAAACAACAGCATTTTATAGATGGGGAAACAGGAAAAGTGAGGTTAAGTAACCCAGATCGGAAGCCTGGCAGTCTACCCTTAGGGCTTCCTTGGTGGCTCAGACAGTAAAGAATCTGCCTGTAATGCGGGAGACCTGGGTTCGATCCCTGGGTTGGGACGATCCCCTGGAGAAGGGCATGGCAACCCACTCCAGTCTTCTTGCCTGGAGAGTCCCCAAGGACAGAGGAGCCTGGTGACTACGGTCCGTGGGTCACAAAGAGTCGGACATGACTGACCGACTAAGCACAACACAGCGCACATATTATGTCTAAGCAAGATCCCGAGCTCCTCTCTGGCCCCTCGGGGACCCTTCCCAAGCTCAAGCTCTCCTCCTGGCCTGGAGTTCTTGCACACCAAGACAGCCCCACCCTAATGAAGACTGCAGGAGGCCCCCACCAGCCCCTCCAGAGGCCCATAGCTGCCAGAGGGCCCCAGCCCCCCTCCCCGCACCCACACGCACCCCGCCCCCCCCCAACCGAGCACCGTTGCCTTTCGTTCACAGTGACGGCGCCTGCGCCCAGGCCGGTGGGGGCACGGAGGACTCCGTGGCGGCGGCGGCGGCGGCCGGCAGACCCAGTGCCCACGCCCCGAAGGCTCAAGCCCAGCAGCTGCAGGAGGAGGAGGAGCGGCCGGGGGCGGGGGGCGCCTCCCCGCGGGCCGGCCCCTACCGCGCGGCCTCCCCTGGCCGGCAGCAGCCTGCCCTGGCGACGGCGCTCTGCTCCCGCGCCCCTGCCGCCTCCGATTACGAAATCTCCCTTGACCTAAAGAATAAACAGGTACCCAGGGCCTCCGAGGCGGGCGGGAAGGGTGGTGAAGGGCCCTGACTTGGGCACTGTCCAGGGTCCCAGGGATGTCCCTGTCTGGGCCGCCTCTGCTGCAGGCCCACCTCTTGGCCACTAGTTCTCCCAGCTGAAAGGGGTAACTGCCCCTCCCTGCAGCCAGCTCTTCCTGCAACCAGCCTTACCAGTGGCAGGGGTCACCCGTGGAGTGCCAAGCCCACAGGCAGTGTGTCCAGGGCCTGCCCCTCTCACCACTGCAGGAAGCCCAGTGGCCCACATACTTCCAGGCAGGCGAAGCCCCCACCCCCAACCCTACTCCAGAGAGATGCCCTGCCTACCTGCCCACCCAACAGGCAAGCCCCCTGCTCAGGCACACACAGGCTCAAATGAGTTTTGAAGACAGTGGTGTCCTCCAGGTAGACTAAAGATTCCTGGGATTAGCCCAGATTGGGAGAGTCCAAGCGAAGGACCAGGGAGGCCTGGCATGCTGCAGTTCGTGAGGTCGCAGGGTCAGACAGGACTTAGCGACTGAACAACGAAAGCCCCCCTATTGGAGAACAAACTTCACCGAGGGGTTCTGGGTCTCCATCTTCCATTCTGTGAAGCAGCAAGAGAAAAAGTCAGTCACGGGGTCCCCGTTGACACCCCCCAAATGACAATGGCACAGTTGTTTTGGTTGAAAATTAAGAGACCTGAAAGGAGATGTGAGTGTGTGTGTGTGTGTGTGTGTGTGAGAACATGCTTAGACACAGACTTTATGACTTAGCATTGTTGAGGAACAGCATTGAGCCCGGAGCCACATGTGTGGGATTCAGTGTGTGTTCTTGCTCTAGTGACTTTGGGAAACACCAGTTAAGCACTCTGGGTGTTGGTTTCCTCATCAGCAAAACTGGGAATTATACCTTGAATCATCACTGATGTCCCTTCTAGCTCTAAAATGTGTAGGTTCTAAAGATCCATTCCTTAACCCGATGGACAGTTTTGGAAGCGAAGCTAGTAGAGAAGTCACTAAGACTGGGTTGAGCCCAGGTGAGCCCAGCCAGACTCATTCCTTCCTTTGAGCATGGATGCCAAGCAGTTACCCTGGGTCAGGGGCCAGCTGCCCATGATGCGCCACAGGGCTTTCAGTAAGGTATTTGACAAAGTCTCCTGTGATATCTATGTGGACGGGATAGGAAGTGGTTTAGTTGACAATATAGTCAGGTGGGTTGCTCTCAAATGGAATTATCAAAAAAACACTGGTTTTTCTATCAGCACCGATTCCAAGGTGATTGAGTCGGGACTTCCTTGCTTCTGCCCTGTTCAACCATTCTGAAAAGGGACTGATGCATTGCCGAAAGGGGACAGCTAATACCTTGATAACAGAATCCCAGATTAAAAAAAAAAAAATCTAATTAGGACAGAAATGTGGTTAAATGGAAAATGTAAAGTGAAAGAGGGAAAAACCTCAAGTTCTGTTCTTAGCTTTGAAAATCCCGCAGCATAAAACGAGCAGGCTTGGTCCTGGGCGAGAGGCCTTAGGGCTTGAGTTGACTACAAGCTCAAGATAAATCAACAGCCAGTGAAGCCGCTGCCAGAGAAGTGGGCCCAGAGGCCTTCACAGACGTGTAGATAAAACCCCCAGTGAGAGGAGCCTGGCGTGCTGCAGTCCATGTGGTCGCTAAGAGTCAGACGTGACTGAGCAACTGAACAACCAGCAAAAAGGAGGCAGCTGCCCGGAGCCCCACACTGGGTACTGGTCAGGCTGTCTGGTTTTAGGGGCTTCTTTTAAGAGGCAACGGAGAAGGCAATGTCACCCCACCCCAGTACTCTTGCCTGGAAAATCCCATGGACGGAGGAGCCTGGTAGGCTGCAGTCCATGGGGTCGCGAAGAGTCAGACATGACTGAGCGACTTCACTTTCACTTTCACTTTAAGAGGCAACAAAGAGAACCCTGAGGTTCTGAGGTTCTTCTAAGAAAGAAAACAAATTGGCTGGGGTCACATGATGGAAAAAGACATGGCAACCCACTCCAGTATTCTTGCCTGGAGAATCCGAAGGCAGAGGACCTGCGGGCTACAGTCCATGGGGTTTCAGTCGCAAAGAGCTGGACACGACTGAAGTGACTTAGCACACACCCATTCACAGGGTCATATGGGGAAATTGTAGACATGAAGACGAGTTTTAAACATTGAAGAGCTGAATGTGAATTGGCTGGATCAGATTATTTTCTATCATTCCAGGTAAAAATAGTGGTACTTGTCTGGCAGTCCAGCCTTTAAGACTCCCTGCTTCCAATGCAGCGGGCACAGGTTTGATCCCCGGGGAACAGTGATCCCACATGCCGGGACCAAAAAAATAAAAAGTTCTAAAAAATAAAAATAGTGGTACTAGTGCATTAAACTTATAGGAGAGGAAGGTTTTATTTTCTTTTTTATTGCCTTTTTTTTTTTAAGCTTAATTAACAATAAGAGCTGCTAAAGATGTAGCAGGTCCTGCTTCTGGGGTGGGGAATGCCCAAGCAGGAGCCGGGAGGCAGCCCATCTGGAGCGACACGGTGTGATGGGGTGGTCAGCTGGCTAGATGAGAGCGTCCTGTCAGTTCCCTGAGGACAGAGACCATCTCCTGTTCATCTGTGCACCCATCGCCCGGCATCCAGCAGAGGGTCTTGGACAGAGTAAGAGCTCATCGAGTGAATATTTTTTAAATAACTTTGATGAGCAAAGCAATGAGGAAGTGGGATACCCAAAAGAAAGAAACATGGAGAAAAAAAAAAAGAAACATGGTCCCTCCCTGCTCCCCGAAGAGATTACCATTCAGTTGAAGGAGTGGCCTGTTAGTAACACCAAAAGAGGCACCAAACTCCTGCCTTGGCCTGGGCAGGGAATTAGTTTAATTCTCACTGACTAGGGGCCATGGAGAGTCATGCAGGGTTCTAACAGGTACCGTGGACCTTTTTCATGTGGGTGTAGTTCTAGTAGATGGGCTTGCGTGTCAGGAGGGCGGAAGTGAGGCAAGAAAGATGAGGGCTGGTAGGGGTGCAGCCGGGTCCTCCTGTCCTGGGGAATGGCCCCCCTCCCCTGGCCCAGGGAACCCTCCAGGCCAAGCACAGGCTAGGGGTGGGAGTGTTAGTCGCTCAGTTGTGTGTGGCTCTTTGAGACCCCATGGACTGTAGCCCGCCAGGTTCTTCTGTCCATGGGATTCTCCAGGCAAGAATACTGGCAAAAAGCGATCGAGGAGTCGGGGCAGAGTGACTGAAAACACGGCATATGTTTACAAAAGATGGAACTCCACAGCTCTCTCTTCTGCAGATGAACTGTGTGGAACTTAGACAAGTTCCTTCCCTTTTCTGGGCCTTGGTTGCTGCCTATAGCCCTTTGCCTCAATTGCTAGCATTTCTATGCCCTGCCCCCCACTCCTGCACTGGTCCACACTCACTCCTTCTGTTGCTTTAGGACTTACTTCCCTGTGCCTTCCTCCTCCACTGCAGCTCTCCCAAGGCTACGGTGGAGGCCCCTTCTCAGTGATCCCCCAGCACTCAGGTACTCCCTGACATTGCCCTCCAGCCCTGGGTCACCATTCCTGTTTACTTGACTTCTCCCTGAAGGCAGGGCAAAGATGTCCATCATTATATCCCTGGTGCCCAACACAGCACCTGGCATGAGAAGATGCTCAAAAGATGAAGAGGGGGAGGTAACAGCTCAGAGACCTGAGGGGATGGAGAGGGGCATGAAGTCTGGGTCAGGGGCTGACTCCATCTCAGGTTTTTTTGAGATCTGGGATTTAGTATTCTGCTCCTGTGGTCCTCACGAGTCACTCACATCCTGCAGTTTTGAGGCTGGAAGGGATCCTGGACAATCCTTATTCCCCCAGTTCACCAACCTGCTTGGCCTACTCCATCAGCCAGTCCAAAATCCCAGGTGAGAGGGCCTGGCTGGGGCGATGTTGCAGACGAGGGGCACTGTAGTGTCCCCCAGGCCTCTGGGTATGGGGGAGGGGAACACACATGGGGCAGGGGCTGGAGTGGTGCAGCCTTTGGCCCCAAGCCTAGACATAGAAGACAGCCTGGACTGCATTCCCCTGGGGCATAGGAGAGGGTTGAGTTTAGTTCAGGGTGCAAACATTGATGAAGCCCCAGTCACAGGTCAGGATGGCGGTGGGCACAGAGAATGATGTTCTGCCTATGGGGGCCGGGAGCCAGGGGTGGGCAGCAGGCATGAGGCTGGGGTGAGGGGAAGCCAGCTATATGACATGATGGGAACAAAAGGTGAGGCTCCCAGGACTGAATTCAGAGGCCATCAGGAGCAGTGGCTCCGGGCCAGGCTCTGGGCTGAGGCCACCAGTGGAGGAGACAATGAGGACACATCGGGGCCTCCAGGAGTTTCTGCTCTAGGAGGGGTCTGGGGGAGGGCAGGAAGGGAGGGAGCCTGAGTTAGATGAGCACCACCAAGATTAGCGGGGAAACAGTGTCAGAGAAGCAGGAGAGAACCTTCTCCAGGGGACTCAGGGCAGGGAGACCCGTTCTGGTTGGGGGACTGGGAGGCTTCTTGGGGGAGGGACACTGAAAGACAGGGGAAACGTTTTTGCCTGGAGGAGAGGGCGAGGGTAGGAGCTGAGGGTGGAGAGGGGGTGACGGTGTGAGGAGGGGTGTGGGGGGGTTGGGGGTTGTAGGGGGATGTGGAGGTGGGGAGGCTGAGCAAGTGCTGGGGCAGGAAAGCCCAGTATGTGGGGGTGCGGGCAGGGGCAGGAGGTGGGGCTGGCATGTGAGCAGTGGACCTCCTGTAGTAGGAGGGGCCGGGGTGGGTGGGGCCAGGCTGCTGAGCCCCAGACCCGCCAGGACAGGGTGTTTATACTTATTTAGGGCAAGGGTCTCCTGCGACAGGAAGGCCCGTGTTTACCCTGCTCTCTGAGCACACTGCTCAGGGGAATGCAGTGCAAGGTGGGTGGTGCTGGAGGAGGAAGCAGGGAAGCAACCGGGGGCTGCCAGAGTGTCCAAGGGGGGAGTCCAGGGGCACCGCAGGTGGTGTGATGGCAGAAGGTAAGGAGGGGTGGCGCTGTAGGACTTTGCACTTGACAGATGCAGAGGATAAGCCAGAGGAGGACCCAGGGACAAATGCCAGGTCCCCAGACTGGAGCTGGGATATCACTGAGAGCTGGTTCCTTTCGGGGAAAGGGAGCAATGGACTGTTGGAAATGTAGGTCTTGGGTTGAGCCTAGGCATGGAGATTTGAAAGTCACGGAATCCACACTTCACCATCAAATTGCTACCACTTATTGAGCTTTGACCTACTGTGTGCCAGGTACCATGTGAAATAAGAATTCTCACCACAGAATGAAATCGCAGAGTCAGCAGGATTAGCTTCATTTAACAGACAAGAAAACAGATTCAGAGATGTTAAGAAACGTGTCCAAGGTCAGCCAGCAGGGAAGAGGTGGATCTGGGGCTGGGTGTTTCCCCATGGGCTTGCTCATTCACCTATCGCAGTGCAGTGAAGTTACGATGGAAGAAGACGAGGTTCTCAGACAAGAGGTGAGAGGATATTAGCCCCAGAAACATCTATATAGAGTTGCCATGAAGGCTCTGCCCAAGACAGTTCCCTCTTCATTAGCTGTTAATTATCAGCTACCGGGGCTGCTCTGAAGACTTCCCACATGGAAGTCAGGATGATGTCCAGCATAGGAAAATCATGAAGATGTGCCTGCAGAATGGAAGAGGGCAACGCATATGACTCTTCGCTAGCATGGTTAGGGACCCTGTGGATCCGGGAGCTGTAGGGAGACAGGGAAACCAAGATAGACTGGGTCATGAAGGCTGAGGACAGAGTTTCAAAGGATAAAGTATCAAAGCTGCAGAAAAATTGGGGAGTGGGGGAGTTGAGGATGGGATTTATTGACTAAAGTTCACTTTGAGGTGATCCTTTGGAGAGTCAGAAGGCTGGTGGGAGCAAGAGGCAGCTGCAAGCAGTCAGGGCACACAGGGCTGGCCAGTGGTTCGGCATTCGCTCACAGATTGAGGCACAGGAGGTAGAGGAGTCTGCCTGTAGGTTTAGTGGAAAATAGAGAGTGGGCTAGTGCCCCAGAACGGGGGAGTCAAGCAGTCTGGGAGACTTAGGAGGGTCTGCAGCCTGGTGGAAAGGGACCAATGCTGGGCTGGAGGCTGGAAATGCAAGTAGAAGGGACTAGTGGATGAAGAAAGCTTACAAAAGAGGCAAGAGATGGTGAGATCGTCAGCCTGAGAGAGGAACGTTATGGTGAGGTTAGGAAGCACGTCGAAGGGTTCTGTGTACTGGGGGATGGAATTTGGCCTTTCTGTCTGTACCCCACCTCTCCGTGATCCTGGGGGAGGTTGGAGGGCTAGTGGTCTTGCCTTGAGCTGTCGACCCCAGCCACCAGTCCCGATTCTTAGTTCAGGAATGTCACTCTGTAAGTGGAGTGTACGGCACGTGACTGGCAACAGGCCACAATTTCAGAGCCCAGGAATACTTTCTCACTTCCTAAGCTTCCCAAAGGACTGATGGAACCCACCACAGTGCCACCATTTTGCCCATCCCCTTTGTCCAGTCTTTGTCTGTTGTTTACATGCAAAAAACTGCCCAGGAGGAACCACTGCTAACCTCTCTTGGTCATTCACACCTCAAAGAGAATGTTTTTCTAGTCCTTTCCCCGGAGAGATTTTTGATAAGGGAGAAAAAGTGAGTGCTTAGCCACCCAAGAAGAGAAAAGACCACAGAGTGGGAAGAGAGCTGGGGGGAGAGGACGAAAGGCCTTGAGGACAGACTGGCCAGTGCCTGAAGTTTTCCTGGGTCCAGATCTGCCCAAATGAAGTAGCACCCGCTATCCCACCTCACCATCAGCCCCACCAAGCCCTGCCCTGATAGGAACAGCTCCCATTATTGGGAACAGAGGTGACTTGAATTGAAGAACATGATAGCTGGAGGATCTCCCACTGTTGAAATATCCATCCATCACCCATCTGTCTTTTTACTAAATTCACATTTACTGAGCTTTGACATGTGCCAGCCCTTGGGCTCGGTACTGGGAACACAGATGATCAAACCTCAACCCCAACTCTTATGCGGCTCCCAGAAACAGGAAACGACCCCAATTCGTGACATGAATACCGAGAAAGAAAGCAGGTGAACAGGAGTAGTGGCAATGCTTTTTAACCTTTCTATTTAATCTTCAGTTCTATTATTTAAAATATACACAAAAGTAGAAAGACCAGTATAATAAACTTCCATTTAACCATCACCCAGCTCCAATTAATATTGTTTCATCTAACCCTTCTACTTTTTTGATGAAATACTTTAATACAAATTCAAGATACCACACATTTCAGAAATAAATACTTCCATATGTGAATATATGGAAATAATCACCTACTACCATTGGCAACTGCCCCACCCTTGCCGTGGGTATCCCCAACCCCAGAATCCAATCCTACACCCCACACCTTTAGGAGTCTTGGCAGCAACCTGGCATTTGAGGCCATCACACAGAGTTTTCAGAGTTTGGCTCCTCAGTGCCGGCCTAGCTGTGCCTTCCCAGGCCTCCGCAAAGGGTCAGCCAGGTCACCCCCTGCCCTGGTCTCCGAAAGCGTTGTCACATCCCTTCCCTAACCGCGCTCCCACTCCTCTCTGTCCTCACTGCAGATTGAAATGCTAGAACACAAGTACGGGGGCCACCTGGTGTCCCGGCGCGCCGCTTGCACCATCCAAACCGCCTTCCGCCAGTACCAGCTCAGCAAGAACTTCGAGAAGATCCGCAACTCGCTCCTGGAGAGCCGCCTGCCGCGGCGCATCTCCCTGCGCAAGGCGCGCGCGCCCACGGCGGAGAGCCTGGCGGCCGAGCGGGCGCTCCTGGAGGGCTGCGGCCTCGCGGGGCTGCCTCTGGTGCGGTCGCCCTCCCTGCCGCCCACCTTTGCGGGCACGCTCACCGAGCTGGAGGACTCCTTCACCGAGCAGGTGCAGTCCCTGGCCAAGTCCATCGACGACGCCCTCAGCACCTGGAGCCTCAAGACCATGTGCTCCCTGCAGGAGAGCGGCGCTTACCAGATCCACCGGGCCCTGCGCGCGGGCGCGGGACCGCTGGGCCTGGAGAGCGAGGCTCGGGAGCCCGAGGGCGCCTCCCCGGGGGCCGGGGCCGAGCCTGCTGAGCCCCCCAGTCCGCCCCAGGGCCACGGCAGCACCCTCATGATGGCCTTCCGGGACGTCACAGTGCAGATCGCCAGCCAGAACATCTCTGTCTCCTCCTCCACGGCCCTGTCGGTGGCCAACTGCCTGGGCGTGCAGACGGCCCCGGCCCCCACAGACTCCGCGGTGATTAAGGCCGAGGAGGGCGAGGCCAGGGCACAGGAGGCCCCGGAGGGCCCCGAGGCCCCCAGTGCAGACCAGGGGGCCGCGCCCGCTGAGGACCCGAGCGTAGAGGTGGAGGCCGGCGGGGCCCTGCGCGCCAGCTCGCCCGTGGCCGCGGGGCCAGTGGTGGAGGAGGATGAAGAGGAGGAGACCGAGGAGGCGGCAAAAAGGACCGAGGCCGAACTGGAGGTCGGGGACAACTCGGAGCAGCTGAGCAGCAGCAGCACGTCCACCAAATCAGCCAAGTCGAGTTCCGAAGCGTCAGCCTCGGCCTCCAAGGAGGCCCTGCAGGCCATGATCCTGAGCTTGCCACGCTACCACTGCGAGAACCCGGCGAGCTGCAAGTCACCCACGCTGTCCACCGACACCCTGCGCAAGCGGCTGTACCGCATCGGCCTCAACCTCTTCAACATGTAAGTCGGGGTGGGGGGATGGGGGAAAAAGGGGCACCTGCACTTACCATGAGCGAGGTTCCTGGGAATGGGCCGCATGGACCCAGAGGCCTCCCCTGGGGGCCTGGGGGCCTGGGGGACACACCTGCTCCTTGAGATACTGGGTAGGGGAGCACACATTTTATTTTTAATTGGTATGAATTTACTTTAAGGACGAGGGCTAAAATACCTCAAACCGATGCTTTGACCACTAGTACTGCTGGGAAGAAGCAAGGCTTTGAAAAGTGAGAGAATTTACGAGAAAATGCAGTATTAAGTAAATAATAGAAGGATGGAACAGAAATCACTCAGGTGGGACATGAAGTTGGGGAAATGGGGAACATCAGCCCCATGGGGTTGATGATGGGAGAAGAGAGAGAGTGATGGAAGGAGGAAACGTCAGGGGAGCAGAGACCTAGTGCAAGGAACAGGAGAGGAGTGGAGGGGCGGACAGGAGGGGAGTGTGATGCAAGTGGAAGTGGAACAGAAGAGAGCAGGGGCGTGGACATACAGATATGAATGACCGCTATAGCTCAGAGCCCCCAGCCAGACTTTCCTTGCTACCAAGAGGTATACAGCTGGTGGCAAGCAGAGGAAACACACAGACCCATCCTAGGGAGATTTCAAGTACACCTACTCATCTCCACCCTCCACTCACCCCTTCCTTCATAGACCTGAACTGGAAAACACAGCATCTCTCCCACTAATCAGTGAGGACTAGGCAGAAACCATTCACCTGTGTGTTCGTTTACTCATTCCGCAATGATTTTTGGAGTGCTTAGTCCGGAAACCACATAGATGAGCAACACACATCCTCTGGCCTCAAGCTTATATTCAACAGCCTGCCTGAGATAATACGTTGCAAACTTCAAATTTTTAGAGAGAGCATTATTATGCCATTTTATAGAACAGGAATCAGACTCACACAGTGAGGTGAGCTGAGCACTGTGAAGCAGCTAGTCAGCAGCATAGCTGGGTGAAGTCATATTTGCCTGACCCCCAGCCCAGTGCTCTTTCTTCTATATCAGGCAGCCACTGGGATGAGTGTAACCTCAGCCCTGCCTCCCCAGGCCCACACCGATGCCTGGCCCCGCAAGGCAGTGCTTCTCAAATGATGTGTACTGAAGGATCAGCCTGGGTTTTTACTCAGTATGTCGTGGGCTGATACTTTTGTAAAATTCAATAAACGTGAGTTGCTAGAAAAACAGTCACATGCTTGGTTGTCCTGAAAATGTCAGCCTGCTATAAACGGGTCTAAAGGCTTACCCTCTATTTCTGTCCTTATCTTCTCCTGGACCAGTAAGACTCAGCTCAGGGAGCAGCAGGGATTTGCAGACCAGGCTGGGAGCACATTTGCCTTAAATCACAGCACCCACACCCACATCCACACCCACTCACAGAGACTCCAGCCTGGGAAAGTAATCCCTGGGGAGCAGGGTCTTTCTTGTGTCTACAATGCACAGGGAAGAGGGATGTGGTAGGAGATCCCACCTCCATTTCCCAATTCACCCTCTTCCCGGTTCCAACATGGATCCTGAGTAGAGAGAGCAGGATACAGGTGGGAGGAGGGCTTGGGGGCCTGAAGATCAGATCCAGTGGGACTGATGCTTGAAGACAGAAAGGACGCCCCTCCACCTGCTCTGGAGCCCGCTTTGACCAGCCCTCCCCCAGCCCCGCACCATCCTCACTCCTGGGCAGGGAGGTTCAGAAGCATGTGCGGAGAGAGCCTTTGGAAAGGGAGGCCCTCTGCAGCAGAAGCAATAGTGGCATTTCTTGGGAATTCTACCCAGGGACCTCTAGGCACTTCTATGGTTCCCTGGGCTAGAAGAAAAGGAGGAAAGGCATCACAGACCATCTTGCCTTACTCTCTACTTCTTTTCCCCACCCCACCCCAGAAACCCAGACAAGGGCATCCAGTTCTTGATCTCTCGAGGCTTCATCCCTGACACCCCCATTGGAGTGGCCCATTTCCTGCTCCAGCGTAAGGGCCTGAGCCGCCAGATGATCGGCGAGTTCCTGGGCAACAGCAAGAAGCAGTTCAACCGCGATGTGCTCGAGTGAGTGGCCACCTCCGGGCTCCGCCCCACCCTCCTAACCCACCCTCCACTCCAGGATCTCCTGGGTGGCCTGGGACCTCAGCTAGGGAAGGACAAGGGGCAAGACAGGACTTCTGAAGTCTGAGTGGATTCCCAGAAGTCCTGGCACCAGTTCTAGGGGCTTCCTGATTGGTCAAAGAAGCCAGCATCCCCATGATCCTTAGCCAATCACCAGTTTCCTCTCCAGTTATCCTGCAGCTTACTGAGCCAGGGTGCTCCTCCCACAGGCACCTGCGATGAGGATGAGGCTAGGGGTGGGGCTAGCACAGAAATGGTCCAGGGAGACCAAAAGGCAAGAGAGTGAAACTGGAAGAGGGCTGTGTCAGTGCTGGGGCCATCACCACTTGGGGGACTGACCCCTCAGCATCACCTGCTGCCTGTCCAGTCCCCCAGCCCCTGAGCATCCACTTCATATCGTGGAGGAACCATGAGGCAGGAAAGGAAGGGGTTAGGGTTTTTAGAGCCAGAAAGTACATTCATTGTTGTGTAGTCGCTAAGTCATGTCCGACTCTTTTGAGATCCCATGGACTGTAGCCCGCCAGCCTCCTCTGTCCATGGGATTTTCCAGGCAAGAATACTGGAGTGGGTTGCCATTCTCTTCTCCAGGGGATTGTCCCAACCCAGGGATTGAACCCACATCTTCTGCTTGGCAGGCAGATTCTTTACCACCGAGCCACCAGAAACTACGATTGCGTAAAGATAGATTGACCACCAAGATCACACAATCAAAAAATTGTTTTAAAGTCCAATAGATGAGGTATTTGGTGGGGGGAGTGAGGGGGCTGCCTTGGTTCAACTTCATGGGTATGATGCTATGGGTAGGTAGGTGAGCCTCACGGCAGGGGCAGATTCCCTAGGGCTCAGGAGCAGGACCTTGGAGCCACCTCGCCTCTCCAAAGAGGGGTGAGGCCCTGTGAAGTCTGCCCCGGACCCCTGCCTCCCCTCCTGACTCCATGCTGCTCCTCTCTTCCGCTGGCTCCCTGAGCTCACTTCCTCTCCAAAGTCACCGCTCTGTAGGGAGCCCTCCCCACTTCTCTCCCACCCCCTTGTCCTTGAGCACACTCAGCAGAAGTGTTTCCTCAGGGGTCCTGGGAGAACCCCCTCCTCCTGTACTTGCTCTTGGAGCAGCAAAGGCCCACCACAGAGGGCCAGGGATCCTGCTCCAGGTTTAGAAGCAAGAGGGTCACTGTCAGTATCCCTGGGGTGGAAGCTAGAGACCTGGCTTCTCATTTATTTATTTATTTGTTTATTTATTTATTTATTTATTCTCACATTTATTTATTTGGCTGTGCTGGATCTTCGTCGTGGCATGCAAGATCTTTAGTTTTGGCATGTGAACTCTTGGGCTTCCCTTCTGGCTGCAATGTGGGAGACCTGGGTTCGATCCCTGGCTTGGGAAGATCCCCTGGAGAAGGGAAAGGCTACCCACTCCAGTATTCTGGCCTGGAGAATTCCATGGACTGTATGTATAGTCCATGGGGTTGCAAAGAGTTGGACACAACTGAGCGACTTTCACTTCACTTCATTTCACGTGAACTCTTGGTTGCAGCACATGAAATCTAGTTCCCTGACTAGGGATCGAACCTTGGCTCTCTGCACTGGGGGCTCCGAGTCTTAGCCACTGGAGCCCCAGGGAAGTCCCGACCTGGCTTCTGTTTGTGGAGCAGCCTTGGTGCTGTGTCTTGGGACAGCCCCTGCCCTCCGGCCATGGCCTGTGCTTCCATACCTAGAGGGTGGAGGGGTTGGGCTATGAGGGGAGGTCAGCTGTCCCCTAAATCCATGATGGGGTAGTTGTTACCTGAATGCCGTCAGAAGAGAGGAGGTGGGACCCATCCGAGGGACCTTGAGATCCCTGATGGCCTTCTCCTGTCTCTGACTTGGTGGCTTTGGACAGTTGGCTGTCCCTCCTGATGCCCAGACCCACAAATGCACATGCTTCCCTTCACCCTCCGGGGACGCTTTGAGGAACTGCGCAAGAGGAGAAAGCCAATTTCCTGTCTCTTTCCTCGCCTACTTTTCTTCTGGTTCATCTCTCCGGCCTTTTCATTTGCCTTTGTCCCCTTTCCACCAATGAGCAAGTGGAGCTGCTGCATCTGATGGCTTCATTCTTTCCAGCTGCCCCACGACCCGGGGGTGACCTGGCTTTGTCCTCTCCTCTGGGGCAGCGGTGGCAGCTTCACTTCCAGGCCCTGACTGCCTTGTCTGTTCTCTCCCACCTTTCCAGGTCTTGTGTGGTCTGGCCCTGGAATTCTAACCTGCTTCCCATCCCCCTCCACTCCCAGCTCCCCCCCACCCCCGGCCTGCACTTCAGGGAACACATGGTTTTTATCCAGCCCAGGTTGTGCTGAGCAGCACATCGAAAACTTAATTGCCCATCCTCCCCGGGAGACTGAGTGTGTGGGCTGGAGACTCAGACCGGCTTCTGTGAGGGAGGGCACAGGGCTGGGGGCTGGGCTGGCGGCTGGACGGGCTCAGGCTTGGATGAGGGGGCAGTGGGGAGAGAGGAGAGTGGCTGGACCCGAGAGGCCAGCTCTGACTCCTGCTCTGCTCCTAACAGTCTCTGGAGCTTTTACATGTCACTTCTGCTCCAGGCCTCAGCTTCCTCACCTGCAGAGAAGCTGGGCTGGGCTGGGCTGGGCTGTGTTAGCTCGGTCCCTCCAGCACCAGGGGTGAATCTATCTTTTTCCCCAATCCTTAGTGCGTTTGTAACATCTTGGCATCATGCAAAATCTTCTGCCCTAAAGCATGCTTTGTCATCATGCCAGAGCCACCCAGAGCGGCACTCAGGAGAACAGGATGGCCATTCACCACTCATTCACCAAATATTGAGTGCCTACTGTATGTAGGGAACCAGGGCTGAGCTGGGTATCCCATGTGTACCTGTGTGTGTGTATATAGAAAGGGGAAGGAACAGGCATGGCTTCAGGAAAGATACAGACCTAGGTGTCAATGGGGAGAGATGAGAGGAGGAACGTGGAAAGAGAGGCGAGGGGCCCAGGAGCCTCCAGTGGGCACTGTGGGCTTGGGGAGGGTGGAGGGCAGAGCCGAGCCCGGATTCTGCCCCAGTGAATGCCCCCCACCCTGCGTGCTTTGCTCTGCAACCACACAGGCCCTGGGCTCCAAGGCCCTGGCACACCCAGCCTGCACGTGGCAGCTCCTCCCCCAAGTCTGCATCACCCGGATGCCTGGTTTGTCCCCTGCAAGGTGCCTGGAGAGGACGGAGAGGCAGAAAGAGGCAGGCATTGGCGGGGCTGCCAGGCCCTGGGAGTTCTGGCATCTCCCTGCGGCTCAAGCCAGCATCCCCTGCCCCTTCCTTCCCCCCATCAGAGGAAACACAACAGTGAGGGGATTCCGCAGCGCGCCCTGCCCCCACCCGTGACATTCAGCCCGTCGCATCCATCCGTACAAAGCTGTTTACTGAATAAAAGACATAAATCACCCCTCCTCTTGGAGACTGAGACAGCCCAAACTGCCACACTCTCCAAGATACAGCCAGACAGGAAGGGGAGAGGCGGGGAAAGGTCTCTTGGAGGGAGAGGGCCTGGGAGGAGGGCGGACAGGGTGAGCGGACCAGACGGAATCTGCCCCTGACGCTGATCTGCGTTTGAGCATCACAGAGGTGGTGATATTTGCCTCCAGAATCAGGCCCTCGGTGCTGTTAAAAGCTGACCTCTCTTTTCATTCCTTTCTGTGCTAGTCCATGAAAGCCCCATTCCAAGAAGGAATGTGTCCAACCAGGCTTTACTGAATAATAATAGAAGGCATTCTGAGCTCAAAGGGCCATGTCCATTCCCGTGTTTACCTGGGTTTTGGCTCTCCCTTTTTTTTCTTTTTTTTTAGGAGAAGCCAGCCTCAAGTTTGTCATTTGTCAAATGGGGATAATAGAACCAGTCATATGAATTAAATTTTAAAATGGATATGAAGTGCTTAACTCGGTGCCTGATGCTTAGTAAATTCTTTTAAAATGTCAGCTATTTCTGTTACTGTATTTTCTATTTAAAACCACAGGGCATAAAAAGAAGCCCAGGGCATTAGACCCCCTCACCCCCCACTCCCCCCACGGCCCCTCCCCTAACACAGGGAAACCTCAGACTCCTCAGGGCAGGTCTCAGTTCACTGCTGGGGATGGGAGGGGCCGCCCCGAGCCTGGAGGAAGCCCTCCTCTGGTGCTGAGAAGGAAGGTCAGTGGGAGCCGGAGGGCTGTGGGGGTCGGAATTCTTGGGGGGGCTGAAAGCACTCCCCTCTCCGTTTTCACACGGCTGGGAAATTTGCCTCTGCTCTATTTCCTTCCTGAAGTGTTCGCTTCAGCAGGTTTGAAGGCCAGTGGATGGGGGGCTGTTGCGTGCGGGTTCTCAGCATCCTCCCTCCTGGCCCGCGTGATTGCCGCGCACGTGGACAGCATCTGTCCTTCCCACGGAGAAGCAGGGAGGGCGGTTTGGGGGTTGAGCAGTCCTGGGGAGCAGGGTGGGAGAGAAGCTTTCCCTGGGGGATTCCTTCTTGCACTGCGTCTGCTCCATCCTCTGTTAGATACTGAAGTAGGACGTTTCAGTCAAATTTCATTATTTCATTTCCCTGGAAATGTGTCGGCCAGCGTGTAACAGATTTGTTCTTCTTCGGGGACACTCAGAAATGAAGACAGATTGTCTGTCAAACTCAACAGGCTGGAATGCGCTGGCCTGTCTTCGCTGGGAAGCGTCGACTCCAGAAGGTCCTGGACGTTGTCTGCTTATAGCTTCCGATGGGTTGTCTTGCTCCCGAGGAGGTCCACAGGCAAGGGGAGAGCAGGCCGGCACCCATGCCCACCCTGGTGGGTCTGGAGGGGGATGGAGAGAGGCCAGGGGCAGACACGGATAGGAGGCTTTGCACAACTCTGAAAACTTGATGCTGCCCCCACTCAGAGGGATGGAAGGAGAAGGTCTCTTCTAACAGGGGTGTCTTGGGGTTTTATGACCTCGAGCCCTCCCCTCTCCAGTGCCCTTTCCTCCACCCTTGCCTACACACACACACACACACACACACACACACGGATGAGAGATTCTCCTTAACAGTTAACAGTCACTGGCATTTCAGAATCACTCACTCCTGTACACGGAGACCCTGGAACTCCAAGTTCAAGAGTGGGATGAATTCCAAGTCCAGAGTTGAGACTCCCTTTGGCTTGGTCATGGGTACAGGGAAATTGGGCTTCTGTATAAAAATGAACAAACCCAGCACCCACTCCTTTCCTGAGCCCTCCAGTCCTAGCCCAGGAAGGGTCTCTCTCAATCCTGTGTGATAACTCAGGGGTGGCTCACACTGGCTGCTCAGTGCAAGGGGGCTTCCTGGAGGGGCGTCCTGGGGGGTCACACCCGCCCGGGGTTTCTCAGGAGGGCCGTGTGTGAGTGCGTGGGCGCTCACATGTGTCAAGTGTGTATCGTGTGCCAGCAGGCATGGTTCCAAGAGCCTCATACGCAGAGCCACGTTCTTTCTTCCCGGCAGCGCTGAGGTGAATGCTGGAGTCCGCACCCAGTGAAGGAGCTGAGTACCAGAGAAGGTGGGTTGCTTGCCCACAGAGCTGAGCAGTGGCTGAGATCTGAAGCCGGGCAGAATGGTCCACAGCCTGAGCCCTTAGCTCTGCACCTTCCTGCCTTCTGCTTCATCCCAGCAGGCGTCTGGTCCAGGTGTCTCTACTGCGCATGTCAGACTCCAGTTGTGAATCATGGTGCTGAGAAACACGCCTTGGACAGTCAGTTAGTCCAGCCCCCTCATTTTCCCTGGGCAGGGACTGAGGCCCGAGAGAAGAAACGTCTAGTGCCCTGGCCAAAATTAGATGCCCTCCTGTCCCCGCGTGCGTACTAAGTCGCTCAGTCTGTCTGATTTTAGGTGACCCCCATGGACTGTATGTAGCCTGCCAGATCCTCTGTCCATAGGGTTCTCCAGGCAAGAACACTGGAGTGGGTTGCCACTCTCTCCTCCAGGGGATCTTCCCGACCCAGGGATCAAACCCACGTCTCTTGTGTCTCCTGCATTGGCAGGTGGGTTCACTAGCACCACCCGAGAAGCCCCTCCCATCTCTGGTGCACCTTTATTTGCTGGCCCCGACACTCTCATCTAGGAAGAAAGCAGAGCTGAGGAACTGGTCCACAAACCTCCATTGGTCTGAGCCGACTCTGTTTCCTCTCTCTGACAGCCTATGTTATAAACAGTTGATGGGTCTGGTGATGGACTTTCAGGCAGAGTTAATTGGCAATGATGGCAAGGGTGTTTATAGCTCTGCTAGTAGAAACTTCAGATCTGCTTAACCACCGGGCACATCAGCTCTGATTTGGTTCCTAACCAAACTTTCATTTCCTTTTTAAAAATATATTTGTGTATATATACATATACTGTCTGAGTCACTATATATATATATAGGCTTCCCTGGTGGCTCAGAAGGTAAAGAAACTGTCTGCTATGCGGGAGACCTGGGTTCGACCCCTGGGTTGGGAAGATCCCCTGGAGGAGGACATGGCATCCCACTCCAGTATTCTTCCTGGGAAATCCCATGGACAGAGGAGACTGGCAGGCTACATACAGTCCATGGGGTTGCAAAGAGTCGGACATGACTGAGCAACTAAACACACACACACACATGTTTTTTATTTTATTTTTATTTTTTTTATTTTTTATTGAAGTATAGCTGATTTACAATGTTGTGCCAATCTCTGCTGTATAGCAAAGTGACTCCATTATAGAGACATTCTTTTATATATTCTTTTCCATTATGGTTTGTCACGGGATATTGAGTATAATTCCCTGGGCTATACAGTAGGCCCTTGTTGGTTATCCATTCTAAATGTAATAGTTGCGACTACCAACCCTAAACTCCCAGTCTATCCCTCCCTCCCCTACGCCTTGGCAACTGCAAGTTGGGAACTCTCTGTTTCTTATACTCTGTTATAAACTGAGAGCTTTACATACATCATCTCTTCTAAAACCCATAACCCCACCTGCCCACTGGTGGGGATGTTACCTGTAACTAGGTGTTACAGGGTTAGCTCCATTCTAGAGATGAGAAAAGTGAGGCCCAGCAAGGCTAAGTGACTGGAACCTAACAGTTATATGGTGGAAGTGAAGTGAAGTGAAATTTGCTCAGTAGCGTCCGACTCTTTGTGACCCCTTGGACTATAGCCTACCATGCTCCTCTGTCCATGGGGATTCTCCAGGCAAGAATACTGGAGTGGGTTGCCATGCCCTCCTCCAGGGGATCTTCCCGACTAAGGGACTGAACCCAGGTCTCCCGCATTGCAGGCAGATTCTTTACCAGCAGAGCCACAAGGGAAGCCCAAGAAGATTGGAGTGGGCAGCCTATCCCTTCTCCGGGGGATCTTCCCGGCCCAGGAATTGAACTGGGGTCTCCAGCATTGCCAATGGATTCTTTACCAACTGAGCTACCAGGGAAGTCTAAGATTCAAACCCCAGGATGCCTGACACCAACCTGACCTCTTCCTGACTCACCCCTGTCATCGGCACAGAGCATGGGTCTCGAATAGCAGCAGCCCCTGAAAACTTGTTAGCGATGTCATTTCTCAGATTCTAGCCCAGACCCCTGGCATCAGAAACCCTGGGGTGGTGCCCAGCCTCCTGTTTGCTGATCAGCCTGCCAGGTGGCTCTGGTGAGCCCTCGAGTTTGAGAACTACCGGGTGGGGCTGCTAGCCCGGCAAAAGGAAAGTGGCCTCGGCATCCTCACTGACTCCCGATTTGTGGGGCAGGTTCAAGGTGCGTCAGCAGCCATCCCCTCTGAGGCCCTCAAATGGGATTTTCTTCATTGTTGTGTCGTCACCAGGGACCCTGGCAGGCCCTCCTGCGTCAGCCTCCTCCAGCTTTGTTTTGTTGGCCACGTCGCCCTTTTGCAGAAGGCCCTGACCTTTGTTAGGCATGTTATGAGTTCCAACTAACGAAAATAACTCTGTGGCGGATGGGGATATTTTTAATTGAATTGTATGAGACGAGAACTGCAGAAATAACTCCCGGGTTCCTCCAGCTCGTGGTGGTGGGTGGTTTCGTTTTCCATCCTAATCTTGAAACTGGCCCGGCTCCGCCTGGAGCAGAGTCCCTCATGGGCAGCGCACACATCTCTCAGCCTTGGCCCGAGCCTCAGCTTCCAGGTCTTCGCAGTCTCTTCTGGCCAATTAAAAATCCCTGCTGCCATCATTACCTATTTTCAGGTCTCATCCAGTGCCTTTGTCTGCCAGACACTGTCTTGCTATCGTTAAAAAAAAAATAGTGGAGGTGACAACATTCATTTTGATCACAGTTGTGTACGACGCTTCATTTTCCTGCAACGCAGACTGATGCCATGCGTGGATCCATGCTAACGAGCAATTTTATGCAAGGTTGTACCTGTTTATACAGATGCAGGGAGTGTCTGTGTTTATGCTTCCCCAGCCCTTGCAAGGGGCTTGCCGCATCCCTGCAGAATCTCACAGGAAGGAGGGCACAGCCCCCGCTTCCCCCGACCTAAGTGGGAGCACCACCGGGATTACCCCCTGTCAGCAGCACCTCACCAGGCAGATCCAGACATCTCCCCGGAAGCAGCCTCATCAGAGCCAGCTGGCTGGGTTCTCATCACTCCCTGGCCTGCAAAGGTGGCCGAACAGTGGGAAGTGTGTGCACTCCACTCTGCCTCACTGCCCGCGGTCTGGAATCCACTGGCCCGCCCCTTGGCAGCCGTGTCCGGGGGTCAGGTCCAGCTGATCTGGGCCACCAGGTCAAAGCCCCAGCCACAGGGCTCCTTCTCCAGCTCATGTTCTCCAGGTTGGTCCTGTCACTCACTCATTCATCCACCCCAGGAATGTTTATTGAGTTCAGATATCTGCTAGGAATGCAGAAATTAACTCTGAGGATCTGGGAGCATGTGGCCTGGTGGGAGACACAGCAGAGGAACCACAGAGGTCGAGGAAGACTCTTTGAGAGATGGACATCTAGACGCAGACCTGGAGGTAGGGGATGGGCCGCAGGACGAAGGAACAGCCTGGGTGAACATGCAGTGATTGGAGAGCAAGGCTGCAGGACGGAGCCAGGATGCTGCAGGGGCGACTGGGAGCTACCAGGGCTGTGCTTTGCTGGGGAACTCGGGTTTCATACAGGGGGTGTGAGAAGCCCTGGAAAAATTATAAGCAGGGCCATGGATGTCCTAGAAATGTTCTTCCGGAAGATGGTTTGGAGGCAGGGAGGCTTGTCCAGAGGCTACTGAAGTCACAGTTGTGGTGAGATGCTGAGGCCTTGACCCTTAGCAAAGGCTGTGGGGAGGGGAGAGGTGGGTGGAACCCTGAGCCAGGGAGAGGCAGCAGGGCCTGCTGACCGGAGTGGGCAGGAACAGAGGTGGCCGATCTCAGGGAAGAGCCTCCTGGGCTGCTGAGAATTCAGAATGCGCAGTCTTTGCTTCAGACCCACTGCAGTACTTTGTCCAGGTTATACCAAATAAACACGTATATACTTTCAGCTTTGAGAAGAGAGAGATGCTAGGTGTGGGGACATTATCTGAAGAATTCCTCAAACCAGACATTATCAAATATTTACTCAGGTCAACTTAAAATATTAAATACTTGGTAAAACATAAAAGATATACACCCTGACTTTCCTGCAAGAATTGCTAACACAGCCTGTGGCCTGGTGAAGGCTGCCCAGGGACTGACTCTCACCCTCAGCAGCCTCCTCTGTGCCTAGTAGCACCGTTATTTAACGTGGCCTCTTATGAACCCTGTAGATCAACCAAATGAACCCTCATCTCCTCCCCCAGTTCTTCCTTTAGGATATCTCTCAGATTCTGAGCTGGCCTGGTCCATTCGGGTCCATTTGATTTGTTCCGATTTAGCCCCATCTCTCGCCTGGCCCTCTGCAGGTGCATCCTGACAGCCCCTGCTTCTCTATTGCTCCTGCCCTTCCCTGTACGTTCATTCTCCCCCAACACCAGAGAAACCATCTTCAAACAAACTGGATTTGTCAATCCTCTGATGGTACCCTTCTATTTCTTTCCCCTGTGTTCAGGAAAAACCCTCCTACTCTCTGCATCGTATGGGAACTAAGAGAGGGCAGCATGGGGCGGGTGTGGGGTGGCCAGGCAGAGAAGAGTGGAGCAGCACGTGTATGCGGAAAAGGACACGTCAGCTCCACGTGGAAGCCTCTGCGGCCCTCGGGGGCGTCAGGGCTGCTGCTTTGTGGGGCCCAGACTCCTGCCCTGATCGATGCTCACGACCCTGGGGACAGGGTGCCCCAGGAGGGCAAGGCTGGATGCGCTGAGGACCAGGAGGTTAAGCTGACTTGTCACTTGCTTGGGGGTAGGCAGGCTCCTGGGGTACGAACGCTCAGACACTGGAGGGGTAGTAAGAGGAGACTCCCAAATGAAACGGAAAGCAGGGAGAAAGCCAGGCCCCTGACAGGCTTTGGAGAGGACAGGAGAGGAAACTGTGTTCACCGTTTAAACCTCTGACTTCTGGATGCTCAGGGGCTGAGAGGAGAGGCCCTGGGATTTGGAGGCAGGAGGTCTGGGCTCAGCATCCTCTTAGCCAGAGGTCTTGGACTGCCGGCCGCCGCCCTGGGCCCCAGGTTCTGGTAATGGGAGGAGGACCCTCAGCCAGCACCTTGCAGGGCTGTCTGCAGGGGGAGGCAGGGGGTGAGGAGGTCCTCTTGGGCTATGGCAGGAGACCCTGGCATGGGTAAGTCCCTCCTGGTTGGTCTCAGGCCCCCAAGTCCTGTCTTTCCTTCAGGGAGGGGTTGTCTAGCCAGCAGGTGGGCTTTGCCCTCCTCCCCAGCTCTGGCTGGTGGAGGGAGGTCCAGCCCACTGCCCTTACGGCCCCCTCCCCTCCTGGCCTCAGCTGCGTGGTGGACGAGATGGACTTCTCCGCCATGGAGCTGGATGAGGCCCTGCGCAAGTTCCAGGCCCATATCCGCGTGCAGGGCGAGGCCCAGAAGGTGGAGCGGCTCATAGAGGCCTTCAGGTAGGCTCTCCCCAGCCCTCATATATGCTGGGCGTGGGGAAAGTAGGGGGCTGCCTGCTGGGGGCAGGAGTCCCCCACACGCCCAGGGAATGGAGGAAGCAGCTGGGGCTGTGAGCTGAGGACAGGAGTCCATAGGGGGCTGGTTGGGGCTTGGGGGCGGGGGTGGGAGGGTGGCAGGAGGGGAGGAAAGAAGCGGGCAGACCTCTGGGGCTTTCTGAGCTGGACCAGCATCTGGCCTCCAGATGGCCTGCTGGCACCTCGTGTGTCCCCGTCAACCAGCAGGTCTTTCCTGAGCATCAGTCTGAGGCTGGTACTGGTGGGGAGGGGGTGCCTGGGGTCTGTGGGTGCATTACACCTGCCCCATCCCCTCGGTGGGGGTGGGGGCCAAAGTTTGGGGTGACAGGGAGGCCCCCAGGCCTAAGCCCACCCTCGAGAACCAGACACGTTCCCGAGTGCGCCCCTCTCTGGAGCCTGGGGAGGGCAGGGCCCTCATGCCCCACGCGTGTCCCCGCTGCAGCCAGCGCTACTGCATGTGCAACCCCGAAGTGGTGCAGCAGTTCCACAACCCAGACACCATCTTCATCCTGGCCTTCGCCATCATCCTGCTCAACACCGACATGTACAGCCCCAACATCAAGCCCGACCGCAAGATGATGCTGGAGGACTTTATCCGGAACCTGCGAGGTAGGGGGGAGCTGGGGGGATGGCAGGAGCACTGCTCAGAGTCTCAGTCCCCCACGGAAGGCTGTCACCCCGGTGGTCAAGGGCACTGGACACTGCTCTCTGGGCCCAGGAGGTGGCTAGCATGCTGGGCATCGGGGGAGTCCTTCATGTTCTGAGTTTCATTATCGTGTGCCTTCTCTGGCTCTTTCTCTACCCATTGTGCTGGGAACTAGTTTCTTCCTTTTATTAATAGTCTAGAAACACATGCCTCTGAAATATTGCATCTGACCATTTCCCCTCTCCTTTTTCTCTGGACTGTGTTCCTGGAACTCCTAGTTTTCAGATGTTAGACCTCCCAGTCTGAGCCTCTGACGGTAACTTTCTGTCTGCCATCTTTGTCTTCTTGTTTGACTTTCTCGAAGATGGCCCTCGGTTTTATCTTTCAAATCTCCTGCTAAACTTTTCATTTCTGCTGTCATCTTTTTCATTCTCAAGAACTCTTTTCTGCCAAGTGTTGCTCTTCAGAGCATTTTGTTCCTGTTTTGTAGATGCAATATCTTCTTATGTATCTCTGAAGATGTGAATAATATGTTTCCACTTGTTTGTTTGTTTGAGTTTCTCTTTGCTTTCTTCTAAGTTCCTTTTTCAGTTTCCCCCATACTTTCCCTCTCTTGTGTTGGAGACTTTCCATACACAGTTGATGAAGCTTGGTTGCTCATCCACATTTAGCAGTGAGCCCCTACAAGGCTGATTAAAACTCCAAGTGTGCATGGGGTTACCAACTGGGGGGCTTTCTCATGTCGACATTTCATTAAGTTGTTTCACTGGGAGAAGTGACTGCAATATCTTTAGATACTTTCCCTTGTGCTGCTCAATCCCTCAGAAATGTCCAACCTGTGGCCCAGAGTGGGTGAGTCTCTCTGCCAACACTCTGAGAGCTTCATGGGAAGTGGGCTTGCGGGGGTCTCCTGATACATAGACAGCAGCTCCACCCCCCAGTTTTCAGGCCAGACTCTCACTCTTGGTTATGCTTAGTGTAAGTTGCTCAGTTGTGTCCGACTCTTCGCAATCCCATGGACTGTACCCTCCACGGCCCCTCTGTCCATAGGATTTCCCAGGTAAGAATACTGGAGTGGGTTACCATTTCCTTCTCCAACTGGTTGTGCTTGGGGTCCGCCAGCCCAGAGTTCCTGGTTCAGCCCTTCCAAAGAATGAAGGCTTGGAGTGGAGGAAGGGGTGGGGATGTCTAACTGCCTTTTTTATTCTAATTTTCAACCGATCTTCCTATTTCGAGCCCACCTTCACCTCCAGGCCTCTGCCAGCTCCAGAGCACTTGGTGGTTCTGAGCCTTCTAATCCCTCTGCTGGTTTCCGTTTCCACATTCCCAGGTGTACTGATCCGTGCGCTCATTCACCCACTTTCAGGTCCCCTGCTGCCCCCGCCTCTTCCCCCGTCTCTGCCGATTCCTTTTTCCGCGGCGTTCAGAAGGAGCAGAGGCGTGCAACCTGCCATCTCCACCTGGGAGCCCCGTGTGCTCAGCCCCTGCCCTGCTCCTCTTGGCCACAGCCTGGCTTCTTTCAGGGGCCCTGGGGGGTGCTTCTTGGTTCATCTGCCCAACTCAGAACTAAGCTCAGATGTGGAGACACGGGGTCAATCCAGAGAGTCGCTCATAGAAGGTGAAATGTCCTCTCAACACTTAAGAAAACTGCTTGGAGACCACTTGCCCAAGATGTTTTATTTTTCATTTTTCCCTCTTGAAAAGAGGAGTGTACAGTCGTTAAAAGAAGATTTAGAAGAAGTAGAAAGAAGATTTTGTTTATTGCTTCGGTTTCTACCTCCCGGGGAAAGTTGTTTTCATGTTGGTGTACTTCCTGCTGGTGTTTCTTGTCACCAGAGTCTGATCATTACCATGAAGTGGGAGATGGGTTGGTGGTCTTGTTACTGCATCACTGCGGGGGCTGCCCTGCTCTCCTTCACTTAATGTCCCACCCCTCCTTGTGCTCCCAGCAAGGAGGGGATCTTCTCACCATCTGACAACTAATCACTGAGCTCCCTATGGAGGGGAGGAAGGGGCCTGAAAGAGACAAGACAGCACACGGGCAGTGCCCTCGTGGCGGGGCTGGAGAGGGAGATGCTAGGAGGAGCAAAGGCAGGAGCCCGGAGGCTGTGATCAGAGATGAGGAGGAGGCCCGGGAGGTAGCAGCCGAGACTGGCTGTGGGGCACTGGAGGTGGGGCTGGGACACATGCTGAGCCCTCGTACAGTAGGTGCTCTGGCTGGGGAGGTCATCTCTAATTTAGCAGGGATGTGGAGCCAGCCGTTGAAGGCTTTGGAGCAGGGACAGGGCCACATCAAGGCCACTCTTGGGGAATGTCACTCAGGTAGTGGACTTCCCCTCTCTGGCTCCAGCCCCTGAACCCCCTGACCCCATCCGGTCCCCACTCCTCGTCCCTAGGTGTGGATGACGGTGCCGACATCCCCAGGGAGCTGGTGGTCGGCATCTACGAGAGGATTCAGCAGAAGGAGCTCAAGTCCAACGAGGACCACGTCACGTACGTCACCAAGGTGGAGAAGTCCATCGTGGGCATGAAGACTGTAAGTGCCCACCGTGGGGTCACAGTGCTCAGCTGGAGGGGGGCTGGGGGAGTGGAAGTGGAAGGGGTGAGGGGTCACTTGCCTCCCCCTCTGGCCACAGAGGCCCTGTCTCCAGCTCCTTCCCTTTCTTCCTTGCACCCTCTTCCTTCCACCTGCCTATCTCCTTATCATTGCCTTGACCAGCTCCTGCAGTAGGAGGGGTGGAAGTGAGATGCTGGGAAAGACTGCCCGGGCTCTTGGGTTGAAGCCTTTGGAAGGCCAGTTAGGGAGGTTGGGGTGGGACGGACCCTGGGCATCCTGGATGATCTACTGAAGAGAAGGCAGGACATGGGCTAAAGCAGGCTCTTGACATGGGGTCTCAAACCCTTGGGGTGCCCCTGAGCTGTAGGCTGAGTCACAGTTTGCTCCAAGTTTGCAGTGGTTTTTAAGGGCAGTCCTCTCTAGGTGTCCACAGAAGTTCCATATACCGCAGACATAAAGGTCTGGCCTCCATCTCCCCAATGCTGATCTCTCCGGTTCCTCCTCCCCATTAGCTGGCTCAGGGGGCAGTTTGGGGACCTTGCTGGAGGCTCTGTGCTGGACCCCTCCACCCATTCATGTGGGGTCAGCCTTTCCTGGCTAGAGCCCTTCATGCTGAAGTCCCAGCCTCTGTCAGGATTGTAGACGCCCCCCTGGAGCTGGTTCACACACTAGAGCAGGTTCCCAGTGTCCCTGGGACCAACCCCCCCCCCACCTTGCACACTTGTGTCTGGGTGTGCAGCCAAGAGAGGCGCAGCCCAGAATGTGGGGGTGCCCTCGAGGAGGCCTCGGAGGGAGAGGGGTGCACAGTGGTGGGACTTGAATGATCCAGAGGCTCTTTTCTTTTTCTTTTTTTAATGTTTATTTATTTATTTTTGGCTGTGCTGGGTCTTCGGTGCTGTAGGGGCTTTTCTCTAGTTGTGGGGAGCAGGGGCTACTCCTTGTTGTGGAGCCTGGATTCTAGGGTGTGTGGACTTCGGTGGTTTCAGTGCTTGGGTTTAATTGCTCCGCAACCTGTAGGATATTCCCAGACCAGGGATCAAACCTGTGTCCCCTGAGTTGGCAGGTGGATTCTTTACCACTGAGCCACCGGGGAAACCCCCAAGACTTTATTCAATGTCCTTCCTCCACCTTTTATCCTCTTACTTCTTCCCAGCATCATGAACCCCTCTTACCCAGCCCTGCTCCCCAAGGAGCGCGAGGAAGGGGAGAGAGCCCCGGGGAGGAGAGGGGAGGTTCAGGGTCAAACCAGGCCTGCATCTGCTCTTCTGGAAACTGGTGCTGGGGGGTGACGGCCGCGACGGTGGGCCCCCGTCCGCCCCCCGCTGAGCACCGTGCGCCCCCCAGGTGCTCTCGGTGCCCCATCGCCGCCTGGTCTGCTGCAGCCGACTCTTCGAGGTGACGGACGTGAACAAGCTGCAGAAGCAGGCCGCGCACCAGAGGGAGGTGTTCCTCTTCAACGACCTGCTGGTGGTGAGCGGGGAGCTGAGCCAGGAGCTGAGCAGGGAGGGGCTCGGGGACCACTCCCCCAGGGTGCTGCACACCCAGCGGCCGATTTCCACCGCCTGGGGTGTGAGGTGGCCCGGGCAGACAGGATAACCTCCTCTGTAGGTTATGAAGCCAAGGCGCAGAGAGCTTATCTGCTCGGGGTTCCCGGTCCTGGTGGGAATGGACTAGGTCCCAGGGCGTCTGCCTCCCCGTCATGATGAAAAACCTGGGGCTGGAGGGTAGAGGGCTGCACGTCCATCTGTCCCGCAGCCTGGGAGGTGCAGGGGGTCTGAGAGCGGCCGGTACTGTTCCTGGGTCCAGGGGAATGCTGGCATGTGTGTGTGTGTGTGTGTGTGCACGTGGGCACACATGCGTGTGCATGTCTGTACATCTATGCGGCATTCAGCCTTCACTCTTCAGTTATGTCTGACTCTGTGTGACTCTGTGGACTGTAGCCCACCAGGCTCCTCTGTCCATGGGATTCTCCAGGCAAGAATACTGGGGTGGGTTGCCATGCCCTCCTTCAGGGAATCTTCCTGATCCAGGGATTGAACCCGAGTCTCTTACGTCTCCTGTGTTGGTAGGTGGGTTCTTTACCACTAGCGCTACCTGGGAAGCCCTTTGAACACAGGCATCCATAGAGTGAATATTTAGTGAGTGTCAGCTGTGTCCCAGGCATTGTTCTAAGTGCTAGAAAGCAGGGGTGAATGGGGTCTGGTCTCTATCTCCTCTCCACCCCCACCACCCTCTCCATCCATGACTCATCCCGGCGCTGCCTCTAACCTTGTCCCACATCTGACGATGGCACCTGAGGTCCACCTCCAAAGAGCAGCAGAGTCAGCCCACCCGCCCGTGGGGCTCACCTCCCTCCACGCCTCTCCTCCATCCCCACCCCCTGACCCACCAGCTGTTCGCCCGAGGCCAGGTTCTTTCCATCTCAGACCCTGACTTTGCTGCTCATCGTCTGCTTGAAAAGCTCCCAGACCTTGCATGACCCCCTCTCTCCCCTCATTGAGTGCAGATGTCCCCCCACCTCAAAGGTGGCCTGCCCACTCACTGCCCAGTCCTTACACTACTTCATCCTCAAAACACATACCGGGGACTTCCCTGGCGGTCCAGTGGTTGAGACGCTGCACTGACCCATTAAGGAAAAAAGTACCAGTTTCTGCCGTCACCTGTATATGCATTCCTTCACTTTGCCTTTCGGCTTGTTAGGGATTAATGGATTGACCCATTGATTGACTTATGGATCCCAAGGGTCCTCCTCCCACAACCCCGGCATCCGGAGGCTGGGATTTTTCTTCTTCCATTTTGTTTTTGTTTGTTAGAAATGGTGGTCAGGGAAGGGGTCTCTAAGGAGGCCATATTTGAGTCAAGATCTAAGCGAGGAGGGGCTTCCCAGGTGGCGCTAGTGGTAAAGAACCTGCCTGACAACACAGGAGACTTAAGAGAGCCGGGTGCCATCCCTGGGACGGAAGATTCCCCTGGGTAAGGGCATGGCAACCCACTCCAGTATTCTTGCCTGGAGACGCCCATGGACAGAGGAGCCTGGTGGGCTACAGTTCCTGGGGTCACAAAGAGCCGGACATGACTGAAGCAGCTTAGCACAACACTGAGTGAGGAGAAGCTACAAGGAAATAGTTGGTGCAGAGACCCGCAGAGGGACCCACCCACCCTGTTCAAGCCACAGAGAGGACAGCTTGGCCTGAGCAGAGCAGGGACCAGATGAGGTGGGGGTTATAGACCAGGCCGGGAGTCTGGGCTGGGTGCTAGATGCAGTGGGAGGGGCCGCTGGACTGTTCCATGCTGTATATTGTGTGTATATATGTATGTGTGCACACATGTGTATATACGTGTGTGTGAATATATCCTAAGTGTGTAAGTCTGTGTCACGGGTATATGTGTGTATGAATGTATCCTAAGTGTGTAAGTCTGCCTGGGCGTGTGTGTCCCTTTCTGCGGGTTTACTTGTGTTCACCAGAGGCCCTGGGTGTCCGTCCATCCAGGAGTGTGAGGCACGTTTATCCCATGAGCGCACACCCGTCAGTGCACGTCTGTCTCCCTCTCTTGGACAGATTCTCAAACTCTGCCCCAAGAAGAAGAGCTCCTCCACGTACACCTTCTGCAGGTCCGTGGGCCTGCTGGGCATGCAGTTCCACCTCTTCGAGAACGAGTGTAAGTCTGCCGCCTGTGGATGTGGCTGGGGGAGGGGCAGGGGCAGGCACCCCTGGGCCCAGGCCTCACCTGCGGCTGCTCACGGCCCATGGTGGCTGGGGTCTGGCTTCCAGATTACTCTCACGGCATCACCCTGGTGACCCCGCTCTCGGGCTGCGAGAAGAAGCAGGTGCTGCATTTCTGCGCCCTGGGCTTGGACGAGATGCAGAAGTTTGTGGAAGACCTGAAGGAGTCCATCGCCGAGGTGACAGAGCTGGAGCAGATCCGGATAGAGTGTAAGGACGGGGCACCCCAGACCCCCGGGTCGCTCGTAGACAGACACCCCTCTGTGGAGTGAGTGTGGGTGATCCAGGCCCCTCTGCCTTCCTGAGCCCTCCCCGCCCGGCCCCACTGCACCATCACGGCTGATGGAGGCTTCACAGTTAAACCGAGGTACTCGGGGGCATGTGCACGTGTAGCCAGGCTGCGGGGCTCCCTGTGGGCCCCTCAGCCACAGAACTCCGCTGGGTTTGAGCAGGACCAGGGAGCGAGCCAGCCCTAAAGACAGGCACGCCCACCAAGGGGATCCGGGCAGAGATTCTCACCCAGTCTTCCTGGACAGCCTCCTCCCTGATCCGGTTCAGATCCCCACACATCACAGCTGGTTGTTTCCTGTCTTTCATGCCTTTTAACCTGTAAGGGTCCCCACACTTAACTTTTTCATAACGTCGTCTTTCTGAAGAGTCCCAGCTGGCTTTCTGACTGCCCCTCACCTCGGAGCTGTCTTTCCGTCTTCCAAGGAGTGCCTGTTCTCGGTTGCTCTCACTCAGGCATTGTAGACAATCTCGGAGCCTCTTCATCCATCCGGGTGGTTTACCGGGTGGCTTCGGGGTTCAAGACAAGAGCAGTGACAACCTGCGGTCTCTGCCCACCTGCACGCTTTCCTGTCAAGAAGCGTTGAGGCAGCTTCAGAGAGCCTTTAAAGGAAATTAAATAAGAATGGATTCAGAAACTCCAACAGAAAATAAAGAGACTCCAGATCTGCCTTGCATGGCCACTTAGTTGTAAAGTAGTTCTAAATTGGTTTAAACCCCTTAGGCAGGAGGAAAGGCAGTGGGAGCTTTGAGGAGGGTGCCGATGTGCCAGGCGGTGCTGTTTCACGAGCATCCCTGGAGCACCTACTGTGTGCCTGGCGGCTTGTTTAGGTGTGCCCCGAGGGAGGCTGCAAGGACTCACGGCCTCACGGGACGAGACAGAGCAGTTAAGGGATGTGTCTAAAGTGCACATTAGAAGCCAACGACCCGACAGTTGCACTGGCGTCTGATTCCGAGGTTCACATACTTTCCAGTCTGAAAATGAGAGGCTAGTTTCTGTTTCTAATTTCCTAAGAAAGCAGTGAAATCAGATTAAAACAGAAAACTCTCCCGCCAGCGCATATAACTCAACTCATTAATGCCTGGTGCAGGGAGGGTGTAAATTCCCTTTCTGCTGTAGGTGGGCAGTGTGACTTCAGGAGCATAACAGGCTCCTTTCAATGCCATCTTAGCTGTTGGTCTGGAACATTCTCAAGGATACACCCTCACCTTGTCAGAATGTCCCAGATGCAGCTGGAGAGTCCAGCACCCAAGGCAGGCACCTGCCTGGCTGCGCATGGAGACTTTCCCCATCAGCCTGGGAGGAGTGTATCTGCCCCTCTGAGAACAAAGGGATTGATATCGCCAGGATCTGGGTGCTAAGGGTGAATATCCTCTCCTGCTGTGCAGAGGTTGAGGGAAGTGGTGGTGGGGGAGGGCTCACTTCTGCTCCTGCTCTTCCTATGGAAAGAAAGGGAAGAAAGCTGAGCAAAGAGAAGGGGTTGCTCAGGAAGGCCGGGAGGAAAGAAAAGAGAAAAAGGAAAACAACAGCCAGAGTTCCTGTTTATCGAGCCCTTATTACGTGCCTGGCCCTGGGCTGAATGCTGCGCCTGTCAAATGATTTAATTCCTGCCACATCTTTCCAGTAGCTGAGTAGTATTATCTTCATTTTGCAAATAAGGAAACCGAGTCTAACAGAACTTAAGGAAGGGGCCCCAAATTCACAAGATCCGTGACAAAACAAGACTGGCACCTGGGTTCCTCGGGCTCCTTGCTGATTTCTCCGAAGCCAAGGCGGCCCCTCTGGGGAGAGAGGAGCACCTCTCGGTTCAGTAAAATTATTGAGTATCGACTGACGGTGTGGTTCAGACAGTCGGCACAAATGGTTCTGGTTTGGGGTTTGCGAGCCGGTGTCCCCAGATTACAGACGACTAGTTGCTGGAGTGCGTGCGTGTTCAGTTGTGTCTGACTCTTCGCGACTCCATGGACTACAGCCCGCCAGGCTCCTCTGTCTGTTGCAGGAAGGGGGACCCCTTCCAGGGCCCGAAACTGGGCTCTTGTCTAACACTCGGAAATGAATTGTCCGAGGAGACACATGCTGACAAAGCAAGAGATTTTATTGGGAAAGGGCACCCGGGTGGAGAGCAGTAGGTAAGGGAACCCAGGAGAACTGCTCTGCTGCCTGGCTCGCAGTCTTGGGTTTTATGGTGATGGGATTAGTTTCCGGGTGGTCTTTGGCCAATCATTCTAATTCAGAGTCTTTCCTGGTGGCGCACGCATCGCTCAGCCAAGATGGATGCTAGCAAGAGGGATTCTGGGAAGTGGACGGACAGGTAGTGTCTCCTCTCGATCTTTCCCGAACTCTTCCGATCTTTCCTGAACTCTTCCGGCTGGTGGTGGCCTATTAGTTCCGTATTCCTTATCAGGATCTCCTGCCATAAAACAACTCATGCAAATGGTTACTATGGTGCCTGGCCAGGGTGGGCGGTTTCAATCAGTGTGCTTCCCCTAACATGTCCATGGGATTCTTCAGGCAAGAATACCGGAGTGGGTTGCCATCCCCTTCTCTGGGGGAAATCCCGACCCTGGGATTGAACCCACGCCTCCTTCCTTGGCAGCTGGATTCTTTACCACTGGCACCACTGGGAAGCCCCCTAGAGAGGCCGAAAATGGAACCCAAGAGAGTAGCTTTAACACAGGGAACTTTAGTGATGTCTCCTGGAAAAGAGGAACTGAAGAGGGATGTAATAACAGCTGTCGAATCCCCAAGGAGGGTAACTGGCCTTTCTCCAGCACCACTGAGGACCGACAGGAAGGAATCGGCTTTTAGTGTAGAGAGAGGAATTAAAGCTGAGTAGCAGGCAGACCAACTCAATGGACGTGAGTCTGAGCAAAGTCCGGGAGATGGTGAAGGACAGGGAAGCCTGGTGTGCTGCAGTCCATGGGGTCTCGAAGAGTCGGACACCACTGAGCGACTGAGCAACAAAACAGGCAGACATCCACCGGAGCCTCAGCAGCTGGGTAACCCCTTCTCAGGGGAGCTCGACCAGTGGACACGGTGGGCGGACAGGACGCTCCAGCGCTGGTGAGGCGCTAGCTACACCATATGAGCCTTCCATGTCGTCCTAGGAGCTGATGTGTGTTAAGCTCCTGACAAGCCTGAGTGCCTTGATATCTTTTCTCCTGCCACCCTCTTAATGATCCTATGAAGTAGACACTGTTGTCCCCATAACAGAGGCACAGAGAGGTTAAGTAACCCTCCTGAAGCCACACAGCCAGGCAGCATCAGAGCCAAGATGCAGACCCGGGTGGTCGCCCCCCTCTTGTCAACCTCGTCCCCCTCCTCTCGGGCTGTCAGAGCAGGGGCTGGCATCCCTGCCTCTGGAGGGGGAACTGAGGCTTCAGCAGGCACTAAACAGGCCGTGAAGTGGGAAAGTAGGTGCCGTGTGTTCAGGAGACCCTCCCCTCTCCCCCCACTCTCCCCCATCTCTCACTCCTCTGTGTGCTGGGGTCCGGGTTTCCCTCTGTTCATGAGCTTCTCCGTTTCCCAGGGGAGCTGGAGAAGCAGCAAGGAACAAAGACTCTCTCCTTCAAGGCTGGGGGAGCCCAGGGGGACCCGCAGTCCAAGCAAGGATCGCCCACAGGTGAGTTCCAGATCTGGGGCCCCACCTGTGTGGAGGCCCCGCCCACACCCCAGCCTTGGGGTCCTGGGGGATTTGGGTGAGGGAGATGCTGCTTTCCATGGCCCAACCTCCTGGGGCCTCAGCAGTGGGAGTGGGTGGAAGGTGAGAGAAAAATGTGTCCACTGACAAAGGTCACTGTCCTCCTGGAGGTGTTGGGACCCTGGGCCCCTCGCTCTCTGCAGACTGCTGGTGTGCGGGGTGGGGGTGTTTGCGACGGGGAGCAGGAAAGAAGAAAGGTGGCCAGAAGGGTCTGGAAATCTTGGTTTGCCCCCTCTAGACCTTTTCCTAAGGGGCCACCAGCATTCTCTCATCCTAGGTCTGAGTCAGCCTCCTGAAACCCACATGAATCCTCAAACCCAGTGTCTCAAATGGTTTCTCCAGGTTGAATTATTCACTCCATATGAATTCAGCCAGCTTCAGATTTTCTGCCACCTTTGGCCATGTTCTGTAGACTTCTTCCTCCCTTCCCTTGGCCCCCCTCCTACTTTTCTACCTCCAGCCCCCTCCCTTCCCCCAGCCTGCAGGGAGAAGACTGGCCTCCACTCCCCACCTGCCCCCAAAGAAAAAGGAATCAGAGGGAGAGGTGGCATGAGAATTAAATCCCAGCCCAACAAACCCTAGCAAACCATCCGGGACTCTTCACTAATGAATTAATTCAGTCATTCATCCTTACAGTAATGAACTCTTATTGAGCACCTGCTGTGTGCCTCATGCCAAGCCCTGGGAAACCAGGCTCCCAGCAGGACGTCAGTTTGAGCTGAGCCTCCAGTGGGCTCCATGCTGGTCCCAAACCCCTCTGGTTACAGCCATGGTGCTGAGATGCTGGGACAGCATCACAGGACCAGCCCCACCAGCTGGGAGATGAGATTGGTTTTCCAAGCATGGGTTTTGCTCACGGAGACCCTCACTGTGATGTCTCCTCTGTGTGTGGGTCCGACCCGCCACCATGAGTTCCTGATTGTCCACCTGCTCTGTTGTCAGCAGCCCCTTTATGTCTGAGGTCACAGCACATGCCTGTTTTCACGGCTGTTTAAACCCTGGAGTCAGACCTCAGCTGTGGCTGATTCCCGAACACCCCGCCCCACTCTCTGCAGCACAGCCCATCTCCCCGGGTAGCTGCAGCCCCCGGCCTCCCGCCCACCCACGTGCATCTCCAGAGCCTTGTCCATTAGCTCCATCCCCAGCGGGGTCCTCGGTTCCAAACACTGGCCCGGCTTCCTCTTGTGTTACAGAAAGCAGAGGGGTGGGCATCGCAGGGAGTGGGCGCCCTCCCAGAGGTGTGAGAAATCAGAGGGCCCCGGCAGAGGGCTCTAGGATACTGCTGGGGGTGGGGGTGGGAGTCAGGGGTGACTGAGTTGGAAGAAGTCCTCTAGCTGTCCCCGGGGGGTACACAGGGTGTGCCAGGCCCATCAGAAAGCCCTCATATATATTAATGCATATATATGAAATCTAAAAAAAAAAATGGTATAGATGATCTCATTTGCAAAGCAGAAATAGAGACGTAGATATGTGGAACAAATGTATGGATACCAAGGCAGGAAGGATGAGTTGGGAGAATGGGATTGATAAATATATATATATATATATATATATACACACTACTATGTATAATAGAGATAACTAATGAGAACCTGCTGTACAGCCCAGGGAACTCTACTCAGGGCTCTGCTGTGACCTGAATGGGAAGGGAATCCAAAAAAAGAGGGGATGTATGTATATGTATGGGGCTTTCCAGGTGGCTCAGTGGTGAAAAATTCACCTGCCGATACAGGAGACACAAGAGATGCAGGTTTGATCCCTGGGTTGGGAAGATCCCCTGGAGGAGGAAATGGCAACCCACTCCAGTATTCTTGCCTGGAGAATCCCATGGACAGAGGAGCCTGGCAGGCTACAGTCCATGGGGTCACAAAGAGTTGGACACATCTGAGCGACTGAGCAGCAGCAGCGTGTCTACGTGTGGGCGATTCGCTTTGCTGCAGAAACTCACACAGCCTGTAAAGCTGTACTCCAATAAAAAGTAATGGAAAAGAAAAGAAAACCCTCATAGATAGGAATTCTCTGGAGGTCCAGTGGTCCACACTTCCAATGCAGGGGTCACAGGTCTGTTCCCTGGGTCAGGGAACTAAGAACCTACATGCTTCGGGGCTCAGCCAAAAAAAAAAATGTTTAAAAAAAAGAAATCCCTGGTAGCCATCACAGACTGCTCTTACCTGCGCCAGGCTCTGCCCTGGGGCGCGTGCAGCTCACTGAATCCTCAGCACTCAGCTCAGTAGCAGGAACAAGAAAGGAACGGGGCCTCTCCCTCACGGAGTCTGTGCCACAGACACTCAGGAGCCCCCGGGAGCCAAGAACCAAGGCCTCCTCACAGCCACTCCGCACAGTCCGTCCGGGGCTCTGATAAGGGTAAAGGAGATTCGACAATACCCAGCAAGGAGAAAATGGGCCCAGAGAGGCGTAGCATCTTGCCCAAGGTCACAGAGCTGCTCAGTGGCAGAGCTGGGCTCAGGCATCAAGTCCGTTGCCGCCCACAGTTGTGGGGCCCCTGGAGGCTCCAGAAGGATGCCAGGTCGGGAGGTGTGGGGTGGGATGGGGCGGGGGTAGGCGGGGCGGGCAGGGGGTTGGCGGGAGGCAGGGCTTTGTGCAGGAACAGGGCGGTGGAGAGTGAGCCCTGTGCTGTTTGCATTCAAAGCCAAAAGGGAGGCGGCGGCCGCGGGGGAGAAGGCGGCGGAGAGCGCGGTGGAGGTGAGTGGAGGCCTGGTCGCCCAGGTGAGTGTGTCTGCGTGCCCCACCCTCTTCTCACTGTCTCTGTTGTTTCTCTTCTCAGGTTTTAATCAATGCCTCCCCAGCCCGACTCACCATATTACCAATTTCAAGAGATACAATTAAAAGTTACTGCTAGCATGGGTAATGCCACTCTTCCAGCGCCTAATTAAGCCACAGTGCCCCCTCCAGTTCCCCGGACGCCCAGCCCACCGAGCCCCCCAGGCTGAGCTCCCAGACTAACACATGCAGATGAAGCCCCCCGCACCCCCACTGCATCCCTCCACGGTCCCCTAAACCCACCGCCCCGCACATGCTATGGTCCTGATGCTCCGTGTCCCCCTCCCACATCCTGCCAGCCTCTGTGGAGGGAGCCTGGCCCCTCTGAGAATCACCCTCAGGTCCAGTCCCCAAGTCAAAGCCTCTGGGGAAAGTGGGGGCGGCTGGGAGGGTACAGTGTCTGCCCAACACAGCTGAGCCACCTGGAAAGCTGGCAATGGGGTGGGATATGCCAGAGAAAGTGAGGCGAGGTGGGACTGGGGTTGTCTTAGGGCTTCTCCTTGGAGGGGTGGGGTGGGCGCTGCTGTGTCTGAAGACCCTCCAAGTTGGCCGGAAGGGACTGGTGGAGTGACAGTAGCAGCTGGTCCCTGCCAGCCCTGGAGCGCCACCTGGGAGGGGGCGTGCAGTTGCCCTGCAAGCCTGGGGACCCCAGCCCTCCCCACTGGCTCCCCTCGGACCCCTGTGAGCCCCTTACTCATTTCTGCCAGGCCTCCAGGGTCCCTCATGCTCACACAGACCCCCCCCCACTCCAAGCTGGAGGAGCCCCCTCTTAGGGCTCTGAGGGAGGAGCCCTGCCCCCAGCCTAAGCTCGGGGAAGCCCCAGGACACCCTCACTCTCCCCGTGGCCCCCCACCCCCCACACACCTGTGTCTGGAGGAGGCACCTTCACACGGAGGAGCTTCCTGCCCCAGCAGCTGGCAAGCCCCCAGGGTGGGTATTCCATCCTCTGCGACCACCACCCCCCTTGCCCATCTTCCTGCAGCTGCCCGTTCTCCAGCCTTGCAGATAAACGCCGCAAGTTACCAGCCCTGCCCGTGCCTTCGAGCCCCTGCCCAGGGAGGACCATGGTCTGGGGGCCCTTCGCCCCCTCCTCCCCTGGTCCAGAGGGCCACGTGGCTATCTGCAAGGCTAGCCCCAGGGCCCTGCCAGCCTCCGCTCCCCTGCACCAAGGGTAGCCTTGCCTCCCACCTCTCTGCTGGACCCCAAGCTCCCCGCGTCCTCCGCTGCCCACCCCCGTCACTGCCTGGCCGCCTGCTGGCAGGCGCTTCTCCAGCTTGTCTGAGCTGTCAGGCTTGCTACTCATGTTCCATCCCTTCCCCTCTCTCTCTCTTCTTTCTTTCATCAGCAGGGGGTGGGTCAGAATGACAGAATGTTCTGCTGTCACTTCCTGCTTTTCACTTACTATTAAAGATAAGGATGGGCCAGCTTGGGTGGGGCGGAGGGAGGTGCAGACAGCAGAACGGGGATCAGGGACAGGGAGCGGAGGAGGAGGTGCAGGGTGAGACCAGAGCTGCGGCCACAGCGGGGCTCAAGGGTCTGAACAGGGCCGTCAGGCGTTTGCCCCGAGAGGGGCTGCGGTAAAGTCTGCGGGCAGTGAGCAGAAAGCTTGACTCCATGGTCTCAGGCCACTTCCTCTCGGGGAATAACTCAGAATAGAGCAGAATAGAGTGGGGAATAACTCAGAATAACTCAAAGCAGGTGGGGAAAAGAGCCGCCCCCCCCCCACCCCCAGCGGATGGAAGGAAGCCTTCTGTCCCAGTGAGGACCACAGAGGACTCCTCAAGAGGGAGGGAGATGCAGCCCTGCTCTGCGCTGTCTGGGCACTGAGGGGCTTGGGGACTCCTTTGTTGGAATAGGGCAGGGAGTAGCAGGGGGAAGAAGCTCAGGCCTAGAAAACACTGCCAAGGTAAAGGTTGAGAATGGAGAGTAGAGCCCACGGCCTGCAGACCCTGGAGGTGGGGGCTTGTGAAAACCAAAGAAGCGGGGCTGGAGTGGGGGGATAGGGAGCAGGACTGGAGAGCCAAGTGACCTGTCAGGGCAGCACCCGGACCCAGGAAGGGGGAGTTCTTGACATTGCACCTTTTGCCAGTGAATAGGGTCAGGACCTGCTGGCTTAGGGCTCTGAGATAGTGTAGGGCAGGGCCATCGTGGTTTAGCCTGGCTATAGGGTCCCCTCCTTTGCAGCCTTGGTGTCCCCCATCCTGAGCCTGAGGGGTGATGCCCCCAGGACTGTCGGAAGCAACCCCAGAGATAAGAGTCTCAGCCACCCCTGGAAAGGTCCAAGAGTCCAGAAAGGCGTGTGTCTCATCTACAGGCTGGAGTGCTGGAGGGACAAGGAATTAATTAAACCCTCCTCCTTCCAGAATCCTGTTATTTATTCCACCATCCCTGCTAGCAAGAGGAGGACAGGCTAGTCCCCAGTGCCCATGGAGGGAGGGACCACCCCTCACAATCCAACCCAGGGGGAAAAAATGGGGGTCCTTTCTGGGTTCCCCCCTCTGGCAGCAGGACAGATTTCTCCAGGACCCAGGTTGGGCCAGAAAGGCAGCTGAGGGCCTGACTGTGGCTGGACTCTCTCTTGAATGTGTGGGCATGGCCCTGGGGAGTCTGGGAGGATGGGGCATGTCCAGACCGCCCCTTGGGGTGCCTGGAATTTCAGGGTTTAGACACCTTTGTGATTCCACAGTGACGATGAGGCCTGCTTTAACAAAGCTGGTAGGAGGGGAGGGGCTTGCAAGGCTGAAAGCCACCTGCCTCCTGACCCTGTCCCCATGTCCCCAACACACCCCTGGGAGACAGGGAGGCGGTAGAGATACTCCTGCTTTTCCAGCTTGAGGCCAGTGAGGAGATTGGTGGGTGATCCCATGTGGCCCAGGGCGGCCCAGAAGGTCTGTGAGGTCAGACTGCATAACCTGAGTCCATTGGTCCAACCACCCACCCCACAGACAGGAGCCAGGAGGCTCAGCTGGAGCAGAACATAGCTGTCTCTGGGCTCCGCCCGAGCCCGGCACCTCTGCCTGGCAGCTGGGTGCCCTCTAGGTGGCGGAGAAATGGGGAGCGGGGCCTGCAAACCCCTGATGGGCACAAGAGCTGGGAAAGGGGTGAGGGTGGGAGGGGAGGGAGGCCCGGGAGGGAGGCCAGTCCCAGCAGCTGGGAATTAGTCTTGTAACATTTCATACTTCTCTGGCTGTTTCTAAACTAGGTGTCAATTCACAACAGGCTTCAGGTGTCCCCGCACAGCTCCGGGCCGGGGGCCGAGAGGGGAGCGCCGTTGCCAGACCTGCAGCCTAGCCCCTCGAGGGAGCAGCCCCCACCGCCTCCGCCACCGCCGCCCACGCCCCCCGGGACCCTGGTGCAGTGCCAGCAGATAGTCAAGGTCATTGTTCTGGACAAGCCCTGCCTGGCCCGCATGGAGCCCCTCCTGAGCCAGGCTCTCTCCTGCTATGCCCCAGCCTCCTCCGACTCCTGCGGCTCCACGCCCCTGGGCGGTCCGGGCTCTCCGGTCAAGGTGGCCCACCGGCCCCCGCTGCCCCCGCCCCCACCCCCCTACAACCACCCGCACCAGTTCTGCCCGCCCGGCTCCCTGCTGCACCAACGTCGCTGCTCCAGCGGCTCCAGGAGCCTGGTGTAGACACGCCCCCCACGCCCCCACGCTGCTGCCGCAGAGGGAGGGGGCCACGCCAGGGCCCCCACTGCCCCTCCGCCCGCTGCTCCCCACGCCCGGCACGCCGCGTTCCTGGTCACCCGTCACTGTCATTTTGGAGAGAGGACTCCCGTCCCTGGTACCTGGTTTGCTGGGCCCAAGCTTCCATTCCTCAGTTGAGCAGCCCTCCCCTCCAATCTGCCGGCCTCCCTGGCTCCCTGCAGCCCCACCGGGCCCTTCACAGCTAGGCCTCTTCTACCCCGACCACCCCTCCAGCCGCTTGGACCAGGGACTGAGGGCGACAGGAGCTGAGGGCCTAACCAGCTTCCTGGGCCGGGTCTGCGGGGCCCTGGGCCTCAGGCCAGGTGGGCAGGTATGACAGCTATGGGCTGGCACCCGAGCCTAGCACAGAAGGTGGTCTGGCTCCTGCCCCAGCATTGGGCGCGCCATACTGCGTGGGGGCCGGTTGGCCCTGGATCCCTGGAGCCGCCAGGTCAGGGGGAGGCCTGGGGAAAGGGGTAGGAGTCTTTGATGCCCCTCCCCGCCCCTCAGCCCAGCCATCTCAGGAGGCCGCTCCTCTGTGCCCTGGGGACGTTGACCCTTCTGGCCCTGGGGACAGGGGGCCGGCTTCTGCTTCCTCTGGGGCTTGGGTGCTGCCTGCCCCGGGGGCTGCTGAGACTTCAGGAAACGGGGAAGGGAAGGGGCACCCCTCAGCTCTTTCTCAGTCAGGTCCACAGAGCCAAGGAATCGTGAGGTCACATAGCTACAAAATGCACCCTTTATAGAGTTTCTTGTTCTCTAGCCCCAAAGAATGTCAAGTGTGCGCCCGGGGCATAGACACGCACACACACAGGAGAACTGGGTCCTGCCCATGCAGAAGCAGAAACAGGGAGAGGCTGGGTTTGCCCAGGGGCAGACGCAACCAGCAGAGCGATGACTCCCACCCACCCAGGTCAGGCACCCCCTCCCCATCCCCCGTCCCCGGAATGACTTCCGTGGCCTCCACGAGAGCCATGGATGCAGAAGTACCCATGCAGAAGCAGATGCTCGGAGACTTGCCATCTCCCCACCCCCCGCCGTCACCCTCAACTAGCCCTCTTAACTCCCGCCCCCACTCCAGAAGGCAGCAGGCCCGCCTCCAGTAGGGGTGGCTTCAAGCGTCCCTACACCCTCAAAACCACGAAGGAGAGCCACGCAGGGCTCGCTGGTCTCCCCAGGGCCCGGCAGAGCCAGAGCCAGCCTCTGTGCGACCCCTCTGTGTGCTGGCCGGCCTGCCCAGTCACGGCCCTTCCAGGGATGGTCTGTCCCCGCCAGGCTGGCCCCTCCTCTGGTCCTGAGCTGACAGCGCGCTGCCGTCCTCCGTTAAGGGTCCTGCCGCTCGGGGCCCGGGTCTGAGACATCCCAAGAGATGGCAGCTGAACACCGGACCTAGAGTGAATTCACTTCTCCCCAGCCCCACTCCACGCCCCAGCTGCAGGCCCAGGGCCACGAGGAGGCACGATTCCTCCCTCTCTCAGAGATCCCAGGTGACCTAGTTTCGTGTGTACGTGTGTGAGCACAGGCATCACTGTGATGTCACCCAGTGAGTGTATTTCTGGCTCTGTCTTTGTCAGCCCGTGTCCATAACGTGTGACCAATTTACTGCCTGAGCCCGTCTGTGCCCCCCCGCCCCCCCACCGAGTCCTTGTTGTCCTGGCCCCTCTCCCGTGTCTTTTCTGTAACAGGGTCGCTCCAATCAGAGCCTTTCCAAATGGAGCGGCTGACCAGTGGGGTGCATGGGTCAGGTTCACACGCCCGGTGCCTGAGGCCTGGGAGCAGGGGTGTGGGCTCAGAAGGAAAAGGATGTGTCTACGGGGTGGGGGTCGTGGGGACCCTTGTCATCTGCTCACACAGCTGACCAAGTGCCCCCTCCCACTCTGCCGATACCCAGCCTTTCCAGGTCGGGACCAGCAGGGGGCTCAGGGCGGGCGCATGCGTGGTCCTCTCCACTGAGGATGCGAAGCTCAGGGGTCTGAGTGCCCTTCCCCAGGTAGGGCTTCACCCCTAGCGCCCCCCCCACCACCGCCGCCCCTTCCCCCCCAACCCCCGGTCACTGCTGTGGCTGCCCTGGGCCCCAGTGGCGCCCTGGGAATGCCGGCCCCAGGAAGCAGTCCAGGCTGGAGTCAGCAGCATGTGGAGCCCACCCTGAGCTGTGAGGGGCTTTAACCCCCGCAGGCCTGGGACAGGGGGCGGCAGGGCCTCCCCAGAGTCGGGGGAGCAGGGTTTCCAGCCTCTGAACCTCCCTCCTCTGACGGACCAAACGGCTAGGCTTGGGGCCCGCCTCTGTGCCGGGCCCCAGAGCAGACCCCCAGACCACTGGGACAAGCCTCGGGCCCTCTGCACAGCTGTGGCCACGTCAGGGCCCCCCACCCTCCGGGAGGGCCCAGTGGAGGTGCTCTTGGTCTCCTGCCCCCCAGCCCCTACCGAGGGGCCCGTGGGATGCTGCTCAAGCCCCTAAGACACGGCCTCCTGGGCAGATGCACACTGACCCCAAGGTGGCCCAGCTCTGTCCATGCTCCAGGCCTTACTTTGGGGACCCGGCCCCTTCCCGGTTTCACCCATTTGTCCCCACCTGCAGAATCAGGAGATGAACCTAGCTTCCCCCACCCTGCGGGGCCAGCCCACCTCCGAGCTGGAGCTGGCGTGCACAGGCACCCGCCCACGTGCTCAGCCCTGACCCCGCCGCCCCGGCCCCCCACAGCCTGCCAGACGTCCATGTGCCAGTAGGCTTCCCCGCCAACCGCCCGTCTGTCTGTGGCTTCCCCGCCAACCACCCGTCTGTCTGTCCCCGTGTTCTGCTGCACATACATCCTCGCTGCGCCCCTGCCGTCGCCGCGTACGCCCCCTCACCCGTTGAGAGCAGCCTCTCAAGGGAAAGAAAAGCAAGGTGGCTGCACCCAGCGACGAATCCAAATGGCAAATATTTTGTAACAAAATAGCCCAGAGGTATTTTATCTGTTCAATTCATAGAGTTTTAGAGATTATATTGAAATATGTCACTTGAGCAAATGGTGTCGATTCTGTTTCTTTCGTCTACCTCAAATCAGATCTTGGTGAGACCACAGAGGCTGAGGGCACCAGCTGGGTCTCCTCTGGCCATGGGGGTGACCCCCTGTGACACAGGGAGCCCTTCATGCACAAATGGGGCAGACAGCCCTGGTGGTCCAGAGGTTAAAAATCTGCCTGCCAGTGCGATCTGGGAAGATCCCACATGTTGCAGGGCGACTGAGCCCGAGTGCCGCAACTACAGAAGCCCGCAAGACCTAGAGCCCATGCTCCGCAACAAGAGAAGAGCCCCACTCATCACAACAAGGAAAAGCCTGCATGCAGCAAGGAAGACCCACTGCAGCCAAAATAAAACAAAAATGCAAAAACAAATCAATAAAAAAAAAATGGGTCAAGGCACTATCAAGAACTATCTGATGGGCAGGCACTTGGTCAGAGCTTCGGGTGCAGGGCCAGGGAATGACCCCCACCAACACACACACACACACACACAGAATGACCCCCACCAACACACACAGGGAATGATCCCTACCAACACACACACACACACAGAATGACCCCCACCAACACACACAGGGAATGATCCCTACCAACACACACACACACAGAATGACCCCCACCAACACACACACATGGAATGACCCCCGCCAACACACACACATACACATGGAATGACTCACACCAACACACACACACACGCATGGAATGACTCCCACCAACACACACAGACTCATGGAATGACCCCTACCAACACACACACACACGGAATGACCCCCACCAACACACACACACACAGGAAATGACCCCCACCAATACCCACACACGCCTAGCCACTTAAAGCAGGTTTCAGTGGAGGCTAGGACAGCTCTGCAGGGAAGAAGCACCATGACAGCCAGCGTGCACCCCAGCAGAGCGGGAGTCCAGGGGCTAGGACTTGGTTGTCCACGATAGAGGCCCTGCTTGGTTTTCTGGACTTGGTTTCCATGATACAGGCCCTGCTTGGTGTTCTGCGACAGAGGCTGGGGGTATGTTGGGTGTCAGGGTCCCACCGACCACGTTTGGTCCTCAGCCTCAGGTGATTTTCTCCAGATGTCAACTCTGAAGCCTGACTTTCTCATCGCAAGGTCTGGGTTGACAAGCCCCAGGTGAACCCTCTTGAAGTGGAGAGGGGACAGGCCCAGGTGAAAGGGTGGGGAGAAAACTGTCAGGAAAAGTGACGGAGCCACAGGCTAGAGTGCAGCAAACCTCTGCTGAGCCCACGGCAGGCTGCTGGAGCTGGAAGGGAAGCCCAGGCCCTGCACAGGCCTGAGTTGCTGAGATGTGGGAGGCAAGACTGGAATCCCAGCTGGAGGGAGACGTGGGGGCCTGGGGCCAGTGTCACACCGCATGCAAGGCCCTTGCCTGCCACCACCATGAGGCAGGGGCTTGCCCAGAGCCATGTCTCCAGGAGGGCAGAGAGGAGAAGCCTTCCAGCAAAGCTGAGGCCCGAGGGAGAGAAGCAACTAGCCCGAATAGCTGGTCCAGGGACACCTGCCAAGAGGGTATCCGGCTCCCCTGGTGACCAGAGTGCTAAGCACCCAAAAATCCAGACAGCACCCCAGGCTGGGCCCCATTATCCTATGGAGGTGCAAAGGAACAGGCCCTCACCCTCCTTCCAGGAAGCGGGAAATTCCAGGAGAAGCCTGGGGCCAGCTCTGACCTGTCCCATCCTGAGAACTTTCTGACCCAGGAAGCTGAGGACTGGTCCCTTGGGAGCACCCCTGAGGGGACCCAGCTCAGCCCACGCCTGGGAGAGGGCCCAGAGCCAAATGGGATGCTGCTGTCCCTGTGGGGACTTGGGAGGGGGCACCATCCTCCAAGTCTTCTGGCCTCTGAGGTCGTCTAGGAGATGGGCAGCCCTCCGGTAGTAGAGGAGACACCCACAGGGGCCCCAGACCCTCTGGGTCACCCACTTAACCACTGGACATGGGGACGGATGGAGCTCTATGGCCAGTGCCTCTTGTTGTGGGACCCTTCAGATGTGGAAACAAACTCAGCAGCCCTGACTTTGGATGCTTCCGACAGGGTGGCCCCGGGTGTTACAGGTTTCTGGCTGAGAGCAAGGGGCCAGGTGCTAGTGCTAGAAGAGGGAAAATCCATCAGGCTTAAGAACACCTGGTACCTGATGTGCTTCTGGTGTGGGTCCAGGGGTGAGGGATGTGTGGTGATGGGCCGAGCAAAGTGCCTGCTCTCCAGGGGTTCACGTTGGGTGGGGTCATTGAAAATACACAAATGGGGACTTCCCTGGTGGTCCAGTGGTTAAGATTCCATGCTTCCATTGTAGGGGGCACAGGTTTGATCCCTGGTCGGGGAACTAAGATCACATATGCCACGTGCCACGGCCAAAAAAATAAATAACAATTTAAAATAGTAATAAAAATACACAAATGGACCAGTGTTTTCACACAGCAGATGGTGGTATGATAGAGTTGATGGCCTCGAGGGGCTGAGGCCTCTCCGAGGAGACATATTCAACAAGGCCCAGGTTGGGTCTGAGGGCAGGTGAGCCACTCAGAGACCACCTCTAGGCATGGAACAAGGTGGAGACCAGGCTAGTCTGCCATGTATTTCCCTTTTATGGGCATCCCTCGTGGCTCAGATGGTAGAGAATCAACCTGGAATACAGCAGACCCGGTTCGATCCTTAGGTCGGGACGATCCCCTGGAGGAAGGCTTGGCAACCCTCTCCAGTATTCATGCCTGGAGAATCCCATGACAGAGGAAACTGGCAGGCTACAGTCCACAGGGTCGTAAGGAGTTGGACATGGCTGAGCGATTAACAGTCACTTTCACATAAGCTTACTTATATGAAAATTCTTACTAAATCTTAAGTGCATTTAAAAACCACTGTTACTCAGGAAACAATAAAATGGGCCTCTCCTAGAAAACCCAGGACAGAGGGTCACCATTCTCTTGGGAAAGGAAGTGAGTGGGGAGCGTGCAGTCGGGCGGCTCCTAAAGCCTGAGGGCTTGGTGGGGGCAGTGCTAAGGGCTGGGTCTCTGCAGGAGGACCCCAGAAGACTAGCCAGCAGCGAGGAAAGGTGCCCACACTGGCCACCTCCTCCTCGTCACCCCAGTCCAAGAGGACTCAGGTTTGCCATTTAGAATAATAACAGGATGGACCCCACGGCCTTTAGCTCCAGATTCTGGGGTTGATGACCTCTCACACCTCAGCATGGAGCAGATAAAGTCATCACAGTTTGATTCTGTTACAGCAGGGCTGGCAGATGCCCCCCTCCCTGCCTTGGCTTCCACAGATGTGGTGACTGACCCTTGCTTTTCCGGAGTCCCCACCAAGCACCATATGTTGGACACACAGTAATTAACATGGCACCAACTAGAAGGACGGTGTTCCAATGAGGGTGGTTTAGAGCAGGAGGTGCAGACTCAGGGCTGGGTTGAGATGGGAGTGGGGAGAAGGGCCCCTCGAGGGGCGACCCAGGTCTGCTCATGTGGCCCACCACTCTCTGACTGCTCTGGGGGATGCCTGCTCTGTCTCCAGGCCCCCCACTGCCCAGTCCCTCCATGCATGCGCCTGAAGCTGCTTCCTTCTAGGGCTCCACGTGCCCCCGGCCACCTGGAAGCTGCCTGACAGCAGGTCTGCTCATCTGCTCCTCACACCTCCCAGCAAATCCATGTTCTCTGACCCCAGAGCGAGCCACCAAGGAGGACACGGCAGGCGGGCCAGGTGCAGGAGGCACCCAGAAGAGCGCCCATCCCGGGGGAAGCCTGGCTTGGAGGGGCCTAGGCTGACACTGCTGGCCTTGGGAGAGACCCTGCACCAGGACGGGTCAGGAGAGCACTCCCCCCATGGGGAGGCGAGGCCCAGCTGGAGCCCAGTGGCCTGGAAATGCAAGCTGCCTTCTTATCCTCACCCCTCCCCTTGTCAAGAACCATGGGCTTCCCTAGTAGCTCAGATGGTAAAGAGTCTGCCTGCAGTATGGGAGACCTGGGTTTGATTCCTGGGTGGAGAAGATCCCCTGGAGAAGAGAATGACTACCCACTCCAGCATTCTTGTCTGGGAAATCTCATGGGCAAGGGAGCCTGGTGGGCTACAGTCCATGGAGTTGCATAGGGTCAGACATGAGTGAGCAACTAACACTTGCACTGCTTTACTCCCCAAGAAGGCTGTCCAGTTCAAAATCAGCTCCAAGACCCAGCTTGGAGTCAGAACTGGTCCTACCAGGAAAATTCCACTCTCTGGGAGGCCAAAGGATGAGGGAGCTGGGCTCGGGAGATGGGGAGGAGGGATGGGAACTCTTTCCTCACCCCTCCTCCCATCCCCCCTGCAGGTCTGGTGGCTTCTTTCCCAGGAGAACCAGGAACCCTCACCCCACTGGCTGCCCCTAGCACCTCAGCACTTCCTGCTCCCACGACCCTGAAACCTCAAGGCAAACTCTGGAAAAATTGTGGGAACTGGCCACAGGGATGGAGACCACCAGGAGGGCCAGCTCATGTTCCCACATTCCCAACACCCCTGGACAGGCCTACTGCCCACCCCCAGAAACCCCTCAATCCCCTCTCCTCCCAAGACATCTGGGTGGGGAGCAGCTTCCCCCACCCCGCACCCCAACCCCACCAGGAATGAATGTACAGCAAGCATAAGGAAGCCTTGTCCACCATCACAGGGGGCCACAGAGTCCCTGGATGTCAGACCTGGAAGGAAGCAGGTTATGAGACAGGCGGGGACTGGGAACCTGAGGCCCTTTACTGCAGTGCATGTACCTGGACAGGTGTCCCCTCATCTCTTCAAGCAACAGATACAAAGAAACTGTGAGGAACTGAAACTAGCAGCTTGCCTGCACAGCTGGGGCAAGTCATGAGCCATAAGATGCAAAAAGCCAAAACCCAACTGCCATGATCCCTGTCCACCACTAAGGGGGCGGGCAGACCCCCTAAGCCACTCTCCCACCTGACCCACCATACCCTCACCCTAGCTCATGCCCAACCCGCCCCCCAGAAAGGAGTTGGAGAGAGCCCCTGCCCGCCCCCCGCCCCCCGTGTGCAGAGTTGCCTGCCGCCCACAGCAAGGGTCTCCAGGCTGAGGACCCAGCTGCACAACTCGGCATACTCGGGGCAGGTGGCTGGCCGCTGAGAAGCCTGCTGGCCTCCACCCCACGCCCCCGGCAGCAGGGCTGTCCCAAAGCCAGTGGACCCTCGTGGGAACACCCACTGGGGCGGTGAGGAGGAGGGTGTGGGAAGTTTTCATTTCCAGAGGGCGCTAGCTTGCACAGGGAAGAGGAAATGCTCAGCCAGTCCATTCGTCCAGCGAGGGCAGGGGCGAGGGGGCCTCAGGAGGTGGGAGGCCAGACCAGGGAGGGGGCCCTGCTCCCATCCGCCACCAGGTGGCAGCGGAGAGCACCATGCCTGCCCCTCTCAGGTCCCCAGTCCTGGAAAAGAATCCGGCTGGAGCCGAGTTCCTCTCCATCCCTGGATGGCCTTCTTCACCCACCAACTAGCCAGTTAACTGCCGCGGTGCACAAGCAGTCCAGAGGGAGGCAGAAGGGGCCATCCAGAACCCAGGAGTCTGGACATCTGCTTGTTCCTGGCGTGCCAGCATCCTTGTTTTCACAAGCTGAGAAGTCCTCGAAGTTCTGAGCAAAGGATAGTGGATGCTCTGAGGATGCTGGGCAGTGGGGATGGAGCTCACCCTGGCTGGACCACAGACTTTTACCCCAGCCACCAGGTAGTGACTTCTACCTACACATCACTGCAGGTGGCTTCCCTTCTTCCAGCCCCCAGGGCCTCCCCAGGACACTGTCCCCAAGTGGCCCACCCCATCCCTGCTCACCCTCCCCCCTTCCCTTTGGAGCACGACCTCACAGCTTATCTAAGCCCTGCCTTCTTCCTCCAGGAAGCCTTCTTCCTCCAGGAAGCCTCCCCCAGCCAGGGAAGGGTCTGGCATGGTTTGGCAGGGGCCTGGGGAAAGGGGCATCCCCACCTCTCTGTGGGAGACTGGGGGTCTCTCACAGATCCAAGGCATCCTCTGGTGGAGAGGGTGGAACGTGGGGAGAAGACAAAAGTCCAGGGAGGAAATCTGGTCAGAGGGGTGTGGGCTGGCGGAAGAACTGCCAAAGGGGGGCTGCCAACTTGGGGGGCTGCTCACCGCCACAGAGGGGACCCTCTCTCTCCCATCCCAAGAACCACAATGGACAGAGAAAAGGTTGGCACAGGCGGCAAGCGCTCCATGGGGCTTGTTAACAAGGCAGGAGAGGGAGGTGAGGGGGGCCACTGGCCTGAGAGCAGGAGGCTTTAGCCGTGTCTCTGGCCCTGAGCAGCTGTGTGAACTGCAAAAGGGACTTTGTCTCTCAGGTCCTCAGTTTCCTCGTCCACGACGTCAGGGTTGGGACAAAGGCAGAACAGCAAATAGCTGCCAGGAGCTCTGTCTTCAGAAGGTCATGAGCTAGGGAATGTCTGTCCCGGGTGCAGGCTGTGCACCCCGAGCCCCTGCCACCCCCACACTCCATGCATCGAGGACAACGCTGCAAGGCGGGCTGGAGCTGGGGACGCCTGGAGAGCCCGTCCCCAGGAAAATGCCAGACAACAGTGGCTGTGTCTTTCTTTGGTTCCTCCCCGTAGACTCCAGGACGCTAAGCCAGGTGAGGGGTCCCCTCCAGCAGAACATCGGGATCCAGCATGGGTGTCAGTGGTCACGTCTGACATGGCTCTACCCTCTCCAAGCCCAGAGATGGTAAGAGGAAGCCCCCCACAGAGGGCACGCGCCCCCGTGCACACTGCAGTTGTCATAATCAGACAGCGGGCTTTAGGAAGACCACCTCCGGCTCAGATCAGATGCTGAATTCCAACACAGCATGCTCCAGCCCCGGGAGGGGCTGCCCACGGACAGCACAGAGTTTCTCGGCAAGGCTGCAGGAGGGGGCAGAGGTGAAGCTGTCCGCTGGGGGCACAAGAGCCACCTGGCTTCCGGGTACATCCTACAAATGCGTCTCCTTCTCCCCAGCCATGAGGCCCTCCTTAAGTGGGGCAGGCCCGCAGTCCCGGCCACTGCCACCATCCAGACACAGGTGTCTCTTGGGCTGCGGCAGGCTGGGGTCAGGGGTGACGAGCTGCCGCAGGCGCTGTGGGGAGAAGAGGGCATCAGTGGTGCTGTTGGCGAGAGAGGCAAAGACAATATGTCTTCATGTCTGTGTCCCCAGGGCTGAGTTCAGAGCCCGCCCGTGGGGGAAGCTCAGTACAGTGAGACTGAATGAATGAGCACAGATCTCGAAAAGAGAGAGGAGGCAGTGACATGGTGACAGTCCTGACATCTATGCAGCCACAGGCAACCCACTGAACCATTCAGCGTCCCGTCTATCAGATACCACACCTCAGAACAGTGCCTGGCACAGGATCAGTGTTCAGTGTCTATTTTGTTCTTGTTATAACTATTCTTATTGCTACTGCTATCAAATACTCGGTAAATGTCTATCATTTTTCTTCCCAGTATTACTACTACTATTACTATTGCTATTGATGCCATCTCCTTGCCTTGAATGCAGATGTGATGACTGGAATCATGACCATCTTCTTGTGACCATGAGGTGATAAGTATGATGATGAAAGGACAACATGAGCAGAATGGAAGTGCAGGAACAGAGGAAGCGTCTGGTCCTTAATGGCCTCTTTAGGCAGCCGAAACAAATGCTAGATGCCCTAACTCTGATTTTCTTCATGTGTAAGCCTGTTTGTTTATTGCAGTGGGGTTTTCTGTGACTTGTAGGTGAGACAGATTCCCACATATGTAATGTCTTTGTGGGACACTGGCTCTATGTCTTCCAGGAAGGCATGTCCTATACCCTAAGCAGGGAGCCTTTTGCAGAGGGTTCACACAGGGATAAGAGAAGGAGAAAAGCTGGGAAACTGTGTGGATGAAACGTGGCTGCTGGTCACCAATTTCCAGGAGCAGGAATCTGTGCTCTGTGACCCACTGTGTCTGGCACCTTTAAGGTCTTGTTTATAACTTAGTTTCCCAGGTGGTGCTGGTGGTAAAGAACCTCCCTGCTAATGCAGATAGATGTAAGAGACGCAGGTTCGATCCCTGGGAAGACCCCCTGGAGGAGGAAATGGCAACCCACTCCAGTATTCTTGCCCAGAGAATCCCCATGGACAGAGGAGCCTGGTGGGCTACAGTTCATAGGGTCACAAAGAGTCAGACACAACTGAAGTGACTTAACATGCACACACACCCCTTAACCCTTTGAGAGTTGCTCTTGGTCAGGCTGCCCAGAAAATCTGGAGGTCTAGGACTCTTGACCATTTCTGAAAATGAAGCCATGGGTCTTCAAAGACCCTCCTCCTTAACATTCTGTTAGACAGAAGGGCTGCCTGGCCTCAGAGCTGCCCCAGCCATGATGCCCTGCTCATTGTCCAACCTCCTCAGTGCCACTGTCCAAGCCCCTACCTTCTTGAAGGAACCCCGGGTCTTCAAGAGGGTGACGATGATGAAGAGTGGGACACAGCCCATGGAGGAGCCAGCCAGGAACCAGCCGATGAAGTATCCCCAGGCCGGGTACACATAGACGTTGTTGTATTTGAGAGGTGTGTACTTGCTCAAGGAGAAGAAAAATGTGGCCTAGAGAGACAGGGGGAGGGGCAGACGCAGATGCAGGAGGGGGCCTGTGAACCCTCTCATTGGGGACGGAGCATAGTTAGATACACTGGTGCTTCTGGAGGTGGAGAGTAGAAGCCATCGCAGACGGTGGGCCAAGGCGTCAGTCACATCGAGAAGAGAGGGGAGACGGAGATGCTCCAAGCAGACAGGCAGAAGTAGACCAGCAGCTGGAACATCAGGCAGATCGACAGACTGACGGAGTTGCCAGAGGAAGGGATAGAGCTGGAACTAGGCTGGATGGTAGTGCTCATGAAACCAAGAGACAGTGGGAAAAGAGGGGCAGGGGAATCAGGACACAAGAGAGGGCACAGACCTGCCCCCCAAGGAGCCCCAGAATTCAGCCCCCTGCCCCTCATCTCCCGGAACTGACTGGAGAGGCAGGAGAAGACACAGGGGGCCCTGACGGGCACATACCAGGCAAAGGCCAGGGGTCAGGAAGAGCCAGGAGATCTTCACCAGGGGCCATGGCCGGTAGCCAATCATGTCTTCAATGTTGTCATAGAAACGGTCGGCCCCTGCCCAGGTGGGTGTAGGGAGAGTGTGAGGACAGGACGGGGGCAGCGGGTGGGTTTGGGGAAGGACTTGCCTGCTCTGTCCTCCCCACCCCACCGTGTGGGGGAAACTGGATCAGGACACAGGAGTGACACTCGGGACCAACAGGGAGCCCCCTCACCTCCCAGGGCATCTCTGGCCTCCCGTCTAGGGATGAAGACCCACGTCCTAACACACGGGAGGGTGTGAGCCAGAGTGGGCTCAGCGGCCACACAGATGCTTATTGCATCACAGAGACAGATTTGGTTTCAAGTAAAAGCAGCAGAATAGCAAGGGGGCCACTGAATTGTGCGGGGGACTGGGCAGGGGCAGCGTATGCAGCCCAGACTCCAGGTATTCATAATTATTCTCACTATTCAAGGAACCCAGGCTTGTCCCAAGCCCAGCTCCACCTGCTGTAATGAGAAATGCCTGGGTTCCCAGCGATGGATAAACCTCAAGTAAAAAGAACCAGGGCAGAGACTTCCCTGAGGGTCCAGTGGCTAAGACTCGTGTGCTCCCAGGGCAGGGCGCCTGGGTTTTGATCCCTGGTCAGGGAGCTAGATCCCACATGCCGCAACTAAGAGTTCTCATGCCACAATTAAGACCCAGAGCAACCAAATAAATAAATACAAAATAAATATTAAAAAAAATTAAGAACCAAGACAGCAACTCAAAGAGCCACAAAGACCAGAAGGCCAGCTTGCTGGTCCTTACCTGGGGCAGATCCAGCCCTTCCAGGGACCCCAAGGCTCCCGCCACCACTTACCATACACCCAGCCGATGCAGATCACCTCAAACACGGAAAGGAAGAGCAGGCACGTGCCGCTGCAGGCGTAGTAATCAAACAGCTGAAAGAGGTACATCCCACCCTGCAGGCAGGGGATGGAGCTGAGGCTTCAACTTCCCCTAGGGCGGGGGTGGGTGGCAGGGGACACACCTTGCCCCGCCAGAGAAGACAGATGCCCACCTTGTGGGCTGCCACCCTGCTCGGCCCAAGGAAGTCGTCCCTTGCAGCTAGAGTTTGCCCTGCCTGTCCCTGCCTTCCAGGCCTCATCTGACAACCATCTCTGACCTCAGCGAGGACCCTGGGGACTGTGGTGGAGATCCACTGTGTTGTCTGCCCAGAATCCCACCTTCTGGAAGGTGCTGTGCTGTGGCCACCTCACTGTGAATGTGTGCACCCCACTCCCCTGTTTCAGGCCTGAAGAGGAGCCATGGCTAACTCTCAGGAAAAGGGCCCTGTGTCCCCAGGGTTGGCCGGTGGCACAAGGGAAGCCCGAAGCTGCCCCAGCCATCTGTAACATCCCAGGAGGAAAATCTGCTCAAGAATGACATCAGCAGAGGAAAGGGAGGGGGGGCATCTCTGATGATGTCACTGGGGCTGCTGGATCCAACCGTGCCTGAAACCGAACATCTACACTTATCGGTTCCCTGACTCAAAAAGTTCCTTTTCCTGCTTAAGCCAGCTTGTGTTTGGTTTCTGTCACCTGAAACCAAAGGAGAGGAAACCAATACAGGAAGGCTTGACCGTGTGGTCCCTCCAATCTCACAGGGAGGCTCCGCCCCTGCCGCTCACCTCAGTGACCAGGAAGAGCCCGATCAGGCAGCACGTGACCGCGATGGCAAGGATCAGGAGCTCCCGCCGCCCGCTTCTCCGGAGCTGCCTGGGGAACATGTCCATGGAGGCCGTCACCAGGCACTCCATACAGACAAACTGTGGGCCGGAGGGGGCTGGTGAGAGGGGTCACTGCCCACACCTGCTCCCTGCCCCCCACCCCCATGCTGACCCGCAGAGTCAGGGGCACAGGGGTCAGAGCTGGGGTGAGGCCAGCCCACGTCTCCACCACAGAGGGTCCCAGCTGGAAGGGGGAGGGGGAGGCTGGGTGGCCTGAGCATGCGGGAGGGATGTTTGGGAGGGCATGTCCATGTCTGCGAAGGGTCAGGCCTGGGGGTGGAGGCGGGGCAGGGTGGGCAAAGAAGGCAGCCCCTCACAGAAGAGGGTCCCTAGGCCAGGGGTACCCCCCACCTCAACCTCAAGGACGGGTCCTGGTCATGGGATGGAGGGGGAACAACCCTGGGCTGGGGCCAGGGGGCTAGGGAAAGTCCTGGCAGGGAGCACAGAAGCTGGGAAGGGGACCGCAGGGTGGGGGCAAGGGGGTGGGGGTGGGGCAAACCTGGCTGTCCAGCCCGAGGAAGATAAGCATGATGAAGAAGAGGCAGGACCACAGCTGGGACAGGGGCATCATGGTCACGGCCTTGGGGAAGGCGATGAAGGCCAGGCCGGGGCCTGCCGGGCACACACAGCATCAGGGGGGCCCACCCGCACGCACGTGTGCACGTGTATGTATGCCTGCGTGTGCTGGCTGAGCCCATCCACCACTCTGGGGAGCACACTTTCCGCTCATCCTCCCATTATCCCATCCGTTCGCCTCTCCCTCCTCCCTCCCCTGGTTTTGGGGTCCTGCTCTGTGCCAAGCATTGCCCCCCCAATGCTGAAAGTTTCCTAGTTTCCAGTTTCTGGGACCCCCACCACCCCCCACCCTCTGTTCCCTGCCCATCCTTCCCTCCAGGTCCCAGGCAGCACCCACCTGACTCGGCCACCTCAGAGATGGGCACGCCCTGCTCCCGGGACATGAAGCCCAGGATGGAGAAGACCACAAACCCGGCCACGAAGCTGGTGCCGCTGTTGAGGAAGCAGAGCGCGATGCTGTCCCTGCGGGAAACGGGAAGGAAGAGAGAGAAGGAAGCCCAGTGTGCGAGGAGATCCAGAGACAGCGGTGAAGGGGAGGGAGAAAAGGAGGTGGGGGGACAGAGACCGAGGCCACGTACCGGGAAGGGAGGGACAAGAGTCTGGAAAGCGGACCGCAGGGTCAGATTTGTGCAGCTTGGGCCCCCCACCCGCCCCTCCATCTCCGATCACAAAGGAGGGAGGCCCCCTCCCACCCCCAGGCCCCATCCCCGCTCACCTGTAGCAGTTGTTGCGGTACTTGTTGTAGCTGCCCAGGGCCGTCAGGCACCCCTGGCAGATGGCGAAGGAGAAGAAGATCTGGGTGCCCGCGTCCATCCACACCTAAGGGAGAGAGACCCCAAGGAAGTAGCGAAAAGATGGGGGGAGCCTGCAGGGAGCCTGGTGTGCGTGACCACACAGCCCCCCACGAAGAGCAGCCACTCTGCCTCCCCTCAGAGCATCCCACGTCCACCAGCGGGTCCTCCTCCTCCTCTCCTGAGCGCGCAGCAGACATCACGTGTGTGTGTGCTGTCCGCACTAGCTCCGGGGAAGCAGCTAGTGTGGACCGTGGACTTTTGGAACCATGGTCCATCCTGGCTGAATGAGGGAGTGGAGGGATGGTGGACGGAGGAAACACTATGCAAGTGGTAAGATGACATTTACAAATGGATTTAATAACACAGAAGATGCTTCCACTGTCATTTAACTGAAAATATATTTACCTCCACATATAATTTTCACGACTATGTGAATACACACACACACACGCACCCAGCCAGAAAAAAATGTTGCAAGAAAACGGACTAAAATGCTAACAGAGGTTATAACTGAGTGGTGGGATTAAAAGAGGTGTTTAGTTCCTCTTTTTATAGTTTTCTTCTATATTATCTCTCTTTTCTGTGGTGGGCATATTTTGCCTCTACACCAAGGGAAAAGCAACCAGAGGTTTTTAGAAGTCCGGATCTGGTTTGGGGAGGGAGACGCCTAGGATAAGGGTCCCCAGAGAGGTTCCTACCTGGGGGTCCTTGAGCCGAAGCAAATCTGGTTTCAGGTAGTAGATGATGCCCTCGTAGGCTCCGGGCAGGGTGACACCTCGAACCAACAGAATGACCAGCATCAGGTAGGGAAATGTGGCTGTGAAGTAGACAACCTGCGGGGGGAGGCCAAGGTCATCCCTCTCCAGACAGCGCGAGCCTCCTGTGAGGTGGTGAGCGCAGGAAACTTGCCACCCCTCCCTTGCACGTTCCGGGGGGTCTGGGGCTCCCCGGCACAGGGTAAGACACACATCAGTGGGCCAAACTACGGCAGGGGGAGGCTGGGGAGGGCTTATTTCACCCTGCAGGTTGCTTGCTTATGTATACAGGCCTTTGACAGTCATATCAAAAAAGAAAGACTTTCCCCAGTGTTGAGCTAAACCCCTTTCCTGGGACGTCCCCTGTTCTCAGCAGGCCCCTCCCTTCACTACTTTCTCTTTCAGGTCTCCAGGGGGATGCCGTGGTGGTGGTGGTGGGGTCCCTGCAGACTCTGGGGGCCACAAAGAGCGTGCCCGGAGCCCGAGCCCCTCACCTTGCCCGTGATCTTGACTCCCTTCCAGATGCAGAAGTAGCAGACGACCCAGGCAAGCAGGAGACACAGGGCCAGCTCCCAGCGCAGGCCGCCCAGGTGCTGGATGCCAGGGCTGATGCTCAGAACACGTCTCCTGCAGAAGAGGGGTGGGGTGGGGTTACACCGCCAGGTGAGGCCGAGGGGACAGCAAGCCGCCTCCTCCGTCATCATCAGGTGTCCTGATCCTCAGAGCTGACCCCACGGACCTCAGCGTCCAGGCCACCCCAAACCCTGCCCCTCCCCTGCCCCATGGACAGCACATTCCCCACTGTGGTCTTTAAGCCCTTGGTCATTAGGAGACCAAATCACGTAATGCCACAAGTATGTCTGTCTAACTCATCCAGCTTTCTCTGTTGTGCAGAGAGAGACAGAGACAGGGTGAGGGCGGCATGTGCCTGAGGAGCCCGCGGTGGGGCAGAGCTGGTGAGCAGGTGGGTGAGCAGATGCCTGGGGAGCAGAGGGACTGGTGTGCGTTGGGGTTGGCAGGTGACGGGTGACAGGAATGTGTGAGCCAAGGGTTGGAGGGCGTGAGGGTGAGTGGGGGCTGGGCTGGTGCCCTTGGGAGAGTGTTGGCAGCTATGTGTGTGCCGAGGTGAGTGTGTGTGTGTGGGGGGGTAGACTCTGTAAGCACAAAGGTGGACACGTGTGGATGTGGGAGAGGGTGTAAGTGCTCGAGTGGAGGGTGCAGGTGTGAGTGTGGATGAGTGTAGACATTTGCCAATTTGTAAATACTCCCACTCGGGCCAAGTTCAAGCTACTGCCAGGACGTCAGGGCACGCAGAGCCGTAAAGGTGCGCAGGGCTGGTCTCCTGAGCTGCGAGGAGCAGCTGGATGTGTGGGTGCGGGTGGGGGAGGGTGAGCAGGCTTGAGTGGGATGGGAGTCACATGGACACTCGCATGGAGTCACTCACACCCATGTGAGTCTCAGTGGACACGGGGGTGTGGGGTGAGCGTGAGGGTGTGGGCAGTAGGTATGTGAGGGTCCCTCATCTCTTGGTGATGGGGGGTGAGTGCTGGAAAGGCATACACCTGCACCCCACATCCCAGGCCCCGAGCACCCAAATTCCCTCCCCTGGGCCCCCCGGAGGCACATCCAGGCCTGCTACCTACTCCCAGAATTCCATGACGGGGGACGTGACGTTCTCGGACGGGCCCGTGGCGCCGGCTGCGGAGTGGTTCAGGAAGTCCATGCAATGCTCTGTGGGGGACAAGGGGGTGTCCACAGTGGGTCAGGCAGGCAGACATGCCCTCACATCCTGTCCCCCACCCTCTGGCCTGCTGGCCCCATCATCCCAGTCCTCGGGAGCCCCCGCTTTCCAGTGTCAGGAGTTCCCCCTCGGGAAGCCCAGCCCCCTCTCCCGCCAAATCTGACTGCTCCTCTGGGCCCCCCACCGGCCACCTCTGACCCCATCCAGACATCAGGCCTGTCCCCTCACCCACCCTGTGGAACTGCACTCCCCAGCGATGGGGGCCCAGCCGGGCCTACCCTCTGGTCTCCGGGGTCTGGCGCGCAGTAGGCCCACGGTAAACACTGGCTCAGTGGGTGGACGGTGGGGGCAGTTAGCACCTGGCAGCCAGTTATCACCCACAGTCCCACGGGGCTGTTGGTTGTCAGGGCAGTTGGTTGAGTGACCCTCCAGGGCTGGCCTGCAGAGTGGCCCCCAGCAGCCCCCACATCTTGGCTTGGGGCGGGTTTGGCTGGGAGCCTGGTCACTGTTGGCCCGTCGCCAGCCGCCCCGTCCCAGGCCCAACCCAACAGGTACCTGTGTTCCAGGAGTGGGCGCAGGTGGTCCAGGGCAGCTCGGAGGTGAAGGAGCTGAACAGGTAGAAGAGGGCCCAGGCCAGGATGATGATGTAGTAGATGTTCAGATAGGCCTCGATGACCACGGACGCCAGCCCAATGCCTTGGGGACAGGGTGGGGGGTGCGGGCATGGGGAACAGGAAAGTCTGAGAGATCAGAGTCAACCCGGAACCCACGGGAGCTGTCAGCGGCGCTGGAAGGACGCGGGGCCACAGAGACACCGCTGGGCTTACTCACAGGCCTGAGAACCCTTTACTCCTTATTTTTCTAAATAAGAAGAGCAGGTGACACCACAGCACGACACGGCCTTAGGCCTTCTCCCATCACCGTGGTCACTGTGATTACACCATTGGACGCCCATGGGGGGCCCGGCCGTTTGCTTGGGAGCACATTTTACCACGAAGCTGTGAAGACTCAGCTCCAGGGCTCCTCGCTTGCAAGCACTCCTCCTAAGACTCCTAAGACCTAGTTTCATGCCTGCGTACGATTTTGTATTGTCCTTCCCTGAAGACTGCCTCCCCCCAGGTTTTATAAGCTTTGGGTCCTACGAAGCCGGATTATACTTCCTGCTGCCCCTGTAGCCCTCAGCACAGCGTGGATGAGGGAAGGGGGAGGTGGGGATGAGGCTCCTGGGGGCCTGCAGGGGGACGGGGGGAGGACACTCACCCTGGAGGAGGGGGCAGATCTTCCGCCAGGCTGTGACACTGCCCTGGCTGGTGTACTGACCCAGCGCCACCTCCAGGAAGAACACCGGGATGCCGCAGGAGAAAAAGAAGATGAAGTAGGGGATGAAGAACGCTCCTGCGGAGAAAGGGGAGGTGGGCTGAGCCTGAAGCCACCCCTCAATGTCCCTCCCGCTCCCCCAGCCCCCAGAGGCCCAAGGCAGTTCTGAGCAGGGCGGGTGGAAAGTTTCCGGTCCTCACCCCACCCAGGATAGGAAAGACCTTCCAAGGAAAATGAATGAAAAGGTAGGTGGAGATCCTAATATACACACTATTTACTTTCTCAGTGTGCTTCACAAATCTGATTCAGTTTATTATTTTTGGAACCAAAAACATGTGTTCTGTATAACTTGATATGCTTATTAAATTATCAAGTAGGTTACTTTTTAGAGGAAAACTAACAAACAAAAATATCTTGGAAAAATTATTTTCCCTCTCATTCAGAGGGTTTTTTTCCCCCTCATATTCAGAGGGTTTTCCCTTCTCTCAGGCTCTGGTCTGAATCGGGCTCCTCTGAGGAGGCCACTCCTCTGCTGGGGGGCTATTCTTGGGATGTGGTTTCAGCAGTCGAAGGCGCTGGCCTGCAGGCCGTGGTGGGAGGCCAGGCCTAAAGACACCCTGGAAATGACAGCCCAAGGTGTCCACCTCCATCATCTCAGAAGTGCGTGCCTGGGTGAACACATTGCATAGTAATGCATAGTTCATTGCATAGTAATAACACTTGGCACTTGGGCTTCTGTCTGTAAAGCCTGCTTCTAAATGCTTTACCGACATCAAAACCCTCGCAAAGCAACCTCCCAGGTACTGATGTTATCCCCATTTTACAGATGAGGAAACTGAAGCATAAACTCAGGTGGTCTGACCCTGAGCCTGGGCTTGTAACCACAGTGTTACAATGCTTCTCAAGCATGTTACTGTGTAGAAAAAATAGAAAGTATAATGAGAAGGAAAGAGAAAAGCATTGTATCAGTGAAAGGTGAAAGTGAAAGTCGCCCAGTCATGTCCGACTCTTTGCGACCCCATGGACTATACAGTCCATGGAATTCTCCAGGCCAGAATACTGGAGTGGGTAGCCTTTCCCTTCTCCAGGGGGTCTTCCCAAGCCAGGGATCATACCCAGGTCTCCTGCATGGCAGACAGATTCTTTATCAGTTGAGCCACAATGGATGCCCTTCTATCAGTATATCCTTCCAATTTTCTTATAAACATATACACATATATTTCTTTTTTTTGCAAAAATAAGAACCTACTATGCATAACTTGATAAACATCTAAAAATGTACAGACTTCCCCAGTGGTCCTATGGTTAAAATTCCGTGCTCCCAATGCAGGGGGCCTGGGTTCAATCCCTGGTCAGGGAACTAGATCCCACATGCCACAACTAAAGATTGGGTTCAGTCAAATAAATAAATATTAAAAAAAGAAAATTAATCATGGATGCTTAAAAAAGAGAGCAGGATACATAGTAAATGTTCAATAAATATTTGTCAACTTAAATATAAATGGTGTTTAGAAGGATTTTCTAAACAATGGCTATTTTTAAACAAGACTGTTCCTTCTTTTTCACCTTTCTGGAATATTTCTAATATTCACATACATCGTTTCCACAAAAGAATAAAGGTGTTTTCAAAAGGCAAAAATGGATCTGGCCACTCACAAACAAACTCATGTAAATGAATTATTCCACTGATGTGAAATATTCCAAACAGGTAAAACCACAGCCACAGGAAGCAGATTTGTGGTTGCTGAGGGCAGGCCGGGAGAGGGCTGGGGAGTGACTTCTGATGGGTACAGGGCTTCTTTTGGGGGTGATGGAAAGATTCTAGAATCAGTTGTGGTGATGGTTGTACAGTTCTCTGAATATACTAAAACCACACTTAAAAAGGTGACTCTGGCCCCTCCCCATTACACCCTTGCTCATTTTTACTACTGGTGCTAAAACATGTATAATTGCTTCTTTAATTAAAAAAAAAATCCTAGATAGGGATCGTGCCTCTTATTTGATCAACATTCCTCAATGGCTCCTGTCTCACTCAGAGCCCAACCTCAGGGTCCAGGTCCATGACCTCTGGTCTCTCCCCCACCCTCCCCCCAGCCCCATCACTCCCCTCCTCATCCCTCCTCAAACAGGCCAGCTGCTCTTCACTTGACCTTGGCCCTTGGCCCTTGCTGTCTCCTGAGTTTGGAGTGTTCTTCACCTGAAATCTACCCTTGGAACTTGCGCCTTCACCTCCTTCAATTCTCAGCTCAAAGGCCACCTCCTGGACAGACCCTCTCCTGGTCCCCTCGCCTCCCATGTCTCACCCTTCCCTTCCTGATCCAATATCTCCCCACTCCATCCCTCCACGCTGCTCTGCTTCTAGCCCGTCCACGCGTCACCACTCGGCAGACTGCGGCGGACGTGTTTGTCTGTAACCTGCTGCCCTTCACTGCAACATAGCCCAGAGTGTGTTCTGTTTTGTATCTAGCAGAGTGCCTGGGGCAGGGTGGCCCACAGTAGGAGCTGAGCGAGGGACTGAGTCCTTCAATGTCTGACTTCCTCCTGGAGAGGAGCTTGTTCTGAGGAATCAAGCCCATTTCACGGCGGGGAATGCCAAGGCCAGTGGTGGAACTGGAGCTCCTCAGCTCTCCCCCACCGCGCCCACCCCAAGTGAACTCACCTCCCCCGTTTTTGTAGCAGAGGTAGGGGAACCTCCAGACGTTGCCCAGCCCGATGATCTCCCCGGCCACGGACAGCACGAACTCCATCTTGTTGTTCCACTGGCCTCGATCCTTCACCTGCTCCCTGGCTTCCTGGTCTGGCCTTGGGCCCTCCTCAGGGGTCCAGGGAACCACCGGAAGCCCCTCCTTGGGAGCTGCCGCTTTTCTGTCGTCTGCAGCCATGGATGGGCTGGGAGGCTGCAGATGGGCGTGGGCAGGATGGTGGGAGAGGCCAGCCTGCAGGGACGAGAGGAACGAGCTGGGCAACCCCAGGGGAGCTGTCACCCCTGCTCTCTCCATTCCGACCCTTCAGCGTTGCCGGGAGGTTGTCTAATAGTGTTGGACCAGATTTTCTTCTCAAATTCTCAGTGACATTTGCACCTCAAGTTACCCTTTGCTCTCATGGCTCCAATAATAAATAGGGAGCAGTTTGCTCTCTTTAAAATGTACATATGTATTTATTTATGGCTTTTAAAAAAATTTTATTGGCATAGGGTTGATTTACAATGTTGTGTTACTTTCTGCTGTACGCAAAGCGACTCAGTTATACATATACATACACCATTCTTTTTTAGATTCTTTTCTCATATAGCTTATTACAGAGTATCAAAAAGAGTTCCCTGTAATGTACAGAAGGACCTTATGAATGCAAGCATATTTTTTTTAATGGGAACTGCATCTGGATTTTATTTTATTTTTATTAATTTTTACTGGAGTATAGTGGTTTGGGGCTTCCCTGGTGGCTCAGTGGTAAAGAATCCACCTGCCAATGCAGGAGATGTGGGTTCGGTCCCTGGGTCAGGAAGATCTCCTGGAGTAGGAAATGGTAAGCCACTCCAGTATTCTTGCCTGGGAAATTCCATGAACGGAGGAGCCAGTGGGATACAGTCCACGGGGTCACGAAAGAGTCGGACACGACTTAACAACTAAACAACAAAAACGGTAGTTTCTTTACAATGGGAGCAGTTTGTTCTTAATTTGCCCATTTTGCAGATGAGAAAATCCAGGCCTTGGCAGGTGAAGTGATTTGTCTGAGACCACACAGGAACTAGATGGGGATTAAAACCCAGGCTTGGGGACCGTTATCTCAAGTCTCTTTTGATCCTTGCAGCCAGCTGCCATCCCCGCTGGCCCATCTGCCTTAGGTCCCCAGTGTCCAGTAAGTGGCGCCATTCCAGGCATAAGGGGTCAGAGGCTGCTGGGGGCAATAGGAGGTCAAAGGGCTGGTGTGGCCAGGTACAGCATGGTCTTCCCTGGGCCAGCTGCATGCTCGTCACTGTGTCAGGACGATCGATTGCCTCCGGGTAAACACGGGGCCAACTCGCTCTGGGCATCTGATTAGGAGGGCAGGGGAAGGTGGGGCCACCTCATGAGGCCAGATGGGGTCAGGGTGGCCTTCAAGGGAAGCCTGGTTCTTCCCCCTCTCTCAGTTGAACCTCCATCCTGAGAGCTGGCAAGGATCCTGGAGGTGGAGGGGGTCACCAGAGAGATCCTCACGTGGGTGGTCCCCTCCAATCCAAGTGTCCCCTCAAGGGAGAGCCAGAGTGAGTACCCATCACAGGCAGGTCATTGTTCCTCCTGACTCCTTACCCTGAAGGGCTGCCGCTGTCTGCTCTCCCCTGTCCCTCCCATGGCCCATTTACTGGCTGCCAGGAGATAAATTGATGCCTGCTCTATCCGGAATCCTTGTTTGCCTCCCCTCCCCACGCTCTGCCCAAGGCCACCTCCGATTCTGTTTCCAGGAGCTGCCAGGAAGAGGTACCTAGGCTGCAGAGGGGGGCACTCACCCACGTGCCCCCTCCCTGCCCCTGACTCCGAGGGGCGCTGGGCAACTAAAGTGAGCAGGAGCTACCAAGGGCTCTGTCCCTCCAAGGCTCCAGAGAAACACAAGGGATTCTTTTTATTAAAAGAAGCGTCTGTTTACTTGTTGGTCCTTTTAATCCAGGCAACAGCCCAAGCCCAAGTCAGCTAGGAGGGCGTGGCAGGGCCATTTGAGGTTATGGAAATTTTTGAAGGTGACTTGGAGGGTGCAGATTGTCCCAGGAGTGGGGAAGCATGTCCGGGGCAGAAATTCAAGTTCTGGGACCTACGAGGAGGCTTCCCTGGCAAGCTAGGCTCTGGATGGAAGGTGAGGAGAGAGGCGCCTGGTGGAATCAAAGACCTCATCCTCTGATACAGGGAAGGGGCTGGGGGAGAAGGGAAGGAAAAACAAAGAGGCCAACCCCTGGGGCTTTGAGAACCAAGTCTCAGGTGGAAAGAACAGGGTGTCTGGCCCCAGGAGACACCTGAACCAATGGTGGATGTTGGTACAGAATTGAGGCTGGGCACCCTGAAAACTGGCCCCTGAATCCTTATCAAACTAATGAATGGACTTAAAAACATGGGCGAAGACGCATCTGATAGGAACTCCAAGGTCTGGTCCAGATCTGGCTCAGAATAACAGAAGCGAACCTTTGAGTCAGCACTGTGCCCAAAACATACACATGTTTATGTGCATTATTAAGTTTCATCTTCGTAGAAATCTTTGTGCTAGGAATTACTATTAACTCTGTTTTATGAATGATGAAATGAAGTTCAGAGAAATTCAGGAACAGGCCCTGACACCCCCAGTAACTATTTTTGAATGATTTGAACAAACTTACCGGTACAGTAAGCGGGGAGCTGTGTCTTCAGGTTGCTGTGTTCTCTTAGGTAAGTCTCACCTCCTCTCTGGGCTTTAAGTCTCCCTGAAAGCGACAATGATGCATGTTCAACTGTGATATTGGGAAGCAGGGGACACAAATGAGATCCACAAGAGCCAAGGAGAGAGATTGCCTGTGTTTGCCACACCATAGGGCCTGAACACAGGGTCACCAACGGGGCGGCCAGGAGACAAGGCTCGCTGTCCCCAGACCAGAGGCAGCTGTTTCAGGGCCAAGTTGTCCCCAGCAGCTGGAGATGGGGAGAACCCCCCAACCCTGGGAAAGGAGGAAATGAAGGGAAAACCAGAGGAGAGTACAGGATGCGGGGGCAAACCTCAGAGCCCAGGGTGGGAGCAGGATTTGGGAGAAGAGAACATATACAAGCTGACCCTGATGTGAAAAGTTTTGCTCTGATTTCTTTTAAAAAAAAAGAAAATATCGAGAGGAGCATGATTTATGGGTAAGGATGAAATACAGAATGGCAGGACGAAAGCAAGAACACATGAAAGGAAGCTGGCCCAGAGCCATGGCAAGTCAAGGGGGAAACAGGCTGAAACTGCAGCAAGCAGGCTTCGAGTTAGACTCAATGAAGAACTTTCCAGACAGATGTTAGACATAAAAGCTGTCTGAGCTCTTCCTTTGGGGGGTTAATTTTAAAAGCCAAAAAGAGACTTCCCTGGTGGTGTAGTGGCCAAGACTCCACACTCCCAATGCAGGGGTCCCAGGTTCAATCCCTGGTCAGGGAACTAGATTCTGCATGCCACAACTAAGACCCAGCACAGCCAAATAAGTAAATATTTGTTTAAAAGCTAAAAGGACAGCACCCTGCCCTCCTTGCCCATACTATGCCTTTCCACCTCTGGCCCGTTTGCCAGGAATACTTAAGCAAGAGTGTTACCCTCCGTCTCGATGACTTGCAGAGAACTCCCCCTTCCAAGGGCTCACCCCAGCTCTGTCACCTCTCCAGCTCCTGGCGTCACCTGCCCAGGCGGCCACCTGCTCTGCTCAGCTGGGGCAGAAAGTGGGGGTGCGAACTGGATCTCACCATCCTTCAGTGCCTCCAGAGGCAAGATACCCACACCCACGGCCGGCCCAGCCCTGCCCAGGAAGGAACTCTTCAAGAGGCTGGCAAGCCCCACATTCACCATTTTTAGGGGCTGGGCAGGTAGGTGGAGACCTGCCCAGTGTCCAGCCAAGGAGCAGACACAGGTGAAAACGCTGCTGCTGCCCAACAGGCCCGGCGATGGGGGAGCGGCCCAGGCCCCGGACGCCCAGCCCCGGCTTCAGCCCACACCCACATACCAGCTCCCGCTCTGCACACACACTGGGGCCGCTCCCGTCACGTCCCCGTGCGCTCACATACCTGTGTGCACCGCACCACGACCTGAGCCCCTCCCCCGTCCAGTCCTTCACACCCCGTGGGCTGCCTGGCTCAGCCCTCGTGGACCCCCAGGGCACAAGCCCGCAGCCTCCTCCTCCTCCGGGGAGCCTGCCTGGTGGGGAGTCTGATCAGGTCATGGCCCTTCACCTGCCAGCCTTCCTCCCCACCTGCGGGCACCACCTGCCTGCCTCCCCTTCCCTCTCCAGCCGGTGATCACCTCTCTCTCACCCGCTCCCTGGGGCCGGACCCCATCCAAGGACTTTCCTCCTGCTATGACACAGGCTTGTCCCGAGCAGCTCAGATGCTGCTGATGCAGGGAGCTGGGGAGGATGCTGTGTCCTAAGAGTCCCCAGCACCAGACTTCCCCTCCAGCCTCGCTCATAGCCAGACACACGCTTCCATCCAGTCCTCCTCCCGGGGGTCCCCTGAGCCCTCTGTGGCAGCTCTCAGTCCTCCCCATCCTGCATCCCACTCACCTCATCCCTTTGTCCAGCTCCTGGGCTCCCGTGTCCCCAGCAGAGTCCCCAGGAAGACGCTAAGAGACCCAGCCTGAAAAGGAAATTGTCCCACTCCTTCTCCTGTTCCTCCCAGCTCAGAATCCCATCCAACGTGGTCCTGGGACCGCCCTCCACCCCCCAACCAGGACAGAAAGTGACTGTGTGTGTGTCTGTGTGCGTGCACGTGCATATGAGCCAGTATGTTGGAAAAAGAAGGGGCAGAGAAATGCCACAAGCAGAAAGAGGGACGGAGGCCAAGAGTCTGTGAACCAGGATTACAACACCCAAGCTCAGGAAGTCTCCTCCGTCCCCAGCCCCCTCCCCCACCTCCCTCCCTCCCTCCCAGCCAGGCTGGTGGTGGAGGCACTGTCTCAGGACGACCCCCCAGAGACCCACCTCCCTCCCCTCCTTTGCCCTGTCCCTTCCCCTCCCCTCTCACCTCGCCCCTCTGGTGTGGCTTCTGCTCCTCTGGAGGGAAGCGGACAGGATGGACAGGGCTGGGCACAGCCCTCTCTCACTGGGCGGTAGGGTGGGTGCTACCAACCCCCAGGCTGCAGGCTGAGATGTGGGGAGGGCAGGGCAGGGAGGAGGTGAATCACCGCTGGACTTTTCCACCAGTACCTGCCCTCTGCGGTTTCGCGGCCAGGCCCTGGACCTTCCCAGCCACAGCCCGTTTCCTTGGGATTTTCCTAGACACAGTGCCCAGAGCATGCCTTGGGAAGCAGCATCGGCAAAGGACACAGGTTTGCAGGCAGACAGCCCTGGGTCTGCCCCCTTCTCTGTCACCTACCTGTCATGTCAGCCGGGCAGGCATCTGAGCCTCTTATCTCACCTGACAGCGCTCACTCACAGAGCTGCCCGGAGGGCTAAAGGGTGTTGCTGGTGTCTCGGGCCACTTGCTGGTGTTTGCTGAGGGTCTTCCGGAAGCAGGGGCTGGGGTGTAGGAGTCCCATGCAGCAACAATGATGCCCTGGTGACCTCTGGGCAGTAAGCACACAGCCGGGACTTGTCTGACAGCCTGGCAGCCACCCGTGGTGGACTGGTGTCTGAGTTAGCGTCTGTGCCCTCCTGTGTGCCCGGGGAGCTGCTCTAGAACAGGGTCCTCATTGATGTTTCTGCCATGTCCTCACGGTAGTGGTACAGGGCTGCCCATGATCTTTCACTCCGTACAGCCAGGGTCTCTTTCCGGACAATAAAGACGTCTCTCTGGCCCCAGGTGGTTGGAGTGGGGGGAGGAGAAGTTGTGGGGAGAAGGGAAATTTCCCTCGGCCTGGACTTCCCCTTCGTGTTCTAGAACTTCCCCGCAGGGCCGGGGTGTGAAGCTCGAGTCTCAGTCTGTAGTTTTCCATCAGCACCCCACTCAGCGTCTCTCGGGCCCCTTTCAGCACTTCCCCCAGGCTCCCCGGACAGAATCCTTACCCCGTGTCCCCTGCCCCCAGCGGGGATGGAGTGACTGTGCTGCTTGCTGTGATGCCCGGCCACTGTCCCCTGTCCCCACAGGGTGTCAACCGAACAGCAGAGGGGCCCCCAAAGTCCCTGTGATTGATTACCTGGCTGCAGCTACTCAGAACAAACGGTCCGCCTCTCCGGGAAGCGGGGAGCGCAAGGGAAGAAAGCCAGGCTGGGCAGAGGGTGAATTTCCCAGCTCAGGCATTCATTCAGAAATGTTTCTTGGTGCCAAGTGTGTCAGGCATCTCTGCGAGGATGAGAGAAGGGCTCAAAGAGAAGGGCTGCCAGGCTTCACCTGGCTGCCCTGTCTCCCACCCTCCCTGACTCAAGCCCACCGAACCCTTCAGCTTCCAGCCCCCACTGGGCATTTAGAACAACCTGTAAACTCCCATCTTTGCAAAAGGTGAGGATCCCTAAGCTACCTGGAAAGCCTGCCTAAGGCTGAGCTGTCTCCGTGCTGGGCAGGGTTGGGAGTGAAGATGGAGTAGTGAATGCGATATCTTACTGCAGTGAAAACCGTTGCATCGCCGCAGTCATCTTCTACCCCGCGCCTGCTTGCAGAGGGCCTGAGGTGGGGCCTGGTCCCTGAGTGCCTAACTCAGGCTGGATGCTTTACATGACACCCCATTTTGTCCTCATGAGAAACATGAAATGTAGAAATTATTAGCCCATTTTTCAGATGAGAAAGCTGGGGCAAAGAGAAGCTAATGGAGGTCTCTCTAGTAAATGACAGAGCTAGGATTTGAAGCTGGGCTCCAAAAATCTGTGCCTGTTCCTCTGCAGCAATGTTGCCTAGACCAGGAATATCCAGACAGCAGGGATCACATGTCATAATTCTGTGTTTCTCCCTCAAGCATTTGATATAGCGCTGGATTAGAGTAGGCAAGTGGATGGATGGATGAATTTGTGGGTAGATGGATGGGTGGATGGGTGGATGGACGGATGGCTGGCTGGCTGGATGGACAGATGGATGGATGGATGGATGGATGGATGGATGGGTGGGTGGGTGGACGGCTGGGTGGGTGGACGGACGGCTGGGTGGGTGGATGGACGGCTGGGTGGGTGGGAGGGATGGATGGATGCAACTCGAGGGAAATACTGATCTTGGTCTTCCCTCTCCAGAAAGTGTATTGCTCTCTCAGAACCAGGGGGTAGATTAGGGCCTGGAGGACTCAGGTCTTGCTTTTCTTAGACAAAACTGCTGGTGCTAAGCAGGACCCTCAGGCCATGGATGTAAGGTTATTTTAGCTCTGCCTCTCTCTTGCCTCCTAGCAAAAATGCTTAGGTAATAAATGTGTAGCCTTCTTCCTGGGGTCCCTTGCAACCTGATACATGGGGCTGGGGAAGTAGAGGGGGCAGCAAAGATGTCTCTGAGCTCTTTCTGGGCTTTTCTGTTTCACTGACAACTCAATACAGGGGTGGGGGTGGAGTCATGGGAAACAGGATGGATTTGCCTGAAATACGTCCCCAAGGCAGCTACCCCTACCCTCTGCACTGGACTCTAACACCACAATGAGGTAAATATTATTATTCTCGTTTTATAGAGGAGAAAATTAAGGATCGGAGCCATGAACTTGCCCAAGGTCACATCGCTAGTAAGACCCATGCCAAGCCTGCCAGCCTGGCAGACTGTGGTGTGTCCAGGTCTGTGCACACTCATTTGCGGAGAGTGAGGGGCTGTGTGTGTGCACACGTGTGGGTCCTAGACCTGTTGTATGTGTGAGCACAGTCTGAGGGCCCACGAAGCCTGGGGACTCAGGGTCCCCTTGGCAGCTCCCCGATCTCAGGGTGGCCAGCCCTAACTCTCTGGGAACTACTGCCTCTCCCCTTTCCTTTCAGCTTGCCCTGAGGCTCTCTGCCCGCCTCACAGAAATCTTGATACAGAGGCATTGATCTGCCCATTTTACAGATGAGCAAACTGAGGGTGAATAGAGTCGGACACAACTGAAGCAACTTAGCAGCAGCAGCAGAAGCTAAATGATGTGTTCTAAGGTCTCCTTCTCCAACAGGTGGGGTCTCTAGACAAAGGGCTCTTCTTCCTCTGGGAACTGCAGGATCTGAATCTCCCAATCAGGGCTCAAGCAGAGGGGACAGAAAGTGGCCCCACCCCAGCCATCCCTTTGAGAGGCTGAAGTCACCTCCAGGTATGGCCATTCCCTTTCCCTGACCTGAGCCGTGACTTCTAGGACAGCTCCCCCTGATCCATTCCCTACTGGTCTAATGACCTCAGGGATGGGCCTGCATGCACATGACCCCATCCAGCCCCACCACAAACCTGTCTGTGGGTGAGGCGCCCAGTATCATCTGTCTGCAAAAAATGAAGACCTGAATTCCAACAAGAAACCCAGCAGGTGTGAGGCAGGAGAGGATCAGAACCCACATCTCCGGATCTTGGTGCTGGTGGGTTATTTTCCAACTCCATCCACCATCAGCGAAGCTCCCAAAGAGGGGTTAGATCACTGTGACTGAAGTGCTTGCCTCCCTCCCTGGGACTTCCCAGACCCCTGTCCTGGGATCCTCGGGGTCCCTCCCACACCCACTTATTCGTTCTCAGAGACTTTGCTTGTCTTTCATAGCAGTTGTCATCCTTTGTCCTTAAAGAGATGTCCATTTTTGCTCCTCACGTGTCCTGAGCACAGCGCCCAGTAGTTTGTGTCCTGGAAATGTCCTCAGCTGGGCGAAGACTCCAAGTGTGTATCTGGAGACCCATAAGTTCCTCTAGCAAATTTATTTCTCCCATCTTAGGATTGGGTTGCGCCTGGCACCCTGGGGTGGGGGGTGGGGGCGGCAGCTACTGTCCAGGAATGAGCTGCCGTCACTGATATTAATAAACCCTCCAACAATAACAAAGAATAAAACCCGAGGGCTTCAGTGCATTTTCCCACTAGTAGGCTCACTAAAAAGCTAAGAAAATCATCCAGGAAACTCTGTGCACCTGTATGCATCGCTAAGAATCCTTGGAGGCCCCCAGGACAAGCGCCTGCTCCAGGCACCTGCCCAGGGCTGCAAGGCCAAAGTCAGGCCCGCTGACCGCAAAGTCGCATAGGCTCTGCCTCCCCCCGCCGGCTTCTCTCTGGACGCATCTGCGCGCTTGGGCAGGCCGAGGTCTCTTAACTGCCCGCCTGGAGGCCGCGTCTTGGGTACCAAGTCCGCATCCATCCTCCTGCAAGCTGAAATGCGCGGCGGCCCCAAGGAGGTGGCGCCCTCTGCTGGCCGAGTCGGGTAGTGGCCTGCTCCACCGGGGCTTCGCGGATTGTCTGTGTCTAGAGCCTGGCGCACGATGCCCAGTGCGGAGTGCAGTTTGGGCAGGCCAGGCCAGGAAAAGACTCAACGGGGGAAATCTGACGGAAAGAAGCCCAGCCACTCTCATCCTCCTTCCTCTAATGAGAACTCCTTCTTCTCCCTTCCATCTCCTTTCTCATTCCAGAGTGAAGGAGGGGGGAAGGGACCTGAGAGAGGGGACAGATGGGGAGAGGAGACAACCCCTCTGGCCAAGGACCGTGCCTGGACCCCATCCCCATCTCCCACAGCAGCCCCTCTGCTCCTGGTCCACAAGGAGAGACCCCACTCAATGTTGGAAGGAGAGACAGTGGATGGGGTGGGTGAGGAGGTGGGCAGGGGGCAGAAACCAGGCAGACCCGCTAGCAGCTGGTGGGAAGAACGTGGATTTAATGGAATGAAGGGAAGCCAAACAGAGCTCTCGCCCCTGCCCCCAGCATCCCCCAGACTCCCCAGGCCCCTCTCAAAGGGGTTGCCCTTGATCCTGGCCCTTCTCACCTGTCCAGCCACCCCTGGAGCAGGGAAGTTGGCACCCAGCTCAGAATTGGGTTCTAAAATGTCCCCTATTATCTTGTCTAGTCTCTGCCTGCCCCCCACCCCCCACCCCTTCCCGAGCCGGGTCGGGGAGCCTGGAGAAGCACAGAGGGGCTGCTTCTTTGTGTTCCTTCTGTAATCGTGCCCGCAGCCAGGCTCACTGGACCACCCAGGGCCTGGCCCCTAGCGGTGAAGCTCCAGCTCAGTCAGGATGAGAAGTGATGTCCTGGGTGTGGCCCGGGCAGAGGGTCCTGCTCGGTGCCCCTGGGGAAGGTCCTCGGCTGGGCAGAGGAGCTGGCGAACTCTCTGCGAGCAGAGTGGGAGCTGTCGTGAGCAGGAGGGGGTGGGCAGCACCCCTCTTCGCTGCTGTGTGCATGCCTCCTCCTACCCAGACACCCTCCTGGTAACCACAGCAGCATCTCGGTAGCCTCTTGTCTCTTTCTGAGACTGTTGAGCACTCCGTCTGTCCCTCCCCGATCCCCACACCAGGACCCCTGGCTCTCCTGTGAACCACCCTCAACCTAGGCAGGCTGCCACCTGTCAGCAAGGACGAGCCACCAGCTCATCCTCTGACTCTTTCCTCCCCTCCATCTCCCTACCTCTCTGAAAGAGCCCTTGAGGGTGCTGAGCTTGTAGCAGCTCCAGGCAGGAATGCAGACCATGGAGGAGAGGGCCAGGAGCCAGCCCAGGGCATCGCCCCACCACGGGTACTTGTACTTCTTGTTGTAGGTCAGTGGGGTGTACTTGATCAGGGAGAAGAGGAAGGTGGCCTGAGGGTGAGAGTAGGAGAGATGGGGCTGGGGGAGCATGGGTCCTCCGACCCAGCTGGGCCAGTCTACCTCCAGCCTCCATCCACAGACAGCTCAAAATCCACACCCCCGGGGAGGTATTTCCAAGGTGCCTACTCTGTCTCTGCAGGGTTCCCGTGCCCCTGGGCATCTCTACACATGGTTGGCCCTCAGTTGGGACTTGGTGCCCAGCTGTGAGCACCTGGAGTGCAGGGGTGGAGCCTCCATCCCCTGGCCTGTCATCAGCATAGTGGGCATTCAGGGGCGCTGCTGACCCAGGGAAAGCCAGAGCAGCAGTGCTTGGGAGCTCAGGCCCAGACTCCAAGCCAGGCTGCCTGGGCTTGAGTCCCAGCTCTCAGCCACCTTCCAGCTCCAGTGAACTGCTTAACCTCCAGGGCTTCAGTTTCACCTGAGAAGCGAATACAGCGGTAATTCTTAACTTCGTGGGGTTCTTGTGAGGACTGATTAAATGTGTGATGTACTCTGTGCCCAGCAGGAAGTTAAGTGTTCTAGAACTGCTATTGTCATCGCTGGACTTTATCAGTGAGTATCACCTCAACAGCCCAAGGCACCTGCCACTTTAGACTCACATTGTGGAGTAGATCGAGCCAGCTGCCCGGCCCGCAGTTTATCCTTCTGTGAAATGGAAAGGAAGAAGCTATCTGGGTAGCATTTAGCAGAACCCAACAGGAGGATGAATGAAACCTCTAAATGATTTTCAGTCCCCACGGAGAAGTCCCTTCTAGGGTAAGGGCTTGTCTACCCTCCTGGACCACCGTCTCTCTCCCTTCATCTGGCTTTTCCTCTGGAGCTTGTCTTACTGTGCACACGGCCGGCGTGAGGAAGAGCCAACAGTATTTGATGAGAGGCCACGGCCTGTACCCAATCATGTCCTCGATGTTGTCGTAGAAGCGCCCAGCTCCTGCCATGAAGGAGAGGAGGGAGGGGGAGAAAGGACCGTCTAGCATCTGAAGCATCAGGACAGGGACCACAGCCACCAGGAAAGGCAAGGACCGGTCAGAAAAAGATGTGGTGGTTGTCTTCTCTGATCGCCCCTGGGAGCTGACTCTTGCCTGGGATTCACAGACATAAACAGCAGTGGGCAGAACTCGGCTTGGGCCAAGGCATAGGCTTTCTGATGATCGAGGTTGTTAAAGGCTGAAAAGCTCTGGATAAGACGTGATATGGGCCCCTAAGGTGGGCTGGGGGCAGCCATCATTAGGAGGGTGCACAAGACCACCTCTTGGGGGCCATGTCGGATTCTTGAGATTTTTTTTTTTTTTTGAGGTTGGGCCAGGGAAAGGTCGTTGTGAGCAGTGGTATCTCCTTTGTCTGAGAGCCCTGGGCAGAGGCGAGTGCCAGGGTCAGGACCGGAGGGAGTCACTCACCGTAGGCCCACGCCACGCAGAAGGACTCGAAGACGGCCACGAACAGCAGGCACATGCCGCTGGCTGCATAGTAGTCAAAGAGCTGGAACACGTACATGCCGCCCTGCCCGGGGAGGGGGAGAGACAGAACCTTACCCTCGGGCCATGGAGTGGAGGCGGGGAGGATCACAGGAGACAGAGATGAAAAGAGAGCCTGGTTGGTAAGCTGTGAAGCTCTAGGCAGACACGTGACGAGGACAGGGGCTTCTTATTGTTTTTGGAAAGAGAGCTGAAACAGCCATTGTTAGCTCAGCCCTGAGAACAAGCAGGGGGTGACGCAGAGCCCACGACAGTGTGCATTTTTGGCAGAAGGTCAGGATAAGGGGCCATCCTGGGTACCATCAAGCTACGAGCTCCATCTCCTGCCTTCTCCCCTGAGACATCACCCGGAATGTCACCCACCCCAGGGCTCCCTTTCTGCCTTTGAAGTCTGTCCCTGGAACTTGGGTCAGCTGCCTGGGAACTCATGGGGTCTTGCTGGATGCAGTTTTTTCCAGTCCAACTGCACTGGACACTTTTGATTTTCCCATCTAGGCTTTCCATACTTCTCAGCATCTGGGGAGCCAAAGCATCCCTCAGCCATGACCAGAGCTAAGATGTGCAGTGCTTCCCGGGCTAGGAAAGGACCAGACCTCAGGCCCTGAAGCCCGGACGGCAGAGACCTGGTATCACAGCAGCCCACTCCCTCTCCCCCTGTCCTTCCTGCCCACACTCCACCCCCCACCCCGTGCCTGCTTCCCCTGCCGGGAGGACAGTGACCCCCCCTTGGCTTCTCCGCCTCCCCAGGACCCACCTGCAAGCCCCCACACCCTCACCTCTGTGAGCATGACCAGCCCGACGAGGAAGGAGGTGACAGACACCCCCAGAATGAGGACCTCCCTGCGGTTCTTCTTGCGGAACACACGGGGGTACATGTCCACCAGTGCCGTCACCAGGCTTTCCACGCACACGAACTGGACGAGAAGGCGAGGAGTTGGAGGGCAAGCGCCCCCCACGAGAAGCTCCATCAACCAGCTCTGGCTCATCGCTCCCGGGGGCAGCCCTGCCTGCCTCCTGACAGTCCAGAGCGGCCCCTGCATGGTCGGGGTTGGATCCACCCTCCAAAGCACCCCCTGGTCCCTGGAAAGGCCTCGCCGCCTGACATGCGCCCAGCCCCCAGCTGTTTTAAGGGCCTTCGGGGCATCAGGTTCAATGTTGGGGAACAAGCCCGCTGCTCCCCACCCCCAGCCCCCGCACACCACTGTCTCTCAGGCTCTGAGTGGCCATCTCTCTTGATACCTGGCTGTCCAGTCCCAGGAGGACGACCATGAAGAAGAAGCAGCAGGCCCAGAGGGGCGAGAAGGGCAACATCACCACTGCCCGGGGGTAGGCGATGAAGGCCAGGCCGGGGCCTGGAGAGAGAGAGGGACACGCCGGTGCCACCCCTGGGCGGGCATCCCGGTGTGAGATACAGGACAGCGGGAGCCCTGAAGCTAGCCACCCCCGCCACCGTCCTGGCCCAGAAGACACCCAGACCCTGACCTGACCCCTGCTCTTCAAGGTCCCGCCCGCTGTTTTCTCGGGGCAGGAGGAGAACGTAAAAGCTGTGTGTATTTTAAAGGGTTTTAGAAAATAGGAAGGGATCTGTTTCACCCGCCTTTCTATAATTTCTACCCCCAAATCCTCAGCACTCACTCTTCAGATCTATTACCCCAAACCAGAGGTTTCATACTTAAAAAGAGCTCACAGATGTTTGTGGAGCTGGTTGTCCCAGTGTTAAAGGGGGAGCGGGGGAGGTGAAGGATGTGGAGCCTTTGTGCGACCATAAGACAATTGCTGGAGAGTGGTTTCTGTAAGTTTCCAAAGAAAATACCTTCACGACTAGACTGGGTCTGGAGCACTGCTGGCCACCTCTGCAGTGGGGGCCTTTTCTCTTGCCCGACAGCAAGCGAGCTGAAATTGGGTGTCATGATACCACCCCCCCCACCATCCTCTCAAACACTTCATGTTGCCCCCGGCCGGCTCAGATGGCAAGAACAGGGTCACATGCCAGCCCCCGATCATCCATAGGGAGCTGCCTTTGAAAGGAAGGGCATGTCTATGGCCATACCACTCTGAACGCGCCCCATCTTGTCTAAAAGGAAGGGCAAGACTGTGAGCTGGGACGATGGTCAGCTCCTAGCCTGCTTCCCGTGCTGCCGGGGCCTGCCCCACCACTCTCCATCACGAGTCACCGCAAACGCTCAGCACCTCGCCTGGCACAGGGCAGCGCTTTGTAACAGAGAAACGCAAGCGTTCTTAATAAGAGCCCATGATGTCAGTTATCTGGTGCCCAGCACCTTGTGTGACGGGGGAGCTTGTGAACCCCATGATCAAAATCGTCTTGTTACAGGTGCCAGCAGGTGGTCCATGGGCCTAGAGGGTGTACAAGGCAAATGCTGGCCACTTACCCAGATAGGGGACCATCTGTGATTTTATTTAAAAGCAGCAGCAGTGCTGCATGGGGGAGGCAGGCCAGGCACTTAAAGGAGGAAAGCCATGTGCCGGTAATTAACTCACCTCTGAGACACACTTTAAAGGGAACAAGACAGGGCAGGATGCAGGACAGTGTATACCGCACCTTAGCAACTGGGCGTTACAAGATGTAACAAGCAGAAACAGTAATACGTATGTGTGTGTGAATGTGTATGTATAGACGTATGTGTATCCTTTTTCTGATAAAAGCTTAAACCATTCCTGGAAGGAAAAACACAAACCTGATAATACTGGTTGCCTCCAGGGTGGGCTGCTGGAGGCCAGTGTGGGAAGGAAAATGTTCTCTGCACACCCGTTCGCCCTTTGAAGCTGGAATTGCTGCTTAAGTCCACCCCATGTCTTCCCAGGACGCAGCCACCGAAAGGTCACCCAGAGTGTAGGGGACAGTAGAAACGCCTGTGAATCCCAGTGGGCTGGCGAAGATTTAGACAAAGCTCACAGAGTCCCCTGTCTTGGGCCCCCCACTCCCCAAAACACCACCCACCTGACTCAGCCACTTCAGAGATGGGCACCCCCTGCTCTTGGGACATGAAGCCCAGGATGGAGAAGATGGCAAACCCGGCCACGAAGCTGGTGCCGCTGTTGAGGAAGCAGAGCGCGATGCTGTCCCTGCGGGCAAGGGCGGGGCAGGGAACAGACGGTCAGCGGGGCTCCCAGCGCCTCTGGCCGGGACCAGGGACCTCAAGGGACACTGTCTGCCCAGTAGGGGCAGAGGACACCCTAGGGGCTGGTCCTGAGCCCCGACTCCATGGGCTCAGACTTGGACTGACCCACGGTCATCCTGGAAGAGTGAGGCCCCAAGGGAGTAACAGGGGGTGAACCGCACCCACGGACACACGGCCTCCCTCTCCCACCGTGCCGTCACCGTGCCTCCTGAGACACCAACCTCATGACTCAGCCCAGCCCACACGTTAACGGGGGGGAGAGGGGCACCGAGGCTACAGATGTTCCTTACTCACCTAAGTTTCGATTTTGAAATGCATGATGTGATTTTATTTAGGTAATACTAAAACCGGCTTAAATTCTCTGACATAACCCAGATGGGCCCGTGGGAACCACCATGGGGAGGGGACAGAGCAGGCAGGACCAGGCTGCTCTATGTGATGTCACTCCCGGGCAGGTCTGCTTGCACACCTGTGCCCACTGCCCTCCAAGTGAGCCTGGGGCTGGGTTTCCCAGCCAACCTCAATTATCCTGTTTCCCCGGGAAGCAATTGATTGCCCGTGCTGCCCCGGCTCCTCTCATCACCTGGCAGCTCTGGGGGATTGATTGGAGAGTGGGGTGAAGGCAGGTGGGGTGCAGGGATCTCCCCTACACCCTGACATACCTGGACGGTCAGGTGCTCAGGCCCCATGCCCACTCACCTGTAGCAGTTGTTGTGGTACTTGTTGTAGCTGCCCAAGGCTGTCAGGCATCCTAGGCAGATGGCGAAGGAGAAGAAGATCTGGGTACCCGCATCCATCCACACCTACACAGAGAAAAGGCAAGAAAGCTGTTACCCCGAGGTGCCCACAGGTGCACGGCTGAGCCAGGCTGAGGATGCCGAGCCCTGCCCTCGGCCTGGGCAGAGAGCCCCGAGATCATGCTGTCCCAATGGGCTCGACTTCCTGGGCCCCTAGATGGGGTGTCTTGGGCACCACCAGGATGGCACGGGCATCAGGACTAAAGGACCCACGATGGAGGCCAGCGGGCAGGTGCTGTAGAACCAAGTGAGGCCTGGGGACTTCCCTGGTGTCCAATGGTTAAGACTCCCTGCATGCAATGCAGGGGGGGGGCCTGGGTTCAATTCCTGCTCAGGGAACTAGATCCCACATGCTGCAAAAAAAAAAAAAAAATCTTCATGTTGAAACTAAGACCTGGGGCAGTCAGATACAAAACAAAAAACAAACAAGCAAAAGAAAAAGTGAGGCCAGGCCCCGTGCTGCCGTAATGGAAACAAAGCCTGGGACTCAGCCCCCAATTTCTCCCACCCCAGACCCCGGGTGATGTGCCCAGTTTGGAAGGAACCCAGGGACAGTCTGGGGATGTGGGTCCTCAATGTCAGAGTGTGTGCCCCACGTGCCTCAAAACCCTCAGAAAACAGAGGCGGGATCCTCCGCTCACAAAACATCCAGAGAATGAAGAGACCTCGTCTCTAAGGGGCTGTGTGCTCCTGGGGGCAGACGGCGCTTGGTGAACACAGGGCACGGCTGTACCTCTTATTATCTCAGCTGCCGGTCTGGCCCGTGTGCGCTGTGATTTAGATTTCACAGCTAGAATAACATCCCAAAGAGAAAGAAGATCAAGGCGAACGGGGCTCGGCAAGGCTGCAGATCCACAGGAGGTGGGGTTCCTGGGGCCACAGACCCTCCCCAGGCACCTCCTGCCTTCAGGGGACGTGAGCACCGAGCTGCGGCCATGGACATCGCCAGGCCGGTGGTGGGGTCCCCACTTCGGGTCTCGCCCTCCACAGCAGCCCCCAAAGAGGTCCCTGCTGTCCTTCCACTAAAATCAGGCTCCCTGTGCCCACGGGCACCAAAGCCTCAGCTGCTCATGTCCACAGCTCCTCAGCCCCTGCGCACCCCTCCCGCCTCCCTAATCACTGCGACCACCCTCAACCTCCCTTGCTCCTGCTCTCACCACTCACTTCTCCCAAATGCCCCCCCCTTTCCTTGGTGCTCTGGCGGGTCCGAGGGACCCTATGCCAGCTGACTGCCTCTGAACATGGATTCCTCAACCAGCATCCCAGCTGAGACCCTGAACTAGGCCTAGAGCAGAACTCAGAATTTTGTGTGGTTTCAGAGCCTCCTGGGGAACCCCAGCGAACAGCCAGAAGTGGGGATCCCGCCCCTCCAGCCCTTGATAAACAGCTCTCGCTTCCTGCTCTCTTTCCACTTCTGCGGGGGTGGGGACAGACGGGAAAGAGGGTGAAGAGAGGGGGGCCATCCCTGACTGTCTGTGCCTCCTGCCCACCAGGACTCCCAGGGCATTTGGGAGGCAGGGGCTGCCACCCAAGGCAGGGGTCCTTGGCAAGAAGCACAGAGGAAGACCCCCAAGGGGGCAGGGCCAGAAAGGAGCTAGCGGGCAAGGTTGACCACCCCAGGGAAACTTTCTTAAACCTCAGGGGAAATGCTGATGGGGAGAGGGGAGGGGGACCTCGGGATTTATTTCAGAAACTGGACAAGGAAAGGAGAGAAGCCGAGCGCGGCATAGCGGGGTGCGACAAAACTCTGTGGATGCCCCAGGCAGAGGCCATGCCTCAGGAAGCCCAGTGCCTCCTTTGGGGCATCTCAAACCCTTTCTTCTTCTAAAACTGCCCCAGAGACTGTGAGGAGCATCCTCCCAGGAAACCAGTGGTCTCTGGTCTGAAGGTCACTTGTCTGTTCCATTCATTATTGTAGCCTCAAGGGCAGGTCGGTGAGGCAAGAGTCTCTGAGCTCAAAAAGAAAGGATAAGGGGAGACTTCCCTAGTGGTCCAGTGGTTAAGAATCCACCTGGCAGTGTGGGGGGATACGGGTTCAATTCCTGGTTGGGGAAATAAAATCTCACATGCTATGGAGCAACTAAGCCTGTGGGCCACAACTGGAGTCCGTGTGCTGCAAAGAAGGAGCCCGCATGATGCAGTAGAAGCCCCATTTGCTCCAATAAGACCTGCTGTGTGTGCTCCGTCGCTCAGTCGTGTCCGACTCTTTGTGACCCCATGGACTGTAGCCCACCAGGCTCCTCTGTCCATGGGATTTGCCAGGCAAGAATACTGGAGTGGGTTGCCATTTCCTCCTCCAGGAACTAAGACCTGATGAAGCCAAAATAAAATAAATAAATATAAAGAAAGAATCAGGGAGGTCTTTCCAGGCAGGTTATCCAGGACCTGCCCCAGCCTCGGGCCCTGGAGGTCTACTCCCATACCTGGCGGGGCCCATGGTCCACAGAGGGAACTCTCTGTTTCCTTGGAGACATTCCCATGGTTGCCCATGGGCAAATCCCGTTGTTAGGAAGTATTTCAAACTGGGGCTTGGGAAGAAGAAGTAAAGGAAAACTGTGACTCGGCTGTTCGATGTTCACCTCGCCCTCGGGGAACACACTCAGATCAAGCTGGGAGGAGAGGTTGATGAGTACAGAGGAAAAGGAAGCAAGAGGGCTGAGGGTTCAGAGTGCAGGGGTCAACACCGCAATTGTGACCCAGGCCCCTGGCTAGTGAGTTCGCTTGCAGCTGCTCTGGGCTGGCCTGCTGGGGTCGGGGAGCCGCAGGCTGGGAGCGGAGTGGGGAAGGGCCGGAGGACAGCAGAGCAAGCCATTCTGTTCCCACCACATCCCAGCTGCCACCTGCCTAGTACAGGAGCCCTTGTTTCCAGAACAAAACTCCATGTGCTTGGCTGGAGCAGAAGACTGCTCGACAAAACATGTGTGAAAAAAACTTGACCAAGTGGGGGACAGGGGAAGAGAGAAATTTTTAGAAGATCCAGGAAAGATGTTTTTCAACCTGGAGTCCAACCCCAAGAACTATTATATTTACTATTTTCAGGAAGGCAATTATGTAACAGAAAAAGCCTGGGCTTTGGAGTCAAGCTGGGTTCATTTCCTAACTCTGTTCATTAATAGCTGTGTGATCTTAGGCAGATCACTTCACCTCTCTGAACCTCACTTGCCTCATCATGAAAATGGTAATAAGTGAAATAAAAGGGGTATATTAACAGAAAAAAATGTGTAAAATAACAAATAAAAATAAAATAGTGCATGTCAAATGCCTACTACATAAAAAAATACTAGTTCCCTATCCCACCTCAGGGCTTCCTTGGTAGCTCAGCTGGTAAAGAATTCGCTTGCAATGCAGGAGACCCTGGTTCGATTCCTGGGTCGGGAAGTTCCCTGGAGATGGGATGGGCTACCCACTCCAGTATTCTTGGGCTTCCCTGGTGGCTCAGATGGTAAAGAATCCACCTGCAATGCAAGAGACCTGGGTTCGATCCCTGGGTTCAGAAGATTCCCCTGGAGCAGGGCATGGCAACCCACTCTGGTACTGTTGCCTGGAGAATCCCCATAGACAGAGGAGCCTGTCTGGTCACAAAGAGTCGGACACGACTGAGTGGCTAAGCGCAGCACAGCACAGTGGGCTGTTTGCTGTTGCTGTCATTTTAAAGAAGCAACTCGCCTTCCAGTGACAATGAGGTTCCCTAGGTCTCAATGTGCGACATCAAAATAAAAAGCCTCATTCTAATTAATGGCTCCAACCTCCCCCCGAAATAAACCCTCCTGAGAAAAGCTTAACACAGAGATTTAAGATGTCCAACAAGGGTTCTCTGGACACCTTGTCCCCAACCCCTGTCCTTACCGATCTACCAAAGTGCAATGGACAGGGTGGGTGAGGGAAAGAAACGGAGTCTGAAGCCAGCACACGCACCAGCGGAGCCCCCGTGGCTGCTCCCCAGTGGGACGGAGTCGATGCTGGGGAGCCCAGGAGAGGCAGCAGCCCACCCACCGCACAGAAGCCCGGCAGGCAGATAAACCCAGTCGTGTCTCTGCCTGGCTTCCGCTCCCAGACTGAGAGCTTGACGGACAGAGGTGCTCTGATCTTTGTGCTGCAGGAATTTCGCACCTTTCTCAAGTGCCAGCCAAATGCAGGTTGGAACTGTCACAATTCCTGGGGAATGCCAACTGGATTTGATTGGGACTCTGGTCGGGACATCCCGCCCCACAGGAGGCCAGGACCAGCAGCTAACATGGTTGCTCGAAAGCTCAGGACCAAGCCTGGCTCTGGAAACATCTCCCTCCCATGGTCTTGGAGGACTCTGAGGGCGTCGGCTCCCTGCATGGCCTGCAGCTGCCCAGGGTTGGAAGGACAGGGTCCTGGAGAGGAGACTGAAAGAACTCTTCATCCCTGCAGTAGCCAGACACACAATTACAGCCTTTTAACTCTCAGAGCTTCATGCTCTCTGGTCCTCCTTCTTCATATTTGCCGGCAGCTGTTATATGTGGTGCTGGAGAAGGCTCTCAAGAGTCCCTTGGACAGCAAGGAGATAGAACCAGTCAATCCTAAAGGAAATCAGTCCTGAATACTCATTGGAAGGACTGATGCTGAAGCTGAAACTCCAATACTTTGGCCACCTGATGTGAAGAACCGACTCATTGGAAAAGACCCTGATGCTGGGAAAGAGTGAAGGCAGGAGGAGAAGGGGATGACAGAGGATGAGATGGCTGGATGGCATCACTGACTCAACAGACATGAGTTTGAGCAAACTCCGGGAGATGTTGAAGGACAGGGGAGCCTGGTGTGCTGCAGTCCATGGAGTCGCAAAGAGTGGGACACGACTGAGCAACTGAATAACAATAACAACAACTAACAAAGGTGGGGATACTTCACTGGCTGGCGGTGAGGATGAGCTGAAATAGTACACATGAACCTCTTAACGATGCCAGGGCTGTGGCAGGCGCTCAGCAGTTGTCGGCTATGCACAGCTGGTCAGCACGAACAGGGCATCGATTACAGAAGCCACAGGTCAGTTCCAGTGATTCTGAACCCTGTGTCCCTTTCTTCTTTCATTCCACCTGCCCATCTCCCTGTCTTTTACCCCTCCTTCTTCCTGCCTGACCCCCAAGCAAAGATACCTTGTGGCTCAGCCACTGGTCCACGCCGTGCTCCAGAACCACAGCAACTCCTCCTGCGTGAAGGATCCACGCCAGACCCACACCCGGCTCCTCTCCCCCCAGGCCTTGCCCGCTCTGCTGCTCCACCGCCTCCAGCTTGCTGCCTGGTCCCACCACGGGGTCCCCTGTGTGTCTCGGCCTGCTGTTACTTCCATGTGAGCCTGGGCCCCGTCTGCTCATCTGTGCTGGAAGGAGTTTGCACAGATGACGTCTGGGGTTTTCTAGCTGCGGCAGCTGCTGTTCTACAGTTTGGCTCCATGGCCCGACTGCACCCTCGGGCCCAGGTGGAGATGAGGCAGCTGCGTCTGTCTCTATCTGTCTCAGAAACGGGGTCAGGAGGGCACGCTCACATCCCACCACAGGTCGGGAAGGAATCCCAGGCTGAGGCTGGGGCAACGTCTGGGCTCAAGTGGTCTGGCTGCTTCTGGGGGCCATTGCAACCCCAGGACCCAGGATGGAAGAGCTTGTAGTCCATCGGGGGGGGGGGGGCGGGATGGCAGGCTGGAGAACAGTCATCCCAACCTCTGCACAAGGAGCAAACGGAGCCACTGCCTCTGTGGGGATGTCCCCGCCTCAAAGGGAGCTGGGAGAGGGGCCGTTTCCTCCTCTCCTGCACCCCTTGCCCCTCAGCAAGACAATGCCGCTGCCTTTACTATTAAAATGTTTGAAAAGCTGTCCAGTTGCTGGTCTGCCCTGAGCTGGGCAACACTTTCAGGGACATGGTCCCTCCCCACCAAGCCAAGGAGGCTCCCGGGAGGTGACCTCTGCCATGGGGATGGGGGCAGGGGGTAGCCGGGTGTGTAGGGCTCTGGGCTTCCCTCACCCATGGCCTGTTCCACCTCCACACCTCCTGGCTTTGCATACATATGCATCCTAAGTCGCTCAGTCCTGTCTGAGTCTTTGTGACCCCATGGACTGGAGCCCGCCAGGCTCCTCTGTCCATGGGACTCTCCAGGCAAGCATGCTGGAGCGGGTTGCCGTGCCCTCCTTCAGGGGATGTAACCCTAGTCTCCTGCATTGACAGGCTGGTTCTTTACCACTAGCGCCACCTGGGGGGCCCTTCAAAATGGCGGGCAAACAGGAGGCGAGAAGCCGGCAGAGGCTTCTCACAACAGGCGTTGCTGTGCAAACTCTCGGTCAGCAAGCACCGGCTCCTGGAGGGTGGACCTGAAGGAAGGGCCGGGAGGGAGAGGGAGGCCGGGTGCAGCCCTCTGGACAGCAGGCAGGAAATTCAACACCAGCCAGCTGGCTCCAGGCGGGGCTGGGGACATGGCCAGGGGTGGCCATGTGGGCAGAGAGGGGGAAGCAGAAGGCTGATGGAGGGTCAGGGGAGAGAGGCTGCCCAGTGTGAAAGGAGGTGCCAAGCGGGGCTGGGAGGTGGGGCAGGGGAGAGTTTGGAGAAGGGCTTTTAGGACCTTCAGCCCCCGAGGGACACGCCCTGGGCTCCCTGGCAGCTGTCAAACTAGCAGGGGAGCACAAACAGCTGCCCGCAGATGTGGAAATATCCCCCCCCACGGACGCCGGAGATGGAGCAGAGAGCCCATACAGAACACAGGGGCAGCCTTCATTGCCGGTGGCTTCTTACCTGGGGGTCCCAGAGACGCGTGAGGTTTGGGTACAGGTAGAACTGAATTCCTTGGGCTGCCCCGGGCAGCGTCACCCCTCGAATCAACAGGACCACCAGCATGAGGTAAGGGAAGGTGGCCGTGAAGTACACCACCTGGGCCAAGGCGATGGAAAGACACGGAAGCTGTGAGGGGGGCGGGAGGGGCTGGAGGAGCTGCGACCCCACGGAGAGGTCACGGAGCCCGCCAGCTCCCTCCTCCTGCTCACCCCTCATCCTGCAGCTGTTCAGTCCTGTCTGCCGTCTGCCTCCAGCCACAACCTCCCGCCTCCCTCCCTCCGGCTCCCCCGACACAACTCCCGGCAAATATTTGTGGAGTGACTGAATGAATTTAGGCATGCCCCTGACAGGGGGCTTAGAACTGTGGCCAGGGTCGTCGGGGACGACAGCTCTGTCACACGTGACCCCTGTCCTCGCTGAGCTTACGAGCTTAGCATGACTGCGCGGCCCGATTAGGAGAGCAGCCTGGTCAGAGGCCTCGGGGGCCAGAGTCCGGGAGAACTCGAGCTGCCCTGTATGACACGCTCCAGGGCAAGGCGTCTCCCTTGGGCCTCGGGGGGCTGAGAACTGTGTCGAGACGAACAGTCCCAGAGCACTGATGTATGAAAAAGGGTGCGTGCACTGTGTTCAGAGTTCGATGCACCCACTCACGCGGTGTGCTCCGAGATCCTGCCTCCCGCCCTGTCTCTGTCTCCCCTCCCCTCTGTCTCCCCCTCCCTCTCTCTGTCTCCCCCTCCCCCTCTCCGTCTCCCCTCCCTCTCTCCGTCTCCCCCTCCCCCTCTCCGTCTCCCCCTCCCTCTATCCATCTCACCCCCGTCTCCCCCTCCCCCCTCTGTCTCCCCCTCCCCCGTCTCCCCTCCTCTCCGTCTCGTCTCCCCTTCCCTGGTCTTCCCCTCCCCCTCTCCTCTCTCCCTCACCTCTCTCCCTGTCCTCCCCTCCCTCTCTTGTCTCCCCTCCCCTCCCCTCTGTCTCTCCCTCCATCTTGTCCTCCCCCTCCCCTCTCTGTCTCCCCCTCTCCCACCTGTCCCCTCCGCTGCTGTCTCCCCTCCCCTCTGTCTCCCTCCCTCTCTCGTCTCTCCCTCCATCTGTCTCGCTCCCTCCCTCTCTCCCTCTCCTCCTCCCTCCCTCCATCTCCCCTCCTTCCTGTCTCCCCTCCCCCCCGTCTCCCCCTCCCTCCCTCTGTCTCCCCCTCCCTCTCTCTCTGTCTCCCACTCCCTCTCTCTGTCCCCCCCTCCCCATCTCTGTCTCCCCCTCCCTCTCTCTATCTCCCCCTCCCTCTCTCTGTCTCCCCCTCCCTCTCTCTGTCTCCCCCTCCCCATCTGTCTCCCCCTCCCCCCCTGTCTCCCCTTCCCTCCCTGTCTTTCTTCCATTTCACTTCCCCAAATAGAAGAACATGTGACTGAGCCCAGGAGAGGCACAAAATCAAGCAAGCGAGCACCAAGCAATCTTTGTGGGGTCATTCCCTCCCATCCCCGACTAGGAACAACCTGAATCCGTGGGTGGCTGAGGTCCCCAGGAGGGGAGGGGCCTGGGGCTGTCTGACACAGACCTTGCCCGTGGACTTGACGCCCTTCCAGATGCAGAAGTAGCAGACGACCCAGGCGAGCAGGAGGCACAGGGCCAGCTCCCAGCGCAGGGCCCCCAGGTGCTGGATGCCCTCCGAGATCTTCAGGACCCGCCTCCTGGGGAGAGAGGGGTGAATTGCCAGCCTCAGCTCCCTGGGCAGTGGAGCCGGGCCTCTCGCTCTGATCTGAAGAAGGCTCACCGGCTCCTTCACTCTGATCCGTGAGGCTCTCCTTTGCCCAGAGATGGGGATAGACAGATAGGACGGCAAACACAATCTGTCCCCAGGTAAGTTTATTCTGCCAGGCCGAGTGCAACTGAACCCAGAGAAGGGGATGCAAACATTCTCTCAGTCGGACCGTGATGACGGCTTTGATGTTAGGAATCACTTTTTGGGTGAATGTCAGTATTTGGAGGGGGAGGAGCAGTAAAGGTAACTGACAAGAAGCTGGGGAGGAGGGTGGACACTCATGGGGCTGGCCCCAGGGGAGGGGAGGCAGGCCCAGCCCGAGGACAGTCCTGCATTAACCACAGATACAGCCACAAGGGAAAAGCCACTTGGATGGTGGGGCCACCAAAGGGGGAAGCAGAAATTCGTCCCTTGCCGTCTGTGGAGTCACCACCGTATGAACCCAGCCCCATGCCCTGGACACACTGTCCACACTGGCTGAAGGGAGAAAAGGCCTCACTTACTCCCAGAACTCGATGACGGGAGAGGTGGCATTCTCAGCGGTCGCATTCAGAGAGCCATTGGTCCTCTGGAACTCCACGCAGCGCTCTGTGGGCAGCCAGGGGTCGGGGGAGCAAGAGAAAGATCACTGGCCAGTGTGACCAGAGAGTGAGGGGAGCTTTAAGAGACTGGGAAGGAAGGTGTCTGGGCTGAAGTTATCTAAACAAAACAGTCTCACAATGAGACACGAAAGACATCATAACCTCATCAAACCCATGGCACCCTTTCCCACTTCTCCATGGCAGAGGGTATAGGGGGTGGGATGGGGGGCGGGTCGCGGCTGCATGTTCTAATTAAAGCAAGACCAGGCGGCATCAGCAAAGATGCTTTGCACACTGCTTCAAATAGACAAATATTTCTGGGCCGCCATCCTGGATGGACTCACGACCTTTGAGGAACAATCAGGACACCATCTGGGGAAATGGTGCAGTCATGGCTAAGAGCAGGGATACAGGTCAGGAGGCTCTGGCTTGAATCCCACTCCCCACCCACCCCCACTCCCCCCCCCAACACCCCAGGTTATTCACTGAGAGGCTCTCTAAGCCTCAGTCCTGTTGGCTCTAAATGCACATGAGAAGAGTCTGTGCAGGGCCGATAAGGGGATTAAATGAAGATGAGGCTCCAGGGCGCTCCATAAATAGTGGCTCTCAATTACCCCTCTATGCCTTCAGACTTTTCACAAAGTGTTCACGCCCTTCTTTGCGTTTTATCAGGACAGCAATCCTGGGAAATACTACGATAGAGAGCATTTTCCCCACTGCACACCCAAGAAAGTGAATCTTCTCAGAGATGACTTGTGATCACCCATCTGTGAGGAAGTGAGGGCTGGGGTCCTGCTCAGCAAAATGTGTTAAGTTCCACCTGCAGAGGATCTGGGAGCTGGGGACTGCCCTGGGGGGCCAGTGGTTAAGAATCCACCTTCCAGTGCAGGGGACTCGGGTTTGATCCCTGGGTGGGGAAATGGTCCCTGGTCAGGCTTCCCTGGTAGCTCAGTTGCTAAAGAATCCACCTGCAATGCAGGAGAGCCCACTTTGATCCTGGGTCAGGAAGATTCCCTGGAGAAGGGATAGGCTACCCACTCCAGTATTCTTGGTATCCCTGGTGTCTCAGCTGGTAAAGAGTCTGCCTGCAATGCAGGAGACCTGGATTCCAAGCCTGGGTTGGGAAGATTCCCCTGAAGGAGGGCATGGCAACCTACTCCAGTATTCTTGCCTAGAGAATCCCCATGGAAAGAGGAGTCTGACGGGCTACAGTCCGTGGGATCACGAGTTGGACACGACTGAGCCATGAGGCACTGCACAGGGAACTAAGATCCCACATGCCTAGGAGCAACTAAGCCTGTGGGCCACAACTAGAGAGCCCATGAGCAGCAACGACCCAGCAGCCAAAAATTAAAATAAAGGCGGGGACAGATATGGGGGGGTGGGGGAGGGAGGGAGGGAGGGAGGGGGGAGGGAGGGGGGAGGGAGGGGGGAGGGGGGAGGGGGGAGGAGGAAACAAAGAGAGGAGAAGAAAAAACACAATAAAGAAAATATCACAAGAGAACAGATTTTTTAAAACCTGATTCACTCCACAAATATGTTTTGAGAGCTCAGGATACAGTACAGAGCGCTAAGCACAAACTTGCCTTCAATGCGGGAGACCTGGCTTCGATCCCTGGGTTGGGGAGATTCCCCTGGAGAAGGGAAAGGCTACCCACTCCAGTATTCTGGCCTGGAGAATTCCATGGACTGTATAGTCCATGGGATCTCAAAGAGTCGGACACGACTGAGCGACTTTCAGTTTCACTTCACTAAGCCCAAACCAGACCAACAAACAGAGATAAAGCCGGGTGAATGCCAGGGGCCGGGGCCGGGACAGGCTCTAACAGACACATTGAGCAGAGCCTAGTGGATCAGTGACCCTCAGGGAGGGACATCCAGGACTGGACTTTTCACCTGAAAAGTAGTGGCATGGAGGTGGTGGCAGAGAGGAACAAAGGAAGGAAGGCCTGGAGAGACAGCACACAGTTTGGAGGCGAGGGGGCACCTAGTGGCTGCCGGGTCAGAGAATACCCGGACACTTATCACCCCAGACGGTTCTTCTGGACAGCACTCCCCTAGGTAACTTTTAATTTTATTTTTAATTTCATGTTTACTTTCTATTCATTAGACTCAGTAGTTCTATGGCCTTATGGGCTCCTGTCTTAAGATGGAACCACAAGAGACAATTACTTGCTATTGTAAATGATAGAGATACTGTATAAAATGGTGTATTCCCCGGTTCAGTCCAGATAAACTGGAAGTTGAAAATAGCATCAGAAAGAAGACATGAAAAACAAATAAATGAAATAATATATACATATATGTTATATATACATATATAATAATATACACACATATATATTGTATATATGTATTGTATGCAGTATATATGTATTGTATGCAATATATACATATATATAATATATGTATTATATGCAATATATACATATATCAAACTAACCATGTCTCAGATCACATAAAGGGCTAAACTGCACAAAATGAAGTCAGTTCTTTCTTCATGATACTTGCATTGATAATGTGTTTGACGGAACCCATGAATTTTTTACAAAGTCTGTAGGGCTTTTCTGGTGGCTCAGTGGATCCTGGGTTTGATCCCTGAGCCGGGATGATCCTGCGTGCCAAAGAACAACTAAGCCTGTGTGTCACGACCACAGAGCCTGTGCTCTAGAGACCGGGAGCCGAAACTACTGTTCCCACGCGCTGCAGCCACTGAAGCGCGTGCCTAGAGCCCGTGCCCCCCAACAAGAGAAGCCGCCGCAATGAGAAACCCAGGCACCAGAACCAGAGCGTAGCCCCCACTTCCCACAAAGACAGAAAAGCACGTGCAGCAGCAAAGACCCAGCACAAGCGAAAAATAAGTAAGTAAAATTGCTTTTTGGAAAAAAGGTCTGTGACATTTTCCCTGTGATGCTGGTGGATTCTCACTCTTATCTTTGGTGTAAGACCTCCGTGATGTCCTTGGGAGACTTCTAGAGCATCCCAAGTGAGGGGTGGGGGCCTGAGTCCCAGGGTACAGGGCCGATCCCTCTCCCCGGTCACCGCGGCCAAGCAGGAGGGTGTGACCTCACCCGTGTTCCAGTCGTGGCGGCAGCTCCCCCAGGGCAGGTCGACAGTAAAGCTGCTGAAGAGGTAGAAGAGGGCCCAGGCCAGGACGATGATGTAGTAGATGTTGAGGAGGGTGACGATCATCTGGGAGGCGTAGCCGATGCCTGGTGGCGGGGGAAGGGGGCAGACCGGACTGGGGCACCAGGCAGGTGTCTCATTCCCCACCCACCCCTGCTCGGGAGAGGGTTCGTGCTCCACTGGGAGTATCCTAAGATGTGGGGCTCGGGGCCCGGGCCTCCGGCTCTCCTCCCCACCCCTGCTGCCCTGCCCTGCTTCCTGTGAACTTGCATCAGTCCTGGTGCTGAAACCTCACTGATTCCAATTCCGAGCTATTTCATACACATGTAAGGCGAACTCCGAGATTCCAATAGCTAATGTCCCCTGGAAGTCATCTGATCTATTTTTTTTTTCTGATCTATTTCTGAAACATAAAAACACGTGCTAAGAGCAGGAAGAGACAGTTCACAGAGGAGCAAGTGCACATAGTGAATGAACGTCCTCAAAATGCTCTCATGCTCCCTCATCCTGGGTGTGCAAACTGAAACGATGAGGAGGTAACATTCTGCATCCGTAACACAAGTGAACACTTCTACAGAAGCTGTCATTCAGTGATTTCCAAACTTGTCCACATGTTAGGAGAATTACCTGATGATATTTTTAAAATTCCAAAGCCCAGTCTAGATGCCAGACCAATTTAATCACAACCTCTGGGAGTTGGGTACAGGCCTCAGGATGTTTTGAAGGTTCTGGGGTGTTTCCAGTATGCCGACAAGTTTGGGAACTAGGGTTATAACTCAGAGCTGTTAAAGATATGGGAGAAAATCCTTACTCAAGTTCAATGACTGTACGTCAGTATAACACTTTCATAAGCCAGATCAAAAGACATCGACGTGGTTGTCCATTTGATCCTATGATTCTGAACTTGGGAATTTATCCCAAAGAAATAATTTCAAAAAGAAGGGGGCTATCTCTACCTAGATATATGATAGCAGAGTATAACAATTTTATAAGTGATCAAAAATAAGCAAAACGCCCAGAGCAGAGAACTGTTAAGTAAATTTTGATATATGCATCTGATGAAAGTTTATGCAATCCAATGATTGCTGTGTAGAAAATGGAAAAATAACACTAACTAAAACAGAAACACAAATAAGTAGGAAAAATTCTTAAAAATAAAAACAAAAAAATAAAAATGAAGAAAAAACTGTATATTTCAAACTAATAGATACATAAACTTTAATATAGAGAAAGAAATGGTGAAATAAATCTCTCCAAACTACAAACAACCCAAATGTTCTTCAATGGGTGAATGGTTAAATAAATCATAGTACGTTCATCCATTCCATGGAATACAGCTCAGTAATAAAAAGGAATGAACCACTGATACCAAGAGCTTCCCATGTGGCACTAGTGGCAAAGAACCCACCTGCCAATGCAGGAGATGTAAGATACTTGGGTTTGATCCCTGGGTCGGGAAGAGCCCCTGGAGGAGGGCATGGTAACCCACTCCAGTATTCTTGCCTGGAGAATCCCATGGACAGAGGAGCCTGGAGGGCTAGTCCATGGGGTCACAGAGTCGGAAACAACTGAAGTGACTTAGCACACACGCACACACGTGCGTTGATACCAGAGCAATCTGGGTGCATCTCCAGGGCACGATGCTGAGTGAAACGGTGGATCTCAAAAGTCACACACTGCATGAGTCCATTTATATAGTGTTCCCCAATGACAGAACCACAGAGATGGAGAACAGATCGGTGGCTGTCAGCGGTCAGGGATGAGGGCAGGGAGGGGGTGAATGCGACTACAAAGGGGCAGTGTGGTGGAGATCGTTGTATCATGGAACAGTGGTGGTGGTCGCACAAATCCACACAAGTGATACAGTTACACACAGTTACACACAGACACCCTCACACAAGCGAGTGCATAGAAAGGGGTGAAACCTGAACAAAGTCTGTGGGTGGTACCAATGTCCACTCCCAGGTTTTGACGTTGTTCCATAGCTATATAAAATTTTTACCATGAGGGAAAACTGGGTGATGGGTACATGTGACACTCCTGGGCTACTTTTGCAACTTTCTGTGAACACATAATTATTTCAAAATAAAAATTTAAAGAAAATCCTAAAGAGAGAGGAGTATTAAAATAAAACACCCTAAGTAACTGCTGTGTCAAGATAGTAGAATTATTTATTTATTTATTTTTGTGGTGCCTTGAGGCTTGTGGGATCTTAGTTCCCCAACCAGGGATCGAACCCAGGCCCCCAGCAGTGGAAGCGTGGAGTCTTCTTAATCACTGGACCACCAAGAAAGTCCAAAGATAGTAGAATTATTAATGGATTTTTTTTTCCATTAAAATTCTTTTTAGAGACTTCCCTGACTGTCCAATGGTTAGGACTCTGTACTCTCACTGCCAAGGGCCTGGGCTCAATCCCTGGTTGAGGAACTAAAATGCCACAAGCTGCCTGGCACAGCCAAAAAAAAAAAAAAAAAATCCCCAAACTAAAAACAAATTAAAAAACAAAAAAAAATCTCTTTTTAAATGCTTTGCATTGATTAAATATCTTTTTAAAAGCACGAAATTATTTGTATGCATTGCAAAATACACACAGGTACAGATAAAATAGCTTTGCACTCTACTTATTAGCTAAGGCCTTTGTGCCGCCCTCAACTCCATCTTCTCCTCCATCCTCTGCTGGGCTGAGTGACTAGTTCTCTCTTGGGCCCACAAGTGGAGTTGTTCAGTTACTCAGTTGTGTCCGACTCTTTGTGACCCCATGAACAGCAGTACGCAAGGCTTCCCTGTCCTTCACTCTCTCCCTGAGCTTGCTCAAACTCATACCCACTGAGTCACAAGTGGAAGGTTTAACATAAAGACCCAGGGGCTTATCTCCATAAGCACTGCTGCTAAACCCCCCAGTTATTCCAATGCAGTTTATAACCTGGTGCGGAGACTCTGGAGTCAGGCGCGAGCGACTCACCCTCAAAGATGGGGCAGATCTTCCTCCAGGCAGTGATGCCCCCCTGACTGGTGTACTGGCCCAGCGCCGTCTCCAGGAGGAAGACAGGAATGCCGCAGGTAAAGAGGAAGATGAGGTAGGGGATGAAGAAGGCACCTGCGGGTGGGAAACAGGCTGTGTGTTCCTTGGCAGTAGCCTCCTTGTGGTCCAAGTCCAGCTCCTCCCATGACCACTGCTGTTTCCAGTCAGAACCCAAAGAGGGGGTTGGGGGGTGCTGTGCAAAACTGGGAACACTGGTCTAGATGTCTGGAACCAAGCAGAGGTCAAGAGTTACCAAGTTACTTAGGACCTGGCCAGTCCCTTTCTTCACTCTGAAGTTTCCGTCTATACCTACCAAGGGGTACTCCATATCAACATCAGTTATCGCCTAAGAAACACATAACCTGTGGCATCAAAGGAGCTCCTGGAATCCCAGAAATCACGAGCATTCACAGAGCCCACAGTCCAGCATGTGTGTTGAGGAAATGATTGCTCTAAATGTTATAGAGGGACTTTTAGCAGACTGCAGTCAGATTCCCCTTCGGTAATCCTTTCTGTTTTCACAGTCATTGGCTGAGACAAGTCTACTGACTCCACTGGCATTTTCTCCACCCTAGGCCTCTACCTGCTGGCATTAGGGCAGGGAGTTCACAGGACAGAGTCCTAGGGAGCAGAGATGTATACAGAGGGGGACTTACCCTGTGGTCCAGCTCTAAAGAATCAGCCTGCCAATGCAGGGGACTCTGGTTCAATCCCTCATCAGGGAACTATTATCCCTCATGCCTCGGGGGCAGCTAAGCGCACCACAGCTAAAGAGCCTGAGCCCTACTGAAGACTCAGCACAGAAAAAAAAAGAAAAATGTGCATAGAGAGACCCAAATATCTGCAGAGGGTCCCCTACTAGCTTGCAGCTGAGTGTTGGTCAGTAAATGTGTGTGAGGAAACCACCCAGGGAAGGGAAAGTATCTCTCAAAAGGATGGAACCCAGTGGTGCTTATGCAGGGCTGGGGACATTCCGAACGTTTAAAGAAGAAATAATCCCAGTTCTAACAAGCTCTTCCAGAAAATGTGAAAGGAATTCTTTCCAACTCATTCTACAAAGCTAGCATTACCCTGATAACAAAAGCAGGCAAAGACAAGAAAAGAAAATTATAGGTCAAACTTTCATGAACATAGACGCAAAATTCTAAAAAATTTTTAGCAAATCAGATCCAATAACATGTATTAATAAAAAGGATGATACGTTACATGGTGGGGTTTATCCCAGGAATAAAAAGTTAACATTCAAAAAATCAATCTGTGTATCATATTAATAAATTTAAAGACAAAAAACCATATAATCATTTCAATAAAAGCAAGAAAAGCATTTGACAAAATCTAATAGCTATTTGTGATTTAAAAAAAAAAAAAACCTCTCAGCAAATGATGAATAGAAGAAAACCCTCAATCTGGAAAAAGGCATTTACAAAACATCTGCAGATAACATCTACAGACAATGGTGAAACACTGCTTAACTTCTGAGATCAAGAACAAGACAAGGGTCTTACTACTTCTTACCATTTCTATTCAATACTATTTCTATCAGTATTGATTCTAGTCAAGGCAATAAGGGAAACAAAAAAAAAAAGGATGATAGCCTATCTCGAATACCATTTGGGGTCTGTAACAAATTCACAGAAGCAGAGTATAGACTGGTGATTACCAGGGTTTGAGGAAGGGGGAAACAGGGAGGTGTTGGTCAAAGGGTACAAAGTTTCCGTCACCAAAAATGAATATGTCCTAGAGCTCTATTATAACCGCAGTGCCTGTAGTGAACAATATCTAATTATTTTCTTGAAGTTGTGCTAAGGAGGAGGTGGGGCTGCACCAGCTTGGGGGATGCACAAACTTCTGGAACCCCTGCCGCCAGTCACAGGTGAAGGTTCCTATATGTGTCTGATGGAACTACTCAACTGGATTCCTGGACTTCTGCAAAGGCTCTCTCATCTGTGGGTCTAACTGATCTCTGGGGGGCCATGCTGAAGGGCAGAAGCCAGTTAACAAGGCATTGCAGCTTCTCCTGCCAGGACCAAGCCTATATACCTCTTCTTGCTCTGAGGAGATTGTTTCAACTTCTGTATACATCAGAATATGTTAGACCTATGCTATGGTACCTATTATTCTGCCAAATCTAAGTGGTTAGACAAAGCAAAAGTGTATTCCTTGAGTCACCGGGAGCGGCAGAGGCAGTGAGGAAACTGAGGCACAGAGGAGTCAAGGAATTGGCTTGAGCTCATCTGAGTGACTTCTGACTTGAGCTTGCAGTGTGCTTTGAGAGATCCTCCACCAGATCACCTCAAGCTTGGGTCCCTCGGCACCACCCATTAGCGACAGTCATAAAAGATCAATCCCTGAGCCTTTGGAGTGGGAGCACTGACTCCAAGACCCTAGAATACCAGAGAACTAACCCTGCTGCTGCTGCTGCTAAGTCGCTTCCGTCGTGTCCAAATCTGTGCAACCCCATGGACGGCAGCCCACCAGGCTCCGCTGTCCCTGGGATTCTCCAGGCAAGAACACTGGAGTGGGTTGCCATTTCCTTCTCCAGAACTAACCCTAGGGAGTATCAAATAGTGAAAACTCACACAAAGGAAATCACTTGAATACAAGACCTGGCATCACCCAAACACCAGTAGCACCCTGTGCAGGATGCCTCATCTAAACAACAAACAAAATAAAAATACAAACCAAATCATCAGCAGACAGGATTACCACCTCACTCAGCCATGCCCATCAGAGGAAAAACAAGCAAACAAAAACTCAGCACAAATCTCACCCTTTATGAAGCTTATACAAACAACTGGACCAACCTTAGGAGGGCAGAAACTAAAAGGAAGAAAGAATTCAACCTTGAAGCCTGGGAAAAGAAGACCTCAAACACAATAAATTAAAAAAAAATAATTAAGAGGCAGAGAAATACTACTACAAGTGAAGGAACCAATTAGAAACACAGAAGTCCAAATCAATGAAGAGGAAATAGGAAAACTATCTGGAAAAGAATTCAGAATAATGATGGTAAAGATGATCAAAAACCTTGAAAACAAAATGGAGAAAATGCAAGAATCAATTAACAAAGACCTAGAATAATTAAAAAATAAACATACAGAGACAAACAACACAATTACTGAAGTTAAAAATAGTCTGGAAGGAATCAATAGCAGAATATCTGAAACAGAAGAATGGACCAGTGAGCTGGAAGATAAAATGGTGGAAATAACTTCTGAAGAGCAGGATAAAGTAAAAAGAATGAAAAGAACTGAGGATAGCCTCAGAAACCTCTGGGACAATATCAAATGCATCAACATTCAAATTATAAGGGTCCCAGAAGAAGAAGAGAAAAAGAAAGGGTGTGAGAAAATTTTTGAAGAGATTATAGTTGAAAATTTCCCCAACATGGAAAAGGAAATAGTCAATCAAGTCCAAGTGACACAAAGAGTCCCATACAAGATAAACCCAAGGAGGAACACCAAGACACATACTAATCAAGCTAACAAAGACTAAACAGGAAGAAAGAATATTAAAAGCAGCAAGGGAGAAGCAACAAGTAACATACAAGGGAAACCCCATACACTTAACAGCTGATCTTTCAGCAGAGACCCTGCAGGCCAGAAGGGAATGGCAGGATATGTTTAAAGCACTAAAAGGGAAAAATCTACAATCAAGGTTACTTTACCTGGCAAGGATCTCATTCAAAATTGGTGGAGAAATAAAAAGGTTTTCAGACAAGCAAAAGTTAAGAGAATTCAGTACTACCAAACCAGCTTTACAACAAATGTTAAATGGACTTATATAGTCAAGAAATACAAGAGAAGTAAAAAGATCTACAAAATCAACCCCCTAAAATTAAGAAAATGGCAATAGGAACATATATATCAATAATTACTTTAAATGTAAATGGATTAAATGCTCCAACCAAAAGACACAGACTAGCTGAATGGATACAAAACAAGACCCGTATATGTGCTGTCTACAAGAAACCACTTCAGACCTAAAAACACATATAGACTGAAAGTGAGAGGATGGAAAAATATATTCCATGAAAATGGGAAGCAAAAGAAAGCTGGAGTAGCAATCCTCATATCAGACAAAATAGATCTTAAAATAAAGAAGATTACAGGAGATAAGGAAGGACACTACATAATGATCAAGGGATCAATCCAAAAGGAAGACATAACAATTGTAAATATTTGTGCACCCAACATAGGAGCACCTCAATACATGAGACAAACACTAGCAGACATAAAAGGAGAAATTGACAGTAACACAATAATATTAGGAAAATTTAATGCCCCACTCACACCAATGGACAGATCATCAAAACAGAAAATTAATAAGGAAACACAAGTTTTAAATGATACATTAGATGAGATGGATCTCATTGATATCTTCAAGACATTCCATCCAAATGCAGAAGAATACACCTTCGTCTCAAGTGCATATGGAACATTCTCCATATGCACAAGGACAGACCACATCTTGGGTCAAAAATCAAACCTCAGTAAATTTAAGAAAATTGAAATCATATCAGGCATCTTCTCCGACCACAACACTATGAGACTAGATATCAATTACAAGAAAAAAACTGTAAGAAACACAAACACATGGAGATTAAACAATATGTTTCTAAATAACCAACAGGTTACTGGAAAAATCAAAAGGGAAATAAAAAAATTTCTAGAAACAAATGACAATGAAAACATGACAACTCAAAACCTATGGGATGCAGTGAAAGCAGTTCTAAGAGGGAAGTTTATAGCAACACATTCCCACCTCAAGAGACAAGAAAAACATCCAATAGACAATCTAACTTTACACCTAAATCAATTGGAAAAAGAAGAACAAAAAACCCCAAAACTTAGTAGAAAGAAAGAAATAATAAATATCCAAGCAGAAATAAATGAAAAAGAAATGAAAAAAATAATAGTAAAGATTAATAAAACTAAAAGCTGGCTCTTTGAGAAGATAAACAAAATTGAAAAATCATTAGCCAAACTCATCAAGAAAAAAAGAGAGAAGAATCAAATCAACAAAAGTAGAAATGAAAAAGGAAAGGTTACAACAGACAATGCAGAAATACAAAGGATTGTAAGAGACTATTTTAAACAACTACATGGTAATAAAATGGATAACCTGGAAGAAATGGACAGATTCTTAGAAAAGTTCAATCTTCCAAGACTGAACCAGGGAGAAATAGAAATTATGAACAACCCAATTACAAGGACTAAAATTGAAGCTGTGATCAAAAATCTCCCAAAAGGCCAGGACCAGATGATTTCACAGGAGAATTCTATCAAACATTTAGAGAAGAGCTAATGCCTGTCCTTCTAAAACTCTTTCAAAAAATTGCAGAGGAACACATCCAAACTCACTCTACAGGGCCACCATCACCCTGATACCAAAGCCAGACAAAGACAACACATGAAAAGAAAACTACAGGCCAATATCACTGATGAACATAGATGCAAGAATCCACAACAAAATTTTAGCAAACAGAATTCAGCAACACATCAAAAAGCTCATACACCATGAGCAAGTTGGGTTTATTCCAGGAATGCAAGGATTCTTCAATATATGCAAATAAATAAATGTGATATACCATATTAACAAACTGAAAGATAAAACCAAATGATAACCTCAATAGATGCAGAAAAAATGTTTGACAAAATTCAGCACACAATTATGATTAAAACTCTTCAAAAAATGGGCATAAAAAAAATGGGCATAGAAGGAACCTACCTCAACATAGTAAAGGCCACATATGATAAGCCTACAGCAAACATTATTCTCAATGGTGAAAAATTGAAAGCATTCCCCCTAAGATGAGAAAGGGGATCCACTTTCACCACGATTATTCAACATAGTTCTGGAAGTCCTAGCTACAGCAATCAGAGAAGAAAAAGAAATAAAAGGAAGCCAGATTGGAAAAGAAGAAGTAAAGCTCTCACTGCTTGCAGGTGACATGATACTGTACATAGAAAACCCTAAAGATAGTATCACAAAATTATTAGAGCTAATCACTGAATTTAGCAAAGTTGCAGGATACAAAATCAACACACAGAAATCATTTGCATTTCTATATACTAACAATGAAAAATCATAAAGAGGAATTAAGGAATCAATCCTATTCACCATTACAACAAAAATAACTAGATTTCTAGGAATAAACTTACCTAAGGAGACAAAAGAACTGTACACAGAAAATTATTAGACACTGATGAAAGAAATCAAAGACAACATAAAGAGATGGAGAGAAATTCCATGTTCCTGGGTAGGAAGAATCAATATTGTGAAAATGACTATACTACCAAATGCAATCTACAGGTTCAATGTGATCCCTATCAAATTACCAATGGTATTTTTCACAGAACTGGAACAAAAATTTTCAGAATTCATATGGAAACACAAAAGACCCTGAATAGCCAAAGCAGTCTTGAGAGAGAAGAATGGAACTCAAGGAATCACCCTTCCTGACTTCAGATTATACCACAAAGCTACAATCATCAAGACAGTATGGTACTGGCACAAAAACAGAAATATAGACCAATGGAACAAATAGAAAGCCCAGAAATAAACCCATGCACCTATGGGTACCTTATTTTCGACAAAGGAGGCAAGAATATACAATGGGGCAAAGACAGCCTCTTCAATAAATGGTGCTGGGAAAACTGGACAGCTACAGGTAAAAGAATGAAATTAGAACACTTCCTAACACCATACACAAAGATAGACTAAAAATAGATGAAAGACCTAAATGTAAGACCAGAAACTATAAACTCTTAGAGGAAAACATAGGCAGAACACTCAATGACATAAATCAAAGCAAGATCCTTTATGACCCACTTCCTAGAGTAATGGCAATAAAAACAAAAGTAAACAAGTGGGACCTGATTAAACTTAAGAGCTTCTGCACAGCAAAGGAAACTATAAGCAAGGTGAAAAGACAACCCTCAGAGTGGGAGAAAATAGTAGCAAATGAAACAACTGGCAAAAGATTAATTTCCAAAATATATAAGCAACTCATACAACTCAATGCCAGAAAAACAAACAACCCAAGCAAACAGTAAGAAAAAGACCTAAACAGATATCTCTCCATAGAAGACATACAGATGGCTAACAAACACATGAAAAGATGCTCAATATCACTCATTATTAGAGAAATGGGAGGTTCAAAAGGGAGGGGATATATGCGTACCTATGGCTGATTCATGTTGAGGTTTGACAGAAAACAACAAAATTCTGTAAAGCAATTATCCTTCAATAAAAAAATAAATTAAAAAAACTGTGCTAAGAAGATGAATTGTGTTCTTACCACAAAAAATTAAAATTAAAAAAAAAGGACAGAAGGAAACCCTGGAGGTGACAGATATGTTTATGACATTGACTGTGGAAATGGTTTCACAGGTGTGTGTTTACCTCCAAACTCATCGAGTTGATATGTTAAATGTGTACAGCTTTTTGTAAGTCAGTCATAACTCAATAAAGTGTGTTTAAAAAGAAAAGAAGGACTTCCCTGTGATCCAGTGGCTAAGACAGTAAGAAAACAAACAACCTAATTTTTCCAAATGGTCAAAAGATTTGAACAGGTTTTCACCAAAAAAAAAAAAATATATATATATGTGAGTTGCAAATAAGCACATGAAAAGATGTTTAATATCATTAGTCATTATAAATTTAAATGATAATGAGGTAATGCTACACACCAATTAGAAAAATTAAAAAGACAGACCAGGAATTTCCCTGGTGGTTCAGTGGTTAAGACTCCATGCTCCCAGTGCAGGGACTGCAGTTCCATCCCTGGTCAGGGAACTAAGATCCCACAAGCCTCATGTGTGCATGGAGCAGTCCAAAAAAGTAAAAGAAAAAAAAAAAGACCTAGATAGCATATTAAAAAGCAGAGACATTACTTTGCCAACAAAGTTCCGTTTAGTCAAGACTATGGTTTTTCCAGTGATCATGTATGGATGTGAGAGTTGGACTGTGAAGAAAGCTGAGTGCCGAAGAACTGATGCTTTTGAACTGTGGTGTTGGAAAAGACTCTTGAGAGTCCCTTGGACTGTGAGGAGATCCAACCAGTCCATCCTAAAGAAGATCAGTCCTGGGTAGTCATTGGAAGGACTGATGCTAAAGCTGAAACTCCAGTACTTTGGCCACCTCATATGAAGAGTTGACTCATTGGATAAGACCCTGATGCTGGGAGGGATTGGGGGCAGGAGGAGAAGGGGGTGATAGAGGATGAGATGGCTGGATGGCATCACTGACTTGATGGACATGAGTTTGAGTAAACTCCGGGAGTTGGTGATGGGCAGGGAAGCCGGGTGTTCTGTGATTCATGGGGTCTCAAAGAGTCGGACACAACTGAGCGACTGAAATGAACTGAACTGATTGGTGAAGATGTGGAAAAGCTGGCACCTGCATACACCACTGGCAGGAATGTAAAATGGCACAACCATTTTGGAAAAGCATTTGGCAGTTTCTTAAAAAGTTAAAGGTGCACGTACCGTATAACCTTGTCATTCCACACTTAAGTCTTTACTCAAGGGAGGTGAAAGCATATGTTTATACAAAGACTTGTACACAAATGTTCTTAGCAGTTTCATTTGTAATACCTAAAATCTGGAAAGAACTCAAATGTCCATAAATGGGAGAAGAGATAAATGGCAGTCCACCCATCTAATGGAATGGTGGTCTAGTCACTAAGTCGTGTCCGACTCTTGTGATCCCATGGACTGTAGCCTGCCAGGCTCCTCTGTCCATGGGATTCTCCAGCCAAGAATATGGAGTGGGTAGTCATTCCCTTCTCCAGGGGATCTTCCTGACCCAGGAACTGAACCCAGGTCTCCTGCATTGTGGGTGGATTCTTTACTGCCTGAGCTACGATACTATCCAGCAATAACAAGAAAGGAACTACTGAGACATGAAAAAGATGGATGAATCTCAAAGTAATTATGCTAAGTCAAAGAAGCCAAGTCATGATTTCATTTATAGAAAAGTCTAAGAAATGCAAACTAGTATACAGGGACAACATAGATATAGAAAATGCTATATGTATAGTGGGATATTATTCAGCCATAAGAGAGAAGGAAATTCCATGCTTTGCAACAATGTGGATGGACCTTGAGGGTATCATGCTAAGTGACATAAGTCATACAGAGAAAGTAAAGTAAATATTGTGTGTTCTCAGTTATATGTGGAATCTCAAAATAGTCAGATTCATCAAGGCAGAGAGTAGAATGGTGGTTGCCAGAGGCTAGGGGTGGGAGACATGGGGAGATAATCAAAGGGTACACAGTTCATTATAAGATGAACATTTCCTGGTGATGGAACTGTATAGTGTAGTGACTACAGTGAATGATACTGTATCATATACTTGAAAGTTCTTAAGAGTGTAGATCTTAAATGCTATCACCACCAAGAAAAGGTAATGATATGAAGGAATGGAATTGTTTACTAACCTTATTGTGATAATGATTTTGCAATATATACTTGTATCAAATCATAATGTTGTATGCCTTAAACTTACATATATTACGTATCAGTAATAAATCAGTAAAGCTGGAAATAGTTACATCTTTCAAAAACAGAGACCTCCCTGGTGGTCCAGTGACTAAGACTTCACCTTCTAAAGCAGGAGATGTAGGTTCAACTCCTGATTGGGGAATTAAGATTCCACATGCCTCTCAGTCAAAAAAAACAAACATAAAAAAATAAAATAAGCAATATTGTAACAAATTCAATAAAGACTTTAAAAATGGTCTACATCAAAAAATCTTTAAAAAACAAAATAGGTTTGCACTTGCATTGAGATGGGGTTGCAGAGGTCGGGGTGGGAGAAAGGGGCAGGAAGCAGTTTAGGGGGGTGATGGATACATTTACGATATTTTTTCTTTTTTTTAATTTATATTTTGGCCACTCCATGCAGCATGTGGGATCTTAGTTCCCTAGGCAAGGATGAAGCTTGTGCCCCCTGCAATGGGAGCTTGGAGTCCTAACCACTGGATCACCTGGGAAGTCCCCGTTAATTATCTTGATAGTGGTGATTGTCTGAAGGGTGTGTACCTATGGCAAAACTTATCTAGCTGCACACTTCAAATGTGTGCCATTTATTGTAAGCCAATTATACCATACTAAAATTGCTAAAACAAAAGTTGGTGGTGAGGAATCAACTCCTCCAGTTCTCTGCCTTCCGAGTCTCTTGGCATGTGGTCCATGCATAATTCAGGCACTGAGGGAGACACTTGGTGACCACAAGGGCAAAGAAAGATCACAAACAATTCAGGCAAGTAAGAACACAAATCAGTACAAGACTCATTGGGCAGGAGGAGGGAATTAGGAAAGAGAGAATCCAGTAGCCAAAATGAACAGTCACTGCTGAGAGTCAAACATCAAAGAAAGAGAGCAAAGAGAGAGTGGGGGGCCAGGAGAGGCGTTTCCAAGACCCTCCTCCCATCTCTATGCCACCTGCTCTTTCCCAATAAACCAAGCCAATGTTTAACTGCACCGGGTCTGGTGGTCACTCTGTTCCCCTCCTCCTCTGCCTCCTTGAACACCTGGGCCGCTGGCCGTAAGGGATAAAGTCCACACCTCCCAGGCAGAGTCCCTGGGCCCAAACCGGGGAGGGAGTTAGAGAAGGGATGGAGCCCAAGAGGGACCCATGTGCCCACCAGGGAGCCCTGGGTACACCGCCTGTTTCCTCACCCGAGCCCTAACCACCACCCCTGCAAGAGACAGCCAGTCCTGGAGAAGGAGAATGGAGTCACGGTGACCTGCTCCCCCCAAGCCCCCATTCAGTCTCCTCCCTCAATTCTAAAATGTCCTGGCATTTTCCCCCGTGGGATGCCAGAGACCACACCCCCATCCTGGAAAAGAACCATCCTGCTTGACATCCTTCTCAGTAAGAGTGCATCCTGTGGTGTCAGCTGTCATGCTCCAGGTGACAATTTAAAAATTTTCTTATTTATTTACTTGGCAACTCGGTCTCAGTTGCAGCTTGTGGGATCTATTTCCCTGACCAGGAATCAAACTCAGGTCCCATGCATTGGGAGCTCAGAGTCTTAGCTCCTGAACCACCAGGGAAGTCCCTCCAGGCGACATTTTTTTAAAGACAAACTGTTAAATGTTCCACATGAGTAACACAGCGGTGAGCATTCATGAACTATCACACGCTGTAATCAGCACTACTGAACCAATACTTGGCACTGAGTCACTAACTAAAAACGGTAACCAGTCGTCACGTACTAATAACATAACCATGACTCTTACGTGAAGAAATGCGCTCCTCGTCTCTCTGATCCTTAGTATCTACGGACATCCTCAGGGCACAGTGGGGCCGTCTAACACCCTTGGCGTCGGCATCCTATGCGCTCTCTCTCCCTGATGTCTAGAGCTGGGGTTCGCTTGGCTGCGCCCCCACCCCACAGCCTTCCCTCTGAGATCCCGCTTTCTGAGTTGCCCAGCGGTGGCACATTCTGCTGTAGTCTCACTCGGGGTCTCCAGCCCTGGGCATCCTGGGTGTTGGGAAACTCAGGGTGCCGGTAGCCCGGGATCCAGGGAGTGGGAGAGGTTCCAGCTGAAGGCCCGGGTTCTGCAGCAACCGGGATCTGGGTATTCAGGTAGAGTCAGCAGTTATGTAAGAAAGAAGGACAGCAAGGAGACTCCAAGATTCTTAGCCTTGAAACTGGTCTGCTTCCGGCCTGAGGCCTCTGCCATCAGTTCTCAGCACCACAGATACAAAGATTGTGTTCAAGTATAAGATTGGCCACTCTGCTCAAACTTCTGCCCTGACTCCCCGTCCCTGGAGCAAAAGCCGAACCTCACAGTGATTGACAAGCCCTGCATGACCCACCCCCGACAGTGACGCCCCTCCTTTGACTCCCCAGACACACCAGCCAGCCTCCTGCTCTAAGACCATTAAAACCTTTTGTTTCCTCTGCCCCAGGGTGCCCTCCCCACCTCCAATATCCCCAAGACCGGGTCTCACCCCCCCCACCCCAAAAGCTGTCACGCAAGTGTTCTCAGTGCGGCTGCCCCCACCCTGCTCCTGTAATGCTCAGGGACTTCTGATACGCTGTGTCATTTTCTTGTTTACTATGTTTACTGTCTGGCTCACCCCCACCCACACCCAGAAAGAAAGCCCCACAAAGACAGGGAGGTGGTCTGTTCTGTTTCCATTTTATCGGGCAGGTAGTACATTCTCGGTGTGTAACCACCATGGGTGACTTACATGGGTTGGCCTGATTCTAGAAAGTCACAGGGGCTGGGGGTGGGGGGCAGGTGCTCAGGGTGGACTGGCCACAATGTCTGGACAGCAAGGAGGACACTTACCTAGAAGGCACCCCTTTTTCCCTATCTTCTGCTGGATGCTGATTTTATATTTTATTTATTTTTTTTAAAGTTCTTGGTTTTTTTGTTTTTTGGGGTTTTTTTGATATGGATCATTTTTAAGTGTTTATTGCATTTGTTACAATATTGCTTCCATTTTGTGTTTTGGTTTTTTGACCATGAGGCATGTGGGATCTTGGCTCCCCAACCAGGGACTGAACCCACACCCTCTGCATTGAAAGCCCAAGTCCCAGCCACTGGACTTGGTTTCTTCACACCACTTTCTCAGCGTCTCTGGTTTTCAGCTACTGTGTTTCACTGCCAACCTGTCCTCCATCATATTCTTACCTCAGCCCTTGCCCTGTTCTGGGGCTCACTTCTAATTGGATCTACCCAACCTCCAGGCTGGAAGGAACCAAAGACAGCACTTGCATTTTCAGTTTGGAACTGACACTATGCTTCGGGGATGTCTTCTTCCCTGAGCTCCCCAACGAACAAACATTAGTAACAATAAGGTCCTCCCTCCAAGCAAAGAAGCTTCTATTTGCAGCTGTGAAGTTGGAGAAAGCAACCAGCAGAGGCAGGCTGATAGCACATGTGACCCTGGGGAGTTCACGCCATGACCTCAACATCCTCAGAACCTGCTCAGAACCATCCTCGAATCCCCTGGGAGTCCCAGCCCTGATCTGAGAGCCATGGGTTTAAATAAAAGCACTTAAACCGGGAGGAGGGGATCAAACCAACCTAGGAGGTCTCTGTCCTCCCCCTCCCCGCCCCCTGTCTCATGTCGGCAGTGAAGGGCCCTGTCACAAGGAGGCGTCTGTCCCTTCCAGACCAAGAGACGAGGTGACGAGACGAAGTGTGGGGCCTGTGCTCTGAGGGGGCGAGGGGGGTGAAAGGCACAGAAAAGATGAGACTCGGAACACCAGAAACCAGAAGAGCAGGCCTGTCTGGGTCCCTGCACAGACCTGGGGGGTCCTGGACGGGTCCCCATCACGCCAGCAGAGGCGCCACCCATGTGTCCATCTGCTGGCTCTGCATGACTCAGGGCCTTCAGAGCAAAGCTGGGCGTCGGCCTCCAGCCCCAGAGCCCCTCAGCGCACTTCCTCCAGCTGCTGTTGTCCATCAAGGAAAGAGAAGAGGAAGCCTGAGGCCTGGTGCCCCACTGGAGAAGACGGGGTGAGAGGAAGGGGATGGCGTCAGGATTCTGCAGATGGTCCCAGGACCCCCAAAACGGGTCCTGGGGACCAGCGTGCTGGAGGACAGGCCCTGCCCAGGGAGGAAGCGGCCACGTCCTACCTCCGTACCCCTGCTCCTTCAGTGAAGAATCAGGGGCCGTGGTCATGATCTTGGCCTGCGTTTCCTTTTCTGAGACACAGTCACACGTCCCCAGGCCTCACAGACCTAAATGGGCCCCCAAAGCAGAGCTCAGGCGCAAACCCCGTGGGGGACGCCTCCCGTAGACAGGGTGACCCCATGCTCCTGCCCTGGCCCCCGCTCCCCCTTCCTTCCCTTCCTCAGCACAGGGGTCCCCACAGACACCAGAATCCCTCCCCCACCTCTTCGTGCCAGTCCTGCTAATTCCCAGGCCGACCTCGCGGTCCCATTCCAGAGCGGCTTGCGGAAAGCAGCTCACCTCCTAATCTTGCTGTGTGAGGGGCTAAGCTGGTCACCGGGTCCAGACACAGAGCCCCCAGGCCCAGCTTAGCCCCCGACCCCTCCTCCTCCCCGGACTAGCTGAATCCGACCACCCTAGGGCCCAAGGGTCTGAACAAGCTGTCGGAGGGTCCAGAGCTGGGTGGGGATCTCCTGCCTTCCCTGGAGATGCCAGCCGACCAAACAAAGTCCTGCAGCTTCAGACTGCCGGCCAGAGAGTCTGGGGGAGGGAGAACACACCGGCCCATTCCCACCCGCTCTGGAAAAATACGAGTTAACCTCTGGTGCCCGGGCCAGTGCCCAGCTGCCACCATCCTGAGAGTAAGAATGGGCTCAGGACCTCCCTATGTTCTCCTCACTCCTGACCTCCCACCCCTACTCTGTGCTGTGGGCTTTCTCTCCCCAAAACCACTTCAATTGGGCTCACGCACAGGGAGGCTCCCACGACCCCAACAAGGGTGAGTATTGCATTAAGGTGCCCTAAAGTCCTCTTGGCCCTCAAAGCTCCCAACCTCTCAGTCTTTCCCTGTGATTTATCTCAGTATTTCCCCTCCTCCAGCCCAGACTGCATCCCCACCCCGCCCCTAAAACCAGACCTGGGAGCCCAGTCCCACTAAGCTTTACCCACCAACGAGGAGACCTTCCGAACACACTGCTCTTCCCAGAGGCCTTCAGCACCTGGGAAATCCCTCAGGGACTCCCCAGAGACCTGGCAGTGGGGGTGGGGGGTGCCTCAGAGAAAGTCCATAGTGGGAAAGTGACCCACATTGCTATGGGGGCAGTGGGATCACTACAGGCCTGAGAGGCAGGAAGGATCCATAAAGGAACTAGAATCCATGCTCCCCCACCCCATACAAACATTTCAATGGGAAAATTATAAATGAAGAGCCACTGGGATCAAAGGAGATACGTTGGGGGGGATGTCACAGTGCAGGTGGGGTGGGGCGGGGGACAGGTGGCCCTGGTTGCAGAGTCTTGAGGCCACGGGACAGCTGGGTGCCAACATCAGCACAGCTATGGTTTCTGAGGCCCTTTGCCCACGACCTCCAGTCCTGACAAACACCTTGAGGGGCAGGAAGAACCGTCTCTGTTCACTGCGCCCACCTGAGATCCGAGGGCTTGCCCCAGGACACAGGAGTGAATAGCAGAGCCAGAACCCAAACCCCCATCCATCTGGTCCCAGCCCACACCCGTGTTTCTCTGCTGCCACCATGGGTACCCAGGAAGTCACCCCCGTCCAGGTGCTCCTCCTGCAGGGTCCTGAGCGACTTCTCAGGGTTTGTCCAACTCCAGCATCCTCCGCATCCTTGGGGCTCCCCAGAGCACAGGAGGTGCAGGAGGTGGAGACAGCCTTGCAGGGGTGAAGGGTGCAGTGCCTCTCACCTCTCCCTGTTTTTGTAACAGAGGCAGGAAACTTCCATCCACTGCCCAGGCGGGAGGCGCCGGGCAGGCACAGCTCTCCCCTATCGCGCCCATCTCAAGTGAACTCACCTCCCCCGTTTTTGTAGCAGAGGTAGGGGAACCTCCAGACGTTGCCCAGCCCGACGATCTCCCCAGCCACAGACAGCACGAACTCCATCTTGTTGCTCCACTGGTCTCGCTGCAGGGCGCCATCCTCCGCCGCCTTTTCCACACCTGGGCACACTGGTTTGGTCTCTCCATTGCTGGTGGTGCCCGAGACCTTGCTATCCATTCCCCCTGAAAGACAAGCAGGGCACTGTGCTACTGCTGGGGGCCGGGGGGGAGGGTGCCTGGAAGGAAAGCTGGCCCTTTCCTTTCCAGCAAATTCTCAAAGGAAAAGTGCCGGGGAGGAGAGTGACTCCTACTGCTATCCGCAAACCCACACTCCCCTTGGTATCTCTGGTTGGTAAAGGTTGAGTATATATGTTCCTTTCCTGCTTCAGGAAGAGCACTGACTCTGAGGCACAGACATTATACCCCTAGAAGGTGCCTTGGGTGGGGGCTTGTGGACATGGGGAGCCCACCTGCCCCGGGCTGAGTTCTCTCTGCCACCCTACAACCAGCCTCGTCTGCGTTAGCATGTACCTCAGTCTCTCTATTCCATGTTCGAGGACAGTTGAAGGGGTGGGATTTGTATGTATCCTTAAGCCACCGATTCTCCTTTGGGGAATTTACCCCCTGAAGATAACTGTGACTCTGTGTAAAGATTCAGCACTGAGGATGTTCATGCTTGTAGCAGTGAAAAATTAGAAAGTACATAAATGTTCAAATATGGTAACTAGGTTAACAAATTATGGCTCAGACAATGGACTACTATATAATCATTAGAAACTGTGCTGCAGAAGAAAGACAAAGAGGTGTTCACAAAATGTGAAGTGCAAACAGTTACAAAATAGACCACGTGCCATGATGATGCTGGGAAAAATACCTTATAAAGTATTTGCATGCATGAAAATTAGGATATTGACCAAGGCATTTCTCTCTCAGTGGATGGGTTTTAGAGATATTTTCCTTATCTATACTTTCTACATTTTCATCAAAAACATGTTTTTGTAAGAGGAATGTGAAAGTCAGCTTTTTTAGATCCTTGCAAGAAGATGAGAAAGATTGAGCAGAACCAGGGACCCTGAGTAAGATGAGCTGACCTTCCCAGGTACGCCCTGCATCTCTCTCTGAGAGCAATGTAAGAGGAAGACGACCCGTGGGCTCCTTTTCTTTTCTGATGATGCCAGCGCAAGACTCCGTTACCGCAGAGACAACTTAAGATGAACACAGAGCTGCAGGCTACACCCTGCCTGGCCCTATTCTAGACTCGCACTGGGGTTGAAGGTGAGATTGGATGTGGTCACATTCAGAGAACAACTACTGTAGGCCAGGTGCTTTACATGCCTTTATGTCATTCAATCCACGCGGCCCCGGGATGTGACAGAGTTCCCTCAGCTTTGTAAGCAGGGAGCTGCCCGTCAGAAAGGTTGGATGACAGACGTGCAGCCGTGAGGCACAGCCGGGACCTGACCCCACAATGTCGTTCAGCTACCTCCCTCTCTCACACTGGCCGGTGGGTTTCGCAGCGAGTCTAATGTAAGTATCCCTGATTGTATACAGCGGTCCCTTCTCTGCAGAAGTGGGTACATGTGCTTCTTTCTGCACGCACCCCTCCCACGAAAAGTTCCTGGGAACAGAACTTTCTCACAAGAGCCCCATCCGGCCACAGACCCTCTTGCAGCTCTGTCTCCCCAGAGTGGCTGCCCCGGGGGGACCCAGAAAGCCAAAGGGAGGTCAGGAATGTGCTGCTTATTTGATGAATGAGGGAGCGGGCTCCAGAGACCATGGGTTAAGAAGGAGAAACCCAAGCTGTTGGTCCCCCAGAAGCTTCCCCAGTCCTTCTGAGATGGTCGCCTCCTGTCTTAAGCAGGTTCTGGGCCCGATGGTTGTCTTCCAATGATTAAACACTACCCCCCTCACTTCTCCACTCCCCGGAGACCCCAGGAGAACAGAAGCCTACCCTAAGTCTCTTAGCCACGTTGGGTAGCAGAGGCAGCATCATGGGATCGAAGGACAAGTCTATACTCAAACCATAGCTCTGCATCAGAGACCACCCGACTCCCAGGAAATGAATTCATCACTCTGAGCCTTGGTTTGCTTGTCTATAAAACATCTCTTCACTTCATCTCCTGATTCCAGCTCTACTCTCCAAATATAACTACTAACAACCGTGCAGTGAATATTTCTTCAGACTTTTCTATATGCAGATGTGTGTGTGTGTATTTGTGTGTGTGTGTGTATGTATTTGGGAAGTTTTTCTAACTGTCTAAAGTTTCATAATCTACACATCTTTTTTCTAAATCACTGTCCATTCCAAGTTCTAAGCCGTGAAAGGGTAACATAAATGTGCGTTTCAGTTAATCTACACAGCACTTGACCAAAGAGACACTTACTCTTGATGATTTATATAGGGGCATGACAGGATACACTTAGCCATGAGGATTAAACAAAGAGATGTATATATACATACATCTATTTCATATACATGTATTTTTATATATATTTCATATATATGTATATATATTCATGTATATATATATATATGAAAGCACTTCATATATAATAGGCACTTGAATTTTTATTTTCTTTCAATCTTGTTTTATGTTCTTTCAACTTTCTTTTTTTTTTTTCTTTCAACTTTCAATCTTGTCTCAGAGCAGAGAGCCTTCATTTTCTTAGAAATAAACCCAAATATCTATCCCTTTCATCTGGGGTCCTCTTTTTCCAAGTTACATTGGTCCTTGAATCAGCAGCCACCAAAGTTTCAGAAAGTCAAGATAATAGCTAGTCTTCGCGTATCACACACAAATGTCATATTTCTAGGAGAGGATCCCCAAACCCTTTGGCTGTAAGTCTTATGGATCCTACCCACCTGCAGTCTGACACCCAGAAGCAGGAGAAAAAGAGAAGAAACAGCACAAACCTTAGTGTAGTTGCTGCCAGAGGTCCGGTCAGAGGGGAGAAGAATTATCTGGGGGAAGGGGAGGTGATGGCTATTTAAAGTGTGGTTCCCACTCCTCTGGCACTTGTAATTCTAAACTTGGCCCAGCCCACATTCCGCCCTTGTCCCCTCCCCTCAGCTCAAAGGCTCACCCTCGCTCACCCTCAAGTGTGAGCTGGTAGGCAGCACTCTCCTCCTGGGTGACCTCAGGTCTCTCGAGCGGGATCCTGCCTTCTCTCTCTCTCTCTCTCTCTCTCTCTCCCTCAACTCAAGGGCAGCCATAAATCCACCAAGAGTAGGTGTTTCTTTGGTCAGGTGCTGTGTAGATTACCTTAAACCTGTATTTATCTTACCCCTTCACAATTTAGGACTTGGAATGGGCGGTGATTTAAAATAAAGATGTGTAGATTTATAGAACTTTGGACAATGAGAAATACTTCTCAAACATACACACATGCACACACACTTATCTGCATATAGAGAAGTCTGAAGAAATAATTTCTGCACAGTTGTTAGTAGTTACATCTGGAGAGTAAGGTTGGGGTCAGGAGATATGAAGAGGCACTTATCACTTCTGCTTTTTAAGCTTTAGTATTGCTTGAATTTCTAAACAATGTGCTAGAATTGATTTCTTTAAATAATTGTCTAAACCAACACAGAAAAGGATGTGCCAAGATTCACAGCAAAGCAAAGCCCCACCCGGGTCATGGTGCAGGAGCAGACTGATGGGGGGGAGAGGAGCGGAGGGTGGAGGCAGGAGCCCCAGCCCCACCAGGGGCCAAGGAGACACACTGAATGTGTGCGGGGCTCCTCCAGCTCCGGGCTCCGAAGCCAAGGTAGTCCAGGGTCTGGGTCCCACTTCTGACCCTTCCCCGGTTGCTGCGGGGAGCAAGGTGTCCAACCTCCAAAAGTCCTGTTTTCTCATCTAGATAAAGAGGAGCATCCAATGGATCTAGAGATAGTTATACCAAGTGAAGTAAGTCAGACAGAAAGACAGATACGACATGATATCACTTATCTGCGGAATCTGAAATATGATACAAATGAACTTATCTAGGGTAAAGAATCTGCCTGCAATGCAAGAGACACAGGAGATGCAGGTTTGATCCCTGGGTCAGGAAGATCCCCTGGAGAAGGAAATGGCAACCCACTTCAGTATTGTTGCCTGGGAAATCCCACGGACAGAAGAGTCTTATGGGCTGTAGTCCAGAGGGTTGCAAAGAATTGGACACGACTGAGCATGAGCACAGACAGAAGACAGACAGGGACACCCTAGATGTGGAATGGCTAAGACTCTGCACTCCCAGTGCAGGGGGCCCGGGTTTGACCCTTGGTCAGGGAACTAGATCCCACATGCTGCAACTAAAGATTCCACAGGCCACAACTAATATCCGGTGCAGCTGAATAAATAAATAAATTAAAATATTTTTTAAAAAGACCAAAAGAATCCCACAAATGGACTTATCTATAAAACAGAAACAAGCTCACAGACACAGAAAATAAACTTATAGTTACCAAAAGGGAAAGGGGAGGGGGAGGGATAAACTAAGAGATTGGGATTAGCAGATACCCATGACTACATATAAAGTAGATAACAAACAAGATCCTACTATATAGCACAGGGAACTCTATTCAGTACATTGTAATATCCTACAATGAAAAAGAATCTGAAACAGAATATATACATACGTATACATATGTATAACTGAATCACTTTGCTGTACACTTGAAACACTGTAAATCAACTATACTTCAATAAAATAAAAATTTTTTAAAAAGAGGGGAATATTCCTTACCTTGCAAGGCTGTGGGAGGTTCTAGGAGATCTGAGTACATGTAAAGGGTCTATAACACACAGCCAGCCCTTATTTACCCCTAAGGAAGTGTTCACGGTCAGCAGGGACATATCCTGAAGGGGACGGGGCTGAAAGACCCCTGAGCAAAGCCAGCTCCTGCTGGACAAAAGGGACGAGTCAGGGGGTATGAGGGATGCAAAGGGTGGGATTGTACAGCCGTGCCAGAAATGAGGGTAAATCAGAGATGATGAGGTAGCATCTATTCCTCTTATCCTCCACCAGCCTTGAGGGCTTGGAAGCAAATCACGAAAACACAAGCGAGCCTCTAAGAGATGATTATTCTTATTGTTTCTTCTGCCTCTTTCCTCTCCCCACCTATCCATCCGTCTGACTTGAGTGTGTAAGCAATAGATCACAAGGTCCTCCCAGGGAGGCTGCAAACTCATGCAAAAAGACCAAAAAGCAATGAACTCTCATTCTTACTCATCAGCAAGCCGTACTTACTACACAGTAAGTCCCCTAACAAACAACCAAGGCTCCAGAACAGAGTTTATGAAACAAAGCAGACTCTGGAGGAGCAGCCCGGGAGACCTGGGTCTCCCTCAAATTGACCCTGGGCTTTTCAAACACCAACATGCCATGAACTAGTCTCCCAACAATTTTTTTTTTTTGTCTCTCCTCGGAATGGAACAAGAGCAAATCAGTTTTAAAAGGAGCACAATTTGTTTCAGAAAGAACATTTTTGAGTAGCATTGGTTTCAACATTGGAACGGGTTGGCAAAGGAAGAGGTGGGTTCCTCTCCTCTGTGAATTAATGGGCACAGCCATGTTTAACCACAGCGGGGAGGGAACTTTTTGATTCCTATTGACCTTTTCGATCTCTTTTCAAAGATCATACTGAAAGGGAAGAAAGGAGCAAGCAGAATAAACGAAAAAAAAAATCATAGTTTGCTAAAACTGGAACAATTTGAGCAAGAAAATGGAAAACGATGGTACTGGATTATAACCCAAAGAATAAAATATAGTCACGATTTCATACTAATAGAAATAAACAGTCCACTAAACAAATAAATGGGGAAGAAAGGCCAACTTTTCCAGACAGCGGAATTCCAATGATTAAATCCAGAAAGAAAGAGAGAAATAGAAAATCAGCTTTAGACAGTGACATAATTTTTGTAGGCAAGTGAAAGTTGCTCAGTCATGTCCAATTCTTTGCAACCCCATGGACTATATGGTCCATAGGCAGGCCAGAATACTGGAATACTGGAATACAGAATACTGGAGTGGGTAGACTTTCCCTTCTCCAGGGGATCTTCCCAACCCAGGGAAGGCAGATTCTTTGCCAACTGAGCTATCAGGGAAGTTTGTAGACAAGATCCACCAATAAATCAGTGGGCGCTCTGGTGGCTCAGACGGTAAAGCGTCTGCCTACAATGCGGGAGACCCGGGTTCGATCTCTGGGTGGGGAAGATCCTCTGGAGAAGGAAATGGCAACGCACTCCAGTACTCTTGCCTGGAAAATGCCACGGGAGGAGCCTGGTAGGCTACAGTCCATGGGGTCACAAAGAGTCGGACACGACTGAGAAACTTCACTTCACTTAATCACCAAGATAATAAGACATCAATATTCATACCCTGAACTGTGTGAGACAGTTATTAAGAAGGACACAAGTTCTGCAGTTTTCTTGCCAAAGTTGTTCTTCACTCATAAGAAAATGTAAGACACATCCAAAGTGAGGGACATTGGGTCAAATAGGTAGCCACTCGCTCTTCAAAAGTGTCTTGGACAGGGGACTAAGGGGACATAACAATTCAGTGCAGCGTGGATGACAGGTGGGGTCCTGGGTGGGATGAGAACAGAAGAGGGACGTTGATGTAAAAAGGCCTTGAGTTTAGTTCAACCATGCTCTACCAACGGTAACTTCCTGAGAAATGACATCACAGTTACGTGATTTGTGAACACGAGGGGAAGCTGGGAGATGGGTATGTGGAGACTCTGTATTATTTTTGCAACATTTCTATAAGTCTGAAATTAATTTAGAATAAAACTTTTAAAAAAGATAATGATTTGCTCTCTCCCCCGTGCTGGTTTCCCCAAACAAGAGAAAAATAGACAGGGCCGCTTCAGACATGCAATGTCAGCACTGGGCATCCAACGCCCACCAGGAGCACACACGTGGTTCACTGGTCATAGTGGGAGGGAGAACGCCCCCCCCCACAACTGTCCGTGAGGGGCTGCGTGGGCCCCGTGGTGTCTCCAGCACTATGATATTCATGGGAACAGGGAACACAAAGGGTTTTCCCCTTAAGGAGACACAAACTCCTGCATCGGAAGCAGTTAGAGAACAACACAGGCAGGACTCCGGGCTGAATCAAATCACAGAAGGTCAGCCGACAGGGAGGGCAGCTGAGAGCTGTGTGGAGGCTGTGGGGTGGGAGTGAGGTCTCGAGGGGCCAGGTGGGCAGGGGAGGCCCGTGAGACAGGAGCGAGCAAGATGTCTTTGGGGGACATGGACGAGGAGTTTTACTAGAGAGGGAACTGGGGTAGGTAGGGCCAGATCACCACTTGGCCAGATTACTATCAGCTGCAATGTGAAAAAAAGGTGAAAGTGTTAGTCACTCTATGGTGTCTGACTCTTTGAGACCCCATGGACTATAGCCTGCCAGGATCCTCTGTCCATAGGATTCTCCGGGCAAGAATATTGGAGTGGGTAGCCATTCCCTTCTCCAAGGGATCTTCCCAACCAATTCAGGGATGGAACTTAGGTCTCCTGCGTTGCAGGCAGATTCTTGACCATCTGAGCAAGCAGGGAAGCTCCAATGTAAGGATCCCCAGGCATGATGCAGCTCTGGGGGCTTTGAGGGCAAAGGGAAAATGTCAGACGTGCAGTGCTTTTCTTGGAGGGCCTGCCGACGGGAAGACACCTAACGCAGGAGCACAGTCTCCTCCCCTGGAAAGCGATGCCAGCGCTGACTGCCGCGGAATCACCTGTTGAGCCGTATCATTACAGAGGTGCAGTCACTGTTGTTTGTTGTTTAGTCGCTCAGTCGTGTCTGACTCTTTGTGACCCCCTGGACTGCAGCCCTCCAGGCTGTCCATGGGATTTCCCAGGCAAGAATTCTGGAGTGGGTGGCCATGCCCTCCTCCAGAGCTTACTGGCTACCTATGTTCAATACATCCTGTATATAGCATACATATAAACTTACAGTCTGGGCCCAGCCTAAGGAACTCTAACCTTGAAACCTGACTCTAGTTCAGGCTCTGTCCTAAACACCCATAGAGCTGAGAGTCTGTTATCTGCTGACATCATTTCCAGGGAGGAAGGTCGGATCACACGGCATCACTGACTCAATGGACACGAATTTGAGCAAGCTCTGGGAGACGGTGCTAGACAGGGAAGCCTGGTGTGCTGCAGTCCATAGGGTCGTAAAGAGTCAGACATGACTTAGTGACCAAAAAATGACAACAAATGGGTCCTCTCCTAAATCATGCGACCCTTAGCACTTAAGGAGATTTACCTTCACCCTTAGCCTATGTCTTCAGCCATGGCTGGCCATGGAAACCACCCGGGAAACGTTAAAAAGTCTCCAAGGCCCGACTCCCAATCCTGAAGACTCAGCTGAATTGTCCTGGGGTATAGCTTGGACACTGAGGGCTTTTAGAGCTCCCCCTGAATAACTCTCCTGGGCAGCCAAAGTCGGAAACCTCTGCAGCCTAAACCCTCAGGCTGCTGTTACGTCATTGCTTGTTCTGTCCTCAGGGAGGAGGTGTTACAGCTGGTCTTACATTTGAAACTCTATCTGAAAGCCATGCTCAGCTTTTTCCTCTCCAAGAGCAATAAGCACAAACCCTTTCATCTTTCCTAGGCATCCTCACTTCTTACCCCACCCACTGTTTCCTTTCCGGACGCCCTCCAGGCACTCAACAGCCCCATCAGGCCAGAGCATCCGGAATGACCTCCTGACTCCCCCACTCTGTGCCCTGCTGACCAGCTAGGTTGTGTTTGCTGCAGCCGTGTCTCTGAGCTGCTGACTCAGCTCTCAGTTTCCATCGATGAAGATTTTAGCAGTTGAGGAGCTCTGTGTTCGCGCCTGAAGACTAGCAGGCAGGAGCCTGAAGAAGTGACTGTTCGAACAGGGCATTGAGGCCCGCAAGGCAATCACTGTGGGGGGAAAAGGCAGAAAGGAAGGGCATAAACGGAAAATGAGGGACTTCCTGGGTGGTCCAATGGCTAAGACTCCTGCATGCAATGCAGGGGGCTCAGGTTCAATCCCTGGACAGGGAACTAGATCCCACATGCTGCAACTAAAGATTCCACACACTGCAACTAAGACCCGGTGTGGCCAAATAAATACATATTTTTTAAAATGATAAAAAATAAAAAGAAAGTGAGGCAAAAGCACATTTTGGTGTGATGAAAACAACGGATACCCTGGGAGACAGAACAGGAACATTCAGTCCTCAACCTGATGACTTTGGTCATCTATTCCATCTTTCTGGCCCCCGTTTCTCATATGTGAAATAAGAGGATAAGACTGGGTCATCTCTCGGTTTCCTTTAGCTCTGACTCCTCCAGAGCTGATCTCGATAGAAAAAAGAGACCGCCAAAAGAGACCACCTGCTCCTTCCCCATCTACCTGTCCTACCCAGAGTCTGTCTCCCAGCAGCACCAGCTGTTCCAAGAGGGACCATCCTCCCAGTTCTGAGGGGCAGGGAGTAAAGTCCAGACCTAGCACCACTGGAATGAACTTAAGACAGTGCATTGCCCTCTCCTGAACACAGAAGACTCTTAGAGTACTCAGGCCACTCAGCAGACACTTGAAATACTTGAATGAGTTAAAGATATTTTTCTCAGCCCCACAGAAAGCCATCCGTGTTGGCAGCAATGGCCCCATCCCAGGAAATTTAACATATTTCTTCGTTAGTCCTAACTGACCACCAGGAAGACCAGCCTCATCCCTGATTTATAGGTAAGAAACCAAGCTTCCGAGAGGAGGACCAAAGATGCCAAACCTACTAAGATATACAGTTAGGATCTGAGCTCATGTCGCCCCCTGAGACCTGAGCTTTATCCAGTAGAGGTACATACACTGTTAGTAAAAGTTAATGATGCTAACAAATCTTAAGTCTCACAGCCCCTCCCTTCCAATAAGTGAAGTCTCTCAGTCGTGTCCGACTCTTTGCGACCCCATGGACTGCAGCCCGCCAGGCTCCTCTGTCCATGGGATTCTTCAGGCAAGAATACTGGAGTGGGTTGCCATTTCCTTCTCCAGGGTTTCTTCCCAACCCAGGGATTGAACCCACGTCTCCTGCATTGGCAGGTGGGTTCTTTACCACCAGCACAACCAGGGAAGCCCCATTTCGGTCTGAGGGCATTTTAAAACTGTGTTGGCTTTCTTCTCTGTGAATGATGCTGGAGCTTTAAGGAAACAACAGGGTGTGGCTTCCCCTTGTGCCACTTGAATGCGGATCGCTCACTACTCATTCGTGGTACTCATTTCTCTTGTACCCGTGGGGTTCTTCCCACACAGCGGGTTTCCTTCCTGTGTCCCCGAGGCAGGCCGGCTGGAGGGGGTTTCAGCCTGTAGGAGCTCCAGTCTGGTTCTCACAGCCAGCCTTCATTCTGCCCGAGATCCCGGCTGAGGACCCAGCCCTGCTCCTCTGGCTTTCTGGTTCACAGTCTGCTCTCTGGACCAGAGCCTGTGGATGCTGGGGATTGGACCTCAGCTGCTTTTATAACCTTCAAAGCAGTGTCTGTTGAGCCTATGGAAAGGAATGACTTGAAAAGAGAGGCTAAAAAGAGAGGACTTTCTATACCTCAGTGTCTGTAAAATGGGTCCAGAATTTTTCACGTTTCAGTCCAGCTTCTTCTCTAATCCCATCAAAATATCCTAACACGACTTCTTATCTATTGTTCCTTCCTTCATATAGACCTTAGCTACCAGATCCATCTCCTTCTTTAGATTGAAACCAATTTTCCCTCTTTCCTCCCCTCTCTGCAAACCAGAGAGAGTGCAGAGACAACTCTGGAAAAATACAGCTTAGCAAAGAAATACCTTGGAAACTGGGAATTTTGTGTGGACTCAAACCATCATGTTTCCCCTCCTACCCCCACCCCTGCCCACTCACCATTCCCCACAGCCTTGACACCTCTTGCACGACCGCAGCGGTCTCACAAAGTGGAAAAATCTTTGCTTAGTAAACAGGTATTTATTATACAATGGTAGCTTAATTTGTAATGTTATAGCCACGCTTTCCGGGAAACAAACTCACTCAGAAGGACAATGCAGATAGTGGAGTGCAGTTTATTACACCGGCGGGCCCAAGGCAGAGTCTCCTCTTAGCCAAGGGCCCCGACCAGCATTTGTGAAAATCTTTTATACCCCATGTGTACGTGTCCAAACCCACCACCCCAATCCCTTGATGCTTACAAAGGAAGGGTAAATACAATCACAATAACCCCATCATTCACGTGTTATGTGTTCAAACAGTTAATAATCAATAAGCCCACGGTTACATTCCAACCAGTTAATAACCGATAAGCCTGTGCTTACATTCTGATGGATAGTGTCTGGAGGCAGGGGTGATTAGTGTCTGTTTTCTCTTAGGTGATGAGTAACCTGGATATGATCTTCAAGGTTCCCCTGTCCAGAGGGGGTCTTATCCTTCCATTGTCATTCCCACAGGCACTAAGCAGAGAGTTCAGAGTCCACTGGAGAGGTGGCCGAGCACGATCAGCACAGACAGGCCTGAGATGGAGTCCAGGCCCTATGAATTCCTTCTTCAGTAATATTAGAATGAAAAAGATGGAACTTGGCTATTGACACACAATATTTCCCAGATACATTTTTCATGCAAAGATTAGCTTTCTTTGAGGAATGGTTTAGATAACATCTGTTGGGAGCAGAAGCATGGAAAAGCTGATGTTAGGAGGCTTGGAAATCTTCAGTCAGTTCAGTTCAGTCACTCAGTCGTGTCCAACTCTTTGTGACCCCATGAATCGCAGCACACCAGGCCTCCCTGTCCATCACCAACTCCCGGAGTCCACTCAAACTCATGTCCATCGAGTCGGTGATGCCATCCAGCCATCTCATCCTCTGGCGTCCCCTTCTCCTCCTGCCCCCAATCCCTCCCAGCATCAGGGTCTTTTCCAATGAGTCAGCTCTTCGTATGAGGTGGCCAAAGTATTGGAGTTTCAGCTTTAGCATCAGTCCTTCCAATGAACACCCAGGACTGATCTCCTCTAGGATGGACCGGTTGGATCTCCTTGCAGTCCAAGGGACTCTCAAGAGTCTTTTCCGACACCACAGTCCAAAAGCATCAATTTTTCGGTGCTCAGCTTTCTTCACAGTGCAACTCTCACATCCATACATGACCACTGGAAAAACCATAGCCTTGACTAGATGGACTTTTGTTGGCAAAGTTATGTCTCTGCTTTTTAATATGCTATCTGACTTAGGAGTCTATCTATATATAGATATCTAGTATCTATCTGTTTATCTAGATATCTATGGATATATTTTTGACAACCTGATGCGAAGAGCTGACTCACTGGAAAACACCCTAATGCTGGGAAAGGTTGAGAGCAAAGGGAGAAGGGGGTTACATAGGATGAGATGGTTAGATAGCATTACTGACTCAGTGGACATGAATCTGAGCAAACTCCAGGAGATAGTGAAGGACAGGGGAGCCTGGCATGCTGCAGTCCATGGGGTTACAAAGAGTCGGACACGACTTAGTAACTGAACAACAAAAATGTAGTTAGATAGTACACAGATAGATAGATTAGGTGGATAGCCATAGAGCCTAGTGCAGGGGGATATTAAACATTTTCCAGGAAAGAAAAGCAACACAACATGCAGCTAGCCCTGACCTGCTGAGGGGTAAACCCGCCATGGGTAAGTGGATGTACAGGAACTGCCTTTCAGTATCAGAGACAATCTTACCACCTTGGAAAGAAATTATTATTTATTCATTTACAAATGTGGGATGAGATGCTTTAAAACTCTGAATTCTGCTTCCAGTCTCCTCCCTGACCTTATCCTTTCTTACCACATATCAAGAAATCAATTTACTAAGCTGTCAACTTACCCATTCCTAGGAACTAAATAGAAACTCTCAGGATGAAAGGGAAAGATAAAAGGAGAGTAATTTCCAAGATGAGGGGATCCTCCCATTTCCATATCTCTGAATGGAGCTCGGGAATGGGAAATAATAGGAATTTTTGCTGACAGTCTCCAGAAGCATGAGGCTGCAGAAGTGAAAAAGAAAGACATACAGAGAGGAAACAAATTTGCAAAGACTCTTCATTATGTGTGCTGTGAATCCTATGAATTAAAAAATTCTAGGAGGTCAGATTTCTTCATCTAGAATTGTGATTTAAAGATCAAAAGAAAAAAAAAAATAAAGATCAAAAGAATGCTCTGCATAGACATTAAAAAGGATACGAACAATTTGGAGCGTGTTCAGTAGAGAACTACCAGAAGGGTCGAGGAACTCAGAATAGTAGAAATAGACTTGATGAGATTTGGAGATTTCTGTTTCTCTAAGATGCAGGAAAGTTTTATCCTACTGAATGCCAGAGGGTAGTTATAATTATCTCAAATTGAGGAGGTCTAAGAAACATTTAGTCCAAGGGAAAAAGGTTACTGCTTTTCTTTTCATGAATATTCGAGAAACAAAGCCATTATCCTTCTCTTTCCAAGTCTGGCATGAATAGAATGAGTTTGTTAAGCTTCCCTCCTGGGGCACCACCATGTGAATTCGATCAGGATTTGACTCACAGGGACTACGTGAGGGGGACAGACAGAGCCCAGCGACCCCTGCCTCCTGGGGATCATGGCCTCTGTGACCGCCCTCTTTTGCTGCCTTTGAAGAAACAAGTGGCCCCGTTGGGAAGCGTGTGGGCCCAGGAGCTGAGGATGCAGCCAACAGGAGGACACTTAGCCCTCAGTCTGACAGCCCACAGGAATTAAACACAACAACCACGTGTGCTTGGAAGTGATCCTTCTCCAGCCAGTTTCTAATGGCATCTTGATGACAGTCAGTGAGATCCCCAAGCAGAGGACCAAGCAAAGCCTGGCCCTGACTCTCCGCACAGAAACTGTCAGGTCATTAGAGGTGCTGCTTTACACTGCGAAGTTTGTCATGACATTGCTACCCAGCGATAGAGCGCCAATGCGGTGGGTGCGTTACAGGTACACAAACACACACACACACACACACACACACACACACGGCAGTAGAGGTTTGAGATGACCACGTTTACACACAGAGACATGCAGGGTAGATGCTTCAGTACTTTCAAGAGTGAATGTGGGCTCTGTAAGACACATTTCTTGGCTAAGAAATGTAGCCAAGAGAGGAAGAATCTAAAGAAACTTGGCATTCCTCCCACCAATTAATTCAAGAAGGAACAAGAATTTAGTATAAATAAAGCTATAAAAGCACGAAGCAAAATCGTGGAGGTATTTTTATTATCTTGTTGAGGAGAGTCATTCCAGGCATGTCAGGAAAATCAGGGATTATAAAATTAAAGAGGTTAAATTTATGGCATGAGATTTAACAATGTCTATAAAGAAAAATATAAATAAGGTTAAAAGACCAATGATAAGTGGTCAAAATTTTGCAATGTAAGATAAAGAAATAACATCCTCAGTATACATGACTCTTACAAAATCATTAAGATTTCATTGAATGCAAAACTACATAGCCATTAAAAACAATACAAATCTACATTTATTGTCATATATAAATGTTGATATTAAGTAAAAGAAGCAAGTCAAAAAGCACTATGTGGAGTGTGACCTCATTTATGTAAAGGAGTACGTATCTATAGATAGCATACCTAAATAGATACAGAGAGCTGTCTGAAAGTAAGTTTATTGAAATCTTCTTTTTTTTTTTTTTGGATAAAATCTTAATGTGGTCATTTGGGCGTTGAAGATGATTTTTCATTTATTTCTTCCTTCTAGTATTTCTTAAAACAAATTTGCATGTATTATTTGAAAAAACAAGAAAGATGTTTTTCTCCCCCAGTTTTTGTAAATATTAGCCTGTGTATGAAGAAAAATATATATTTGGCAGAGAAGTTAGTCAGACAGCAAAACATAGGTGAGGAAACACCAACATGAAAGATTCTCAGAGGAAAATAGCTTTGTCTACGGGAGGGACACCGATGCTCTGTCATCACTTCTGGAGACACTGTCTCAGGGAGGAAGCTCTGAGAGAGGTTCTGTTGCTGTCAATTCATGAACTACAATGGGGAAAGCAGACTAGAGATATTGTTAAATAGCCTGGGGAGAGAATGGGAGGCAACTTTGAATTTGATACTACAAGGCATGTGCTTAGTGATTTAGTCGTGTCCTACTCTTTGCGACCCCATGGACTGTAGCCCACCAGGCTCCTCTCTCCATGGGGATTCTCCAGGCAAGAATACTGGAGTGGGTTGCCATGACCTCTTCCAGAGGATCTTCCCAACCCAGGGATCGAAACCAAGTCTCTTGCATTGCAGGCGGATTCTTAACCATATGAGCTACCATGGAAGCCCGCTACAAGGTATAAAGGGAAAATAATAGGATGGTCCATCAATTTTCATTATCAAGTTAATGATATTACATTAGTGATGGTTATGTGTGCTGGTGTGGGCACATTGTCACAACTGTGAAAGTATGTAAAATATCCTTATTATACACAGTCCTAAAAATCACTGGTTCCTTTTCATGCGTTTAGAACTGTGATATTCAACCCTGGCTGCATTATTAGAAATCTCCTGGGAGCTTTTTTAAAAACCCTAATGCTTGGGTCTAGAAAAGGCAAATCTGAACAAACCCGGTTTTCCCAACCGGGAGATCAAACCCATGTCTCCGGCATTGGCAGGTGGATTCTTTACCTACTGAGCCACCTGGAAAGCCCCTACTCTGGAATACTCTGATCCAACAGGTCTGGAGTGAGCTCTCCAGATGATTCGAATGTGTCACCATGACTGAGAAACACCAATTCAATTAGATGGAGCCACTTCCCAGAATTGCTCTCAGGTTCTTTGATATGGAGAGTATACAGAACTTTGGATCACCCTTGGTTTCCACTGTCCATCTCTAGCTCAACAATAGAACCTTGGCATAGTCATTGTGAACTCCACCTTGTTGGGGTGACTATACACACAGTTCCACTTTTAGAATGATAGGTTGAAAGCTAAAAGGATGCTCTGAATATAGGCACTAAAGATGGGTGTGAAGAACGTTGGAGTTTGTCCAATTATATCCAGTGAGTTTGAATTTAAAGGCAAAGTCACAGCACATGGGAAAGAATTAATACTATACCAGAAGATGGAGGGTGAAGGTCGGGAAGTAGAAACAATGGCGGTTCTTAACTGTTGAAGGGCTGCCAAGCAAAGGCAGTGGAACCAGCTTCATACCCTCAAAAGAGTCAGGATTGCTGTAGAAGGTCATAGGAGCTGGATCTCAGTTCTCTCTAAGGAAGGTCATTACAATAATCCCGCTCCAGGCATTGTGTTCATCCTGGACATACAGATGCAGTGATGATGAAATAGTCTAGCAGTTCTCTACCTCCAGCAGACATCCAATCACCTGGTGGCTTGTCCAAACGCAGGTCGTCAGCCCTGCCCCCAGAGTTTCTGACTCCGAAGGTCCAGGATGAGGTCCAAGAATCTGCCTTTCTAATGAATTCCCAGGTAATACTGATGCTGTGGATCGGGAGACCACATTTTGAGAAGCTGTATGTCTAAATGTCACCAGAGCTCCGCGAAAGGACATCTGAGTCAGATCCGGAGGAGAGGAGTGACCCAAAAGACTTCTCAGCAGAGATTCAGTGTGTGCTGGATGTTTAAGAAAGAGGAGGTGCGAAGGAGAAAGGGTCAATGAGGACAGGGCAGTCCAGACACAGGGGACAATATTGAGGGTGACTGTCCAGCTTCCCAGGTGACGCTAGTGGGAAAGCTGCTGCTTGCTAATGCAGGAGATGCAAGAGCCCTGGGTTTGAGCCCTGGGTTGAGAAGATACCCTAGAGAAGGAAATGGCAACCCACTCCAGCCTTCTTGCCTGGGAAATCCCATAGACAGAGGAACCTGGCGGGCTACAGTCCTTGGGGTCACAAAGAAGTTGGACACGGCTGAAGCGACTGAGCGCACACACAAATCCAGGGAGGAACAGAGGCATGAAACTACATCTGCTAAAGTTATTTATCAGACGTTTACTCTACACAGGATGCTGTTCTTGGTGCCAGGTATGGAGGTGAGGGAATGAAGTCCTTGCCCTGGAGGAATTTATGAACGATCATGTTGCATGCCACAAAGCCCCATGAGGAAGCAGCACAAAGGGGGGCCTCTGAAGAGGCAGCACCTACGCTCGCATCTCAGAAATGAGAGCTGGGAGAGCAAGGCAGAGACAGGAGCCTGACATGTTGAAGGAGATGAACGTCCATGTGCGGGAAGCACAGGGACTGAGGGTGCATGGAGGCAGACGCGTTTAATAAACGCCGCAGGTTCCTTAGGACAGTGTGGTCAATGTATCGGCTCTTTACAGACAGTTTGAAAAGTGAAAAGTGTTAGTTGCTCAGTCATGTCTGACTCTTTGCGACTCTGTGGACTGTAGCCTGCCAGGCTCCTCTGTCCATGGAGGTTATCCAGGCAAGAATACTGGAGTGGGTTGCCATTCCCTTCTCCAGGGGATCTTCCCAACCTGGGGGTGGGGGGGTGGTGGGGGTTGAACCCGGGTCTCCTGCCTTGCGGGCAGATTCTTTACTAACTGAGCCATCAGGCAAGTGGTTATTCTGGTAGAAATTTGGAAGATGAACTAGAGATCAGCCTAATGACCATCATGGGAATCCAAGTAGAGTGGAGAGAGCTTCAAGTGATGCTGCCCAAGGAGAACGGAGGAGATCAAGACGAATCTGAAGGGTTCAGTGACCGTCTCACCACACATGGAAGCAAGCAGTCAGCAAGGATTGAGGATAGCGCACAGAATTCTGGCTTTTCTTATGGGAAGGGAATAGACAAACTGGCTTGGTGATGGAAAGGTGGTAAGTTCAGGTTTTGGCACAACGAGTTTGGAGTGATTAAAACAAACACAGGTGAAATGCTTACCAGTTTGATTAAAGAGTAAAACAAGGCTGGGCAGGTGAGACTGATACTGAAACAACTGAATTAAGTGTTAGTTGGTGGGGGGCAGGGGAGAGAAACGAGGCATCCAAGGAGGAGATACAGGAAGAGCCTCTGATGACACTGTCTGAAGGGTAAACAGAAAAGACTGATAAAGAGCAGCTGTAGAGAAAAATCAGTAGGAAAAAGTAGTGGCCAAGAAGCTGACGGAGGACTTGTTAAAAGGGAATGCACGGGTGTTCAGTGTCAGGTACAGTGTGACGTGTCCACCGCACTTGGCAACATGTAGTCACTTACAACTTCAGTGAGCAGCCTCAGTGGAACGTGTAGAGTAGGGTCCAGATTGCAATCGACAGAGGAGGAATTTGAAAATGAAGCAAAGGAAACAGACAGGGCTTGGCTGCAAAGGAATGATGAAGAGAGCCGGGAAGGGAGGCAGGTTCAAGGGAGACCTCTGAGTTCATGTGCTGGAGGAGGAGCGGTAACTGATGGAGTGAGGTCTCTAGGGAGGAAGGTGGGACGGGTCTCACTGACTGGCCTGTTTGCCTACACAGTCTTGTTGCCCGAGGACAGACACCTGTCCCAAGACAGATGCTGCTGGATGGACAGGTGATGGGAGCCAAGAACTCTCCCGCTGGCTTCGGCTTTCTCTGTGTTATAGGACGGCCTCTGCCAAGGGGAGAGAGGGGGTGGGGTGCGGACTGGATGAGAGACCAAGGGCTGCGGCATCTTGAAGAGCAGAAGGGGCTGCCGCCCTGCTCTGAGTCAGCTCGTGGGGCGACCGATCAACGGCATGTGCTCAGCAGTATTCAGCAGAGATGACAGCTGGCCAAACTGAGCCAGGATGAGGCCCTGCAGGGCCAGAGAGATGGAGAAAAAACAGACCATAAAGCTTAATGCCAGGTAGAAATGATGGCAGGGTTCGGTCAGCAGACTGGATACTGCCAGGGCCTGGGTGGTCTGCTGCCTCGGCAGGGAGCTGCCCAGTATGGAGGGCTGGGCAGATGCTTTGGGGAAGGGGGTGGATTTCTCACTAAGGCCAGGTACTCTACCCTCTCGGGGGGCTTCCAGGTGGCTCTGGAGGTAAAGAACCTGCCTGCCAATGCAGAAGACGTGGGTTTGATCCCTGGGTCGGGAAGATGCCCTGGAGAAGGAATGGCAACCCACTCCAGTATTCTTGCCTGGGAAGTCCCATGGACAGAGCCTGGTGGGCTACAGTCCATGGGGTCCAAAGAGTTGGACACGACTCAGTTCAGCACAGGTACCAACTCAGGAGGAGGGAGGGGTTAGGGTTAGGTCTGTTGAAATGTGTTTGATGCTCATCTTTCCGAATGGCACAGCGGGGTATCGGTCTCAGGGAATAAGTGGGTGACGATCTCCACAAACTTCAGACCCAAGTGAAGTGAAAACTCTGGCTGTGCTCTAATATGGATGAAGGGAATCAACACTTACATTCTCTAAACACAGGATATTTTCCTTCCTCAAGAGACCTGAACAGATATTTCTATCACTCAGTGGGAATTTAGACATGTCCAAAATTCCTTTAAGTTTTTGGAGAAAAACATCCGTAAAAATCGATTTGTCTTACCTCCCTCAAGGAGCGGGGTAACTTCATCTTTGTATCCACGTGAACTAACCCACATATAGTAGGAAATGGACTCAGAAAAGCCAAGTAACTAAGAAAAGGCGGCCTGAAGCACTAACACTCAGATTAGCGCATTCCTAAATCTGACATTCTCGCTTATGTAACGCTAAAGTCCTCATCTGGGCTTTTGAAGTTTTTGCTTGTTGGTTTTGGTTGTGGGGGGCAGGAGGGGGAAGAGTGTTTTTTAAACTACAGAAGATCCTGAGTCCATCCCTATGTTCCTGGCAACTCACCAGAGTTCCTTACTACAAGCTGGAACCACCAAAACATCTTTACGGCTTCCTGTGGTGCTTTTTTTTTATTAACCCCCTTTGCATTAATAAGATCATACATCCTGGCTCCAGGGATGATGTGAGAGAAAATTCTCATCTAGTAAAGAATTTTCATGGGACTTTATTGTATGGAAATATGAAACCTTTCTCCCTACTAAAAGCCCAGAGTAAAAACATACTTTAAAAAGCAAATAGGCAAGAAGAGTCAAATCCCCAAATCACTTAGTCACAGAATGCAGTCCTTGCATGGGTTCTCTTGTGCCCCTGGGTCCCTGTATCACATGAGACTTCCCAGTGAAAGATTAAGTATCCCATGAAGAGGTTCTGGGTCTTCAGCACACTTGTATCAACCACAATTCCAAGGCCCCACGAAAAATGTGGTCTGAACTGGGAGGACTCTACACCTCTTTTTAAATGTCAGACTTACAAAGATTCATATGTCTGTTGTCTTTCTTGGCAAAATTCTTTTCCAAGTTGAGATAACTAGACTTGCCTTCTTGCCACTAATTCTACTCCCCAACACATATATACAGTGACACACTTCAAGTCCAATTTCACTGCAAGCAGAACCTTTTTCATCAATGATTGGCCCCTTGAACCTATGTGACCTGGTAACTTTGGCAAAGTGAAAACAAGCACTATTCTCTGAAGTAAATTTGCAGTTTGAACTAGTTTTAAGTACGAGGAGGCCAAAGGGAAAAGGGCCTATTTCTTCATTTTCCCTGCTATGACTGGCTGGCTGCAAAGGGGTACCTGGCTCAAGAATCAGCAGTGGGGAAATGTCTGCTGGTCATCACTGGAAACAAAGTTGAAATCTGCAGGAATCACTTCTACTTCACACTTTCTGAAGACAACTATTCTCAGCAATGTAACAGGCTAATCACACCACTGGTGAAGTTATTTGAGACCAGTTCTTTATTTTAGAGACAGCAAATGCACATTAGAAACTGTTCTGCAGCAGGTTAAAAGTGGCTCTCAGGTCATCAATACGATAACCAAAATCTAGCTTGGCTTGGTTACCCTTGAGAGTTGCCACCAACGTGAATGACAGAGCAGGGGGCCTGAGTTCACACACAAAGCTTTATTTTTTTAGATGTAATGCAAATAACCGTATCTAATATTTTTTTCCAGAAAACAAAAATAAATGCAAAACATGCTCAGAAAACAAGAAATCAAGTTGTACTTTTCATAAGGCACCACCAAAAACCCTGGTAAATTAGAGTCCATATTATATTTAAGTGTCTCACTAACAGGTAAATAAATATGTAAGGGGATAGTCAATAGGTCTTGAGGTTTACAAAAGACATTCCTGTTTGGACATCTTGGAGTATTGCAAGAGTAAGACTGAGCAGGGTGTGGCTGTGAACACCTGTCACATCCTTTTCCAGTGCACGTCATTCGGTCGTTGCATAGTGGTGACTGGATACGGTCCAGGCTGAGAGAAGACGCCAACCCGAGATACACTAATATCCACTTCCCTTCTCCTGCGGTAAATGCTAACTGCCACGGCACACCCATATCCAAAGTAAAGATAAGCTTTGATTATTTGGGGAAAAAAAAAAAAGTGGGGAATTTCAAAAGGCAAAAGCAAACCAAATGCCTGTTTTTAAAAATTTATACTACTGCAAAAGCAACTTTTTACAGACACATGAAGCTAGTTCATATGTAAACCTTTACTGAACCCTGCTACGTGTGGGACTTCACCTTCGTTTTTCCACAATTTTCAAGTTCCACTTCAACTTTCCACCTTCTCCTTCGAGTGGCTCATGCATCCTTTGAAAGAAGGGCTTTCGCAGTTTTCCCTCACCCTGCCACGTAAAAGCACTGGCTGGTTCTCACATAAACGTACTACAGATTCCAGGTATCGACCAGTAGGGAGTTTCTCCTACAGCTACGGAACTGCATCAGAATTTAAAAATTAAGAAAAACAAACATTATTTCTCAGACACATGTTGAAGATAAAGGTAAAGAAAAGCACAGGTGAAATTGTTCCTGGCTCACGGGTCAGCCCTCACTGGCGTTTTGGTCATTAAAGTACGTCATGGGCAACCACAGGTTTCACGTTTGACATTTCAATTATCCAAAGCAGGACATGCAGCCGCTGTCACTCCACGAAGCCCACGTCTGAGTCACAGAGAGCTGGGGACTGGCCGCCTGGCAAGGTCCTGGCCCGGTGCCTCCATGTGGCTCTGCTGTGGTCACTGCAGGCAGTGAGGCCACCACCAGCCAGAGGGGCCACGGGAGAGCTGTGGACCTACTCTTGGCCTACCGATGTTCATCTTCCCTTCTATAACCTTCGCCAAAATGCTTTATGGTGAACATAGTGAGAAATGCCTTTGAAAGAATTATTACAACAAGAAAGTTAAAGTATCAGTGGGGAAGAATTGGGACTTGGAGGAGACAGGAAGGGTGAAGAAACATTTTAAATCAAATTTTAATTTGACATGCTACACCACTGCAGAATGGGTTTAAGCTGTAACTATGTAACTTCCTCTAAGTGAAGTTTTATACTAGAGTATCAGCATTTCTTTAAACAGACGAATCTTAGTCCACTAATTGCAAAATTACACATTTTATGTATTTTTCTTCTTCTTTAAACTAATTTCACTCATCTGTTCTCAGCCTCAGTCTAAATGGTCAAAAGTGAGAGTAAATCCCTGTGACTTTCAAATTAATACAGAAAATCCCACAGTATCAATTAAAGGATATAGTTAGGCTTCAAAATGTCTGAAGATGAACAGGAACTATTCATGGTTGGGAGATTGCCTTGCAACTTTCTCAGGTCAAACATGCAGGCAAATGCCGTATTGTGGACGTAAATCATTTCCTAAACAGCCCTCTCTCCCCATCTAACACTCTCCAAGAAGCAGAGCCCCTGAGCCATCTTTCTTAGCATCCTCATGTCCCTCTGCTGACAGGTGAAGGGAAAAGAAGGTATTTTAAAGTGTGTTCCAGGCAGCCATCACTGAAGACTGCAATCAATTTTTAACCCACAAGTGTCTGAAGGCTTTTACAGAGAAGCCAAAAAGGCAAAAAAAAAAAAAAAATTGTGCTTTTATAATATAACCGGATGAAATTCTTAACTAAGTAATAATACCTTTATGTACATTAGCAAAATGAAAACTTATGAAAATAGTTACCTTGCAATTTCCACTGAAAATCATACATACACTTGAGATGAAACATTAAGACCCATGCACATCAACACTGATGAACTTCTTAACACTCAAGATTTTATGATACCAGGGGAAGAGGGACAAAAAGACTGGTAATACGAACTACAGAGAAACCACGTCCAGAAACTGGATTTTACAGGAAAGGGTTTTTTTTAGGAAGAGGTCTTTTGAGTTAAATCTCATACCCACTCAAACTGTGACTCGACAGTACATTTCGCTTCTAGTTACTAGAAGACATTTTAAAAAGGGAGGACGAGAGTTTTAGCTGTTCTCTGGGCCCATCTTTCTCCCCCCTTCTTTAAAAGGAAAACTGATGAATTTATAAGCCAAACCACACATTTTCAACTCAAAATAAAGGGACACAGGATAGTGAAGACGAAACACCGTTTTTAGCTTGTTTGGTGGGTCTTTTTTGTCCTTAAAAAAAAAAAAAAAAGAGTCCCCTTCTAGTAAGAGCTTACCTAACACCTCCACGAGGACAGAACACGGCAGGAAGGAGGACGACACAGCACCGTCATTTCAAACTTCCACAAACAGAACAGAACAGAACCAAACAGAACCACCATTGCAGATACAGCACGATCAGGATTCCCCACAGACAGGGACGAGTCCCAACACACAAAGGAAACAGAATTATCTATTTGGACAAAAACAAGATGGACGATCTGGTTAGGCGAGGCTGGAGATGGAAGTGCTAACTCCTTGTACTACAAGGAAGGAGTGGGACTCCTTTATAAAAAGCAAGAAGAGAAAGCAAGCCCCCAAATGGATTTCTGATGCTGAGACTCCGTCACAAGCTGCTGGTAACGGTAAATATATATATATTTATATATTCATATATGTATATTAAAAAAGGAAAAATAATCTATTTATAGAACAGTCAGTAGTCAGAGACATTTAGAAAAAAGTAAAAACAAGTCCTTTTTTCTTTTTTTAAAAATGGGTTTACTAAAACAACTTCGTCACCAGAGGTACTCTATGCCCAACTCCTTGGAGGAAGCCATGGGGCTGCGGGGCAGCGCCCGTGGCCGGCCTCAGTCAGCAACTGCCAGTCCTGGAACCAGACAGAGGGGCAGGGCTGCAAGGCAAAAAGCTGTTTTGCTGGTTTTGCTGGTGGCCATGCCTGAAGCCTGGTGGCACCTGGTTCACTTGTCAAGGTTTCCCCGAAAAGCATGCATCGCTGGCTCAGTGAAACATTCTGACTCATTGTCTCTGCTACTGCAGAAGCCTGGATCCACGTACCTGCTCTTTTCTAAATGCAGACCCAAGGCAACAAGACTTCTCAAAGCCAAAAAAGGCTGCCTGCCTTTAAAATAAAACCTCTCTTCTTCCCAGAATCCAATCTAGTCAGATTTCTGAACTGGATGCTACTCTCCTCCTTAGGAAGATGGGGTGATCTGCCCCTCACTTGGGGTTTTCCTCTTGGTACACACAAGCACACGGAGCGGAGGTCTACAGGCCGGGCTCCCCTCCCATGGCCTCTAATAGGACTACGTTCGTCCTGGTCCTCTCCGAGCTGGACCTGCCAGGCGTCAAATGCAGGTCAGAATGGAAGGAAGCTGGTCCTCTGACTCCTCCCACTGCCCTAACTAAGGAGATCCAAGCAGTCAGCACCTCCCAACAGTGCTGGCCGCGAACCTCTAACTAGTATCGACTGGCCCTAAAACACACCCTTAACAAGCCCCATGAGCACACCAACGCAACGATGCCAACCTGCCACCCTAGAGCTCCAGTGTCTGGCCTTAATGTGACAAAGGACCTCAGAGGAGACATGAACTGAAACCCCAGCTGCTGGACCAAGGCAGACACCCTCGGCACATGAGTGCAGACAGAGAACGCCGGTCCCATGTCCATGCGCAGAGGAAGTCGGCTGAGAGGACTTTCCCAGAAGGCCGTTCATCTTTGGAAGCAACATTCCGAGTGGACCTAAACCACTTTACTCGATGATTACGGTCTCAGTGTAGTCCGTTTTCCCCCGTGTCCCAAACCAACCCAGCGTCTGCTAACTGGTCTCTTTAAGGTCCTCCACTGGTAGCTTGTAGCTCATTATGAAGGAAGGGGGCGGTGCTGGCCCTGGGCTGTCTGGCCCCTGCTTCTTTGCACAGTTTGTACAGATGTAATCTTCACTTTCCGCCATTTCTGGAGAGACCCCCACACAAACTTGGTGAAACCACTCATCGCAGCCACCATCACACTGCACCCAGTCCACCTGTTGGAGACAAGATCGGGGATGTTTAGGTTACACATGCAGGAAGCCTGGGATACAAGCAAACCAAAGAGCTGCCTTGGCTTAAATGATAGCAAATAACGGGGATGCCCAGATAGACAATGACTTCTTATGGAGTTATTTTTTAAAGAAAGAAGCTGGGAAGTTAATCCCCCCGAATTATTTTTTTTCCGTAATGTGTCCAAAAATGAGGCCTCTTAGATACTCCATCACCTCATAAATACCTGGGGCTCCTTGCAAGGCAGAAACATGTTTGAGAAAATTTGACAAAAAAAGGAACTTCTAATAGAGCAGCCAAGTAGTTTTAGCTAATATTAACAACGTCTAGGCTCTAAGACAATGCAATTATCAATCAGGAAAGGCAGAGTACAACAATGTGAAGGCAATCCTGTGTATTAGCTTTATTTCAAAGAGATAAGCCAAAGTACTAAGAGCATTAAATACCTTTTTAGAAAAGCAGTCACATAGGCCACTTTTAAAACTAATATTTTTTATTCTTCTCTTCTTCCGTTACAAATACAACTCCCTATAAAAAGTTAGCAAATATCAGAGGTCAAATCTTACAAATTAACCAATTAAAACAGTCAAAGACACAGGTCAATAGATCACTCTGGGGTTTAAAATTAACGTCTGGGTAACTGACAGGTCAGTGGCAGAGGCCTGGCAAGCTGTGACCCTTCAGAGAGGATGGTGACTATAGGAGGCCAGAAAGGGACTATGGTTTGGTGGCGCTAAGCCTGGGGTAGACACTTAATGGTGAGGAGATCCTGGCTTTGCTATTTGGCAGGTGATTGGGGTGGTTTTTATGGCTATGCCATGGCAGATTAGAACTTTTAAGGGGCTTCTTTCTCTTCTCTACGCGAGATAAAAGCGGGCCATCTCACTAACAATGTCCGAAGTCATGCACAACAATGAACTTTTCTAGAAACCAGAGCAAAGTGAGGAGAATGAAGGGATCCACAAAGTACTCCACAGCACAGCTTGTGAGAAAGGACAGAAGGAAGGAGGAGTGGGCTAGGAAATGAGTTTCAGGGAAAGTGGGCAGTTCTCAAAATCAGTGTCCACAGGCTATAAAACTCATCAAGTATGACAGTCATGTTAGTAGTTTCCGGGTTTTTAATAAAGGGTGGGAGAAATCATTTGTCAAAATAACTTTTGCTTTAGTTGTGCTTAGAGTTCTAGCTCTCAAGGGGCCAATACTGTGTGGCATGAAGATTACTGAATTCACTCCGGAGTCCAGAGTTCTGATGTATGAGCTGAGGCAAGTCATTCAATCTCCCTAAGGCTCCACGTCTCCCTTTGAAAAACGGAGACCAAGTCTTGCTCACAGAATTATTTACAGCAAAGGGGTCCTCAACTTCCAGGATGTAATGTCTAATGACTGGAGGTGGAGCTGCTGTAATAACAACAGAAATAAAGTCTACAATAAATGTAATGTGCTTGAATCATCCTGAAACCGTCCACTGACTCCAGGCCGTGGAAAAACTGCCTTCCATGAAATCGGTGCCTGGTGTCAAAAAGGCTGGGGACCACTAATTTAGAGGATCAAATGAAGTAACGTTTGGCAAGGCACCTGGTCCCCAGGCTGGGACACTGGAGGCATTTCTAAAATCACAGTCTCCCAGCTCCACTCATCCTTCTTCACATGAAACATTCTGCAGATAAATGCCTGCAGCATGACTCATGCCGGAATCACCTGCTGTGTGTAGCTGAGGCCTAGCCCAAACCTACAGACTCAGAAGCACCTTGGGGTTCAAACCAGAAGTCTGTACTGTGATCAGCTCCCGGGTCATTCTCATATATTCTAAACTTGACCATCACATTCACTGTGCGATACTGCTTTCTGCAAGTTCAGAGTGACTTGTTTCCTCAAATGAATCTTGTTTTTGTTCTGTAATTGTTCGTGTGATATTTAGCTTCTGAAGTCTTAACTGGTCAAAGTGTTCCTATTGTGCAAACTGCACTGGAGGTATAGAAAATGGAGATAATAACTCCGGTGCAACAGATTAAAAAATAAAAGATAGCACAAGGAGGTAAAGATTTATAAAGTGCTAACCTGACAGTGGGTGAACACAGAGTCAGTGTCCGGCTGTGTGACGCTGGTCAAGGGAGCTGGGAGAATGAGCTGTGGTCCTCTGGGCTGCTCAGACTGGAGGTGCCGTCCCAGGTTATAAACACCTGAATCGACAGGGAACTAACTATTCTAACCAGTACAGTCCCCACAAGGTAAAAAAGACAATTTGTCATGACTTGCTGCCAAGAAAAGTTTCTTTTAAAATCAAATTCTGCACCCCACTCACTGGTTTCTGGTTTCCCAAAATCAAATCTACTGCTCTCTTTCAAATAAGGAAGATAGCATTTCCCCTTTTGAAATTTTGGCTAGAGGTCCATTCCTAAGCCCAGCTGCCCCACCATCCCAAAAGGCATAGTAACTTTTCCTGAGACTCGATCCCAGCCTATAGGTCAGACAACAATTTGGCCTAATAATGAGCAGGGAAAAAATGGCCCTCTCTATGAATATCTTTTGATCATGTTCATCGACTAACAATCAAAATTATACTTTTGTCTGGAACGCTAACTGAATCCACAGAGGATTCTGACAGACTGTGGCAGCCTGAACACTAGAGAACAAAGAACCTGGTTAACTGCATAGTAAGTCCTAACAGTCGTTTCCCCTTTCATTATTTCTAGGAAATGTACTTCTCAAATCAAAAAAAGCAGTTCCTGAAAAACTTCACAGCTATGAGATGTTCAAATATTAACCGATAAAGAGATTATCGGTTAAATGTGTGTTTAAAAGAGAAATATATTAAACAGAGAAAATTATGTTGGTTTGGCATTTCTTGATTTGCTAAATGGTTTCATATTTATGCTTAAGAAAAAATAAAATGTTTGGCATGTTGTATTTTCTTCAATTCTTGGTGTGTATTATTACACTGGGGAAAAAGAAAACGGATGATTTAGTGATACTCTTAATTACCCAACTGAACTCTATATTTTTGGCATTCAATCTCTTTTGCACCAAACTTTCTTGCTAAAGCCAGACATGAAAATTAAAACAATTTACCAAGTACAACATATGCTTAGAATCCCCATGTATGTTTTTTGGTGCTCTCATCTCTTCAGTCTGCCTGAGATTAACCGGTTTCCAAAGACACAGGAACTTCGGTGCTGAAAGTGACAGCTGGTCACCTTATAGTATCACCATAGTTTGTGTGTGTGAGACTCGCTCATTTAGGTAATCCAACCTTTGTTTATGCTAAAAGGAGATAAGAATGATAAAGGAACTGATAATGCAAATAGTTTTGCCTATATGATTCTCCACAAAAATCTTTTAAAATCAGAGTGGGTAATAAACAGTTAAAGTGAGAGATAGAAGTTTATAATCTCTATTTACTGTATTGGACACCTTAGGGAGGTGGTAATGGTAAGAAAAAAGCCCCAGAAAGAAGGTAAAAAAAGCTAAAGGGGGAAAAAGTCCATTTTCATAGTAAGATTAAATGTTTATTTTAATGCAGAAAAATATTCCTTATATACTGGCTTGAAAGAACTTGCTCCTTCAAGTTAACTTGTTTAACTCTTGGTACCGGTAAGACTGAATGAAAGTGGCAGGGTTCAGGGAGAAAAAGAATCTGAACCCGAAAACTAATCTTTTGATAACAGTTCATTATTTTTTTAAAAAAATTAATTTCAACTTAAAGTCAATTTGATAATGATGGAAGAGATAGTTTGGGCTTTTAAAACCTTTTACATCATTCTGATAATATTTTTCTTTTTTCTTTCTAAAACATCTTTGAAATAGAGGGTGGATACATTTAAGTAATCCTTCAAAGTTTTCTCAATCTGCACATTTTAGGTGAAAGTAATAGTAATTACTTGTTAGAAAAAATGTACATTTACCTAAATATGAATGAATCCTAGAAGTTGTGTTTTTTTGCTACATAGTATTTAAAGAACAGACTTCTTTTAAAAACATTCTTTTCTTGGCATTCTTTTGTAGTGAATATGTCATGCATTAATTTGTTTTCCTTAAAGAAACACTATACTTCAAATTGAGGAAGTTGTAAGATTATTTACAAAGTTTTTAAAGAAATACACAGGTAGTAAAATTGTGTCAGAAATAAACTTGGAGCACCACAAAAATTGCAAAACAGCAGTGATGAGCAAAATGTTTATAAATGAAATAATTCCCATTTGAAATTAAACACATTTAAGAAATAATGTTTCTTTTGTGTAGCTACTGACAGGGTGAGGCACACTTGCTCACCTGTGTGTTCAACAATCTTTTCTACTAATCTTCACAAAGTTCTGTAGTAATCTGTACAAATCTTTGTATATTTTAAACAGTAGACATTTTCTCTAAATATGTGGCTAAATTTCCTTTTGCTCCATCAAAATGGGGATGATAACTTTCCAGATTTTTTTTTTGGCCCTGCCACCCAGCTTGCAGGATCTTAGTTCTCCAACCAGGGATGGAACCTCGGCCCCCTGCAGTGGAAATGTGGAGTCCTAACCACTGGACCACCAGGAAATCCCTTTTCTAGATTTTTAAAAAGTATCTACAATGTTAGGAGCAAATCTTAGGGCTTATATATTGATCACATTATTTTAAATAAGTAAAGCAGGATGTGTTAATGTATCAATTTTATAGCAGAAGAGAGAAAACTTGTCTGTAGTGTTATACGCTATAGAAAGAGAACAGAGACAGTAGATCAACTGAACTGTGTTTTAAATGCTAAGCAGAGAGAAGGGAGAGGGTATTAAGTGAAAAGGAGGGGAATAAAAAAAGAGGAAGGTTATGACGGATATAAACACTGTAGAAAGGATGATAGGTAAGCTAAAAAAGAAACACATCTTGCTGCCAATCCTACAACTGCCATAAAATTAGTTAAAGGAGAAAGAAAGGGGAGAAGGTTCTGCCAACACTAAGCTACTAATGTTTCAGGACCCAAAGAGAAATAAGGTAACCTTTCATAGCCTTTTTAATAAACAAATTCAGATGAGAATAAATTTAAATGAAAGATAAAAATACATACATAATGTATCTACTAAGATGCTTTAAAAATGTTTACAATATAGAAAAATGCTTATGAAATAAATAAAGCAAGATACCAAAGTGGACAGTGTGACATGATATGAGACAAACCATACAGAAAAAGAACTGGAAGGAAGCATGCTAAAACATTCCCAGTTGTTGTTCTCGGAGAGCTGGACTACAGGGTATGTATTTTACTATATACTCATTTTCCAAAAGTGAGAAAACCTTTAATAATTTAAACACGTCATGTAGTTCTGGACTGTTTTTGTACTTGCATCTCAATTACTACAGGGGTGGGGATGTTAGCAGAGCACCTGGTCTGGGAGGCAGGTTTCTTCTTGTGGTTTTGCCACTAACTAGCTCTATGACTTCGGTCACATCATTTATCCTCACTCAGTCCTGGTTACATCATTTGTAAAATGAAGAGGGTGGAGAAGGTGACCTCTTCAATCTCTAACAGTCTTTAACCGAGGAGGGAATAGTGATGCAACTGTTTTTATTCTGTTTATATATTCAAACTGAGGGGTTATTAAAATTCTAAAAACCAAGTGGCGTAAGGAGATAAAGTTAAAACCATGAACTTACTAATAATCTTGACGGGAACATCAAAATAGATGCCTCCAGACACTTAACGAACTAGGATTTTTCATAAAGTCCATCCATTTTTCTCAGAAGTCTATAACATCAATATTGCCTTAAGAAAGATCATGTACTTAACTAATATTTAAAGTCTAGGGCTGACATTAAAAAAAAAAAAGAAAAAAAAAAAAAGATAGTACCTTTAAAGATCTTCATTATTTTCTGCAAGAGATTTTTAAAAGTCATGTTCTATTTAGGAGCATATACATAGGCCTGAGTGTGGCTAAGACACAGACCAAAGGGAAGATTTAACCCAAGTTTTACATCTTCACAACAAATCTCCAAGCAATTTACTCCTCGGGTCTTAGAACTCTGGCCCAGGACCTTTCAGGCCACCGTGGCTGACTGACAAGGTGCTTAGTCCTCCGAGGCACTCTACAGGGAGGGCACACAACTGCTCTGAGCCCTGCTGTGGCCTCACGTGGGGTGCACTGCTTCTGGGTACCACACAGCTTCACTCTGCTCATTTGGGAGGTTCGCTCTGTACACGAATTCTAAAACACATTTCTTCTATTAAAACTTCCTAACTGAAAAAAGTTCTAGAAACTGTATTAAACATGTGATGGTGCAAGGCCAAATCCTGGGATCAAAACAGACCATCACTACGTCACAGCCTCATGTGCCTGACTGCTGCTCCGTGTCCCCGCACACACTCGCTGGGACGCAGAGAGACTCACCTTGTCCTTGCAGGGCCTCTGGCAGTTCTGTGCAGCGCACACGGCGTTCTCATCGTCTGACTCCTCTGCTCCAGACCAGTCGTACTTGGAGGGAATGTCCAGCACCTTCTTCTCTCTCTTCTTCTCGGTGCTCTCTTTCACAAGTTCAACTTTGGCTGCGGCAGCCTTCTCCTTCTTTTTCTTCCTCTCTTCTTCTTTTGCTAGCTTCTTGGCCAGTTTGTTCAGCTCCTTTGATTTTTCTGCACTTAATTTTAACTTCTTCTTTTTAGGTTTATCCATTTTCTTTAGTTCCTTGGACTTCTGCTTTCCTTCACCAAAAAGCTGCTCTACTTTTTCTAGCTTCCGTTTCCGTTTCTTCTCTGAAGAGTCCTTTCCTTTTATTTTTAATGGTTTCTCTTCCATGCTGTCATCCTTCAAAAATATAAAAAGAGAAACAATTAAAAAGCAAGACATTCAAGAACAGTTTTATTCTCTTATATGAGGTATCATGGATATACAATTTCATAATGACAGGAAAAATATGAATTACCAAGGCTGTGGGGGGAGGGAAATGGGATTTATTATTTAACAGGTACTGTGGTTCTGTTTGGAGTAATTTAAAAGTTCTGGAAATGGACAGGGGTAACAGTTGTATAATATTATAAATGTGATTAAAACAATTGTGTATTTTAAAATAGTTAAAATAAAAAATTTTATATTGCATACATTATACAATAAATATTCTGATATTTTAAGAAGACAAACACAATATTCAAAGAAGATAACAGTAGAAAATAATGGCAAGCCCTGAATAAAATATCTGACTTATTTTTAGCTTATCAAAGGGGGGGAAAGGCCAAAAAATTGTCAGCGTATATTATACAGTCTGTAGCATCTGTCTGTAACTGAGACAAAAACATAGAAAACTCAACATACTAAATGTATGCTAAGTTATGCAGTAACTCTTTTGGTCTTTATTTACCAACATTAAAGTTCTGAACAAGGGGTGAGGTAGAAAACTAAATACTGAAAATCATAAGCTTGATAATTACTTAAGAAATAACACTTCCTAAGATTCTGCAGGTAGAGGATGAGATGATTAGACAGCATCACTGACTCAATGGACATGAATCTAACAAACTCCAGGCGACAATGGAGGACAGAGGACTGTGGTGTGCTGCAATCTATGAGGTCGCAAACAGTCGTACAACTTAGCGACAGAGCATAAGAATCTGCAAAATCATAAAGAACACTGGGTCACAAGTGTCTTAAATCCATCACACCTTGAATAAGACATTTAACTTTTCAAAACTTTGTGTTTCCTTATATATAAAATCAGATAAGACAGTGGGTATGAAGAAAAAGCTCTGACAACTGGAAGACACCATCTAAATCAGGCACCTTCAATGTGACTTCTTCCAAACCAAAGACAAACTACAGTGTGCCAGCATGACACTATACCTTCCATTTCACAGAAATAATCAGGGAAAAGAAAGATGAAAAGAACAGAAATCAAATGCCAGAGTTAGAGCCTGGGTCCCTCTGCTTTTACTGCAAGTGTGACTTCAGGCAAGTTTCTGCATCTCTGACCCTTACCTTCTTCGTGGGTAGAAAGAGCTGAACACTTGTCGTGTCTGTCCCTTTCCCCTCCCGCTCAGGATTATAGTATCACAGATAAAAAAAAACATGGGTCAATTGTATAAAAATATATAAACTATGTAAAACCTCAATAAAGAAAACCATAAAGCAGAAATACTTCGGCTTGGTGAGAGAGCAGGGCAACTAGAGCACCATCCACCGGTCCTCCCCTTGTGGTGACCTGTGGAACCTCCACGGAACTGGGACATTCTAAGGGGTTTTAAACCACTGTGTAATAAGCTTCCAATCCATACCTCCATGATGTGCAGGAATCTATCTTCAGAGGGTGGGTGTGTGGCCTGCAAAATCCGCCATATGTGCTGAGTCTCATCCAGGGACACCTCCAGGAGATCTCCCACCATCATCAGTTCCTCCAGCTGAGCTTTAGCTCCTGGCGACAACTCTAGCACTGGAGGCTCCAAGCTCCGGGGCACCAAAGGGCTCTTCCGAGGCTGTTTCCGTGGGGTGCTAGAACCTTTCCCCCCAAACAGAAGACAGAACAAAACATGCAAACTACTGAAAAAAGTAATGCTTTAAAAGTAAATACTTAGAGGAACGGTCTCTCCTCCTCCAACACTTAGTTTAGATGTTTGGATTCACTGCATCAGTATGAAAGCAAAATTTTTAAAAAACACAGAGCAAAAAAGGCCTAGAATTCCAATGACACTCTAAAAAACTGGTTTAGAGTGAAAACACAGGTTCCATATTGTTTTTCTTGAGACTGGAGGGGAAAGGGAATGCTCTCTCCATTGTAGAAGATACCAAAAGATTAGACATATAACTGCCACGTATAAATAACCCATTACCTGCCTAATTAACAGTAATAACATGCTGTTCCATAAAATCCTGAATTTTACTATGAAGGCAGAGATATTCTCCATTTTCCAGAGGTCTGACCTAAAGCAGTCTGACTGATTTTCATGGGGACAAAGACTAGATAGTGAACACAATAGAAAAATTATTTACCAAGGGATGAAGAACTAATAAAGCTTTTCAAAACCAGAATGAGTATTCTTCAAAAGCAGCAAGTTCCTCAACAACTAATTATAAACAAATAGAGGATAAATAACGACTGATCAGGGGTTTGATAAAAGTGGGATCAGAAGGGGCTGGATGGACTCTAAAGGGCTTCCAATTAGGAGTGAACGATTCTACAGAAATTTTCAGGTTATGACCTAATGACAGAAAAATGCTACCAGAGACTAGATTTTCCAAAGTTGCATTTGTCAAGTTCTACTGCATTTCATGGTCAGGATTCATGCTTGAGGAGAGAATGCCAGTGTGGTGTCAGACTTCTTTTCCCCACACTGCTCCCCGGGGTGGTAATACCTTGAGGGCAGCTCTTAGAAGCGGACGAGTATGCGTGCTCTGCGCAGAAAGAGGGTGCTGTCCACATGTGCGTGACCACCTCCTCAGACTTGATGGGGATCTCTTCATCACAGAAGAGGTTGGGCTCCAGGCTGCTGGAGGACTTCACGCTGGCTGTGTCCTGAAGAAGCAGCCAAGGGGGTGCTGAGAATTAGGAACACTTAACTTGTCCCATGACAATTATCTAAGCACAGGCTTTTAATACAACAGTTGGGGGGGGGGGGGACCTTAAATATCTGGTATTAAATAGGAAAGAAAATGTCCACTGGGGAAAAAAACACTGATCACCACAGTGTCAAGCCAAAAGTAAAGCTCGAGAGCAATCCACAGAGATAATAAATCTACAAGAAAGCTATGATTTAAAGAATAACCTTTCTATAGTCTACAACACATAAAGACTCCTGTAGCCATGAGTTAAGAAACTCTGACCATTTAAGAAAAAATAAAATGGATTTAGGAGGGGAATAAATGTTCGGATGTGGTACCTTAAGAACACGGCTCATCCAATCCTCTCTAAAGGTTTTCAAATCCAGATGCTTACCAGTTGCTGCTTTTACTTACTAGCTAGCTGCCCTTACTTAAAAAGTCTGACTGACAGTGTTTAAGTTATAAATCCTGACAACTCCAAGCAGGTCTCAGAAGACTCTCCGCTGAAGTTAGGCTCTATAACCCACATGTACAGCTTTAACGGTCATAGTGCAATTAGGAATACAGAAATCTCAGGTATTTTAACTAGGAGAATTTAATTAACTGAACTGGCTAAATTATACACTGAAGGCTGAAGGCTTGAAAAAGCAAAGAGAAACATTAAAGTAACACCAAGGTAACTACAAGAAAGAGCTGCCATCTCTAGGGCCTGAGGTAACAGAGAAAAGAAGGGGGGTTATTAGAACCAGAAAGCTGGAGGCCTGCAGAGCTGGGACCCAGACCTGTGAGGAGCAGGCACTGGCCTGTGTTCTGCTATCTCTAATAGAACACAATGTGGCTGGCTTCTGGGGTGCAAAAAAAAACAACCAGAACTGGAACCAGCTGCCACTGCCAGGGGAAAAGACAACAAAAAACAAAACTCTAAAAATCAAACAAAAACAGAAAACAGTAAACAAAACAACAACAAAAAAACTGTAGTTCAATGATGGCAGGAATGGAGAATAAAACAGTAAGGATCAAGTCCCTTCTCACTGGGGCCTTTTAATGTTCTCTAATGCCTTCTGCTGGCAGAGAGAGGCTGCAGGCAAAGGATAAACATGCAGAGCATGGGTTGGCAAACAGCCTGTGGGCCAAACCCAGCTGGTGCCTGGTTCTTGTATGGAGTGTGAGCTAAGAACATTTTTAAATTTTTAAAGAGCTGTAAAAATAAACCAACAAGAATACATAACAGAGGCCACATATGGCTTGCAAAGCCTAAAAATAATCTACTCTACATCCCTATATAAAATCACTACACATATCGTATGTTAATATATACATGAGGTACTTTACAGGGAAAGTTTACCAAGCGCTGGGGTAAAGTCCCAGCCCCAGTACCACCAAGAAGAGGACACGGGGGAACTTAGAAGACCAGAGACAACAGCTAAGGACTAACGCAATAGCTGGCTGTAGGGTGCACGAGAGGAAGACGTACTGTCATCAGAGACTATGCTTAATTAAACAGGATACTTGCAAGGTTTCACAAAGAGACTCTGGAAGACAGTTACACTCACTGAGAATTTAGGAACAGCAGTTCACATAGGTCTTCTTTCCTGTTCTAGAGAATCTGAGTCCTAAAAAGCCACAGGCTAGAGAGTACTTTAGTACTCGCCTACTGCTGTCCCCAGGTACTTCACCTCACTGACTGGAACGGTCTTTTCTGACCTTGACTCCACTCATTTCATTGAAACTCAAGCAGGAAATTTTCTATTAAGCTTCTGAACTAGAAATGAAACTGATCAGAAAATTAATAATTGAAAGTAAAGATAGGTAAAAATAAATTTTAAAAAATTACTCCCCTGGGATGACATATGAAATATAATACATAAAAGATCAATTTAAATCCAACCATGTCAACAATTATGTTAACTATAAAAGAAATAAACACCCCCAATTAAAAGACAGATTGTAATACTGCCTAAAAACCCAGACTTAACCATATATTTTACAAATACATATATATGCAGACCGACATGCCAGAAGAATCCTACCACATGTGCTGTCTACAAAAGACGCCTTTCAAATATAAAGACACAGATAGGCTGATGGTAAAACAACTGATAAACAGCAAGCTAAAGCAAATTATACACAGAGTACATCATGAGAAATGCTGGGCTGGAAGAAGCACAAGCTGAAACCAAGATTGCCGGGAGAAATATCAACAACCTCAGATATGCAGATGAAACCACCCTTATGGCAGAAAGTGAAGATGAACTAAAAAGCCTCTTGATGAAAGTGAGAGAGAGTGAAAAAGTTGGCTTAAAGCTTAACATTCAGAAAACTAAGATCATGGCATCCGGTCCCATCACTTCATGGGAAATAGATGGGAAGACAGTGAAAACAGTGTCACTTTATTTTTCTGGGCTCCAAAATCACTGCAGATGGTGATTGCAGCCATGAAATTAAAAGACGCTTACTCCTTGGAAGGAAAGTTATGACCAACCTAGATAGCATATTAAAAGCAGAGACATTACTTTGCCAACAGAGGTCCGTCTGGTCAAGGCTATGGTTTTTCCAGTGGTCATGTATGGATGTGAGAGTTGCACTGTGAAGAAAGCTGAGAGCTGAAAAATTGATGCTTTTGAACTGTGGTGTTGAAGAAGACTCTTGAGAGTCCCTTGGACTGCAAGGAGATCCAACTAGTCCATCCTAAAGGAGATCAGTACTGGGTGTTCATTGGAAGGACTGATGCTGAAGCTGAAACTCCAGTACTTTGGCCACCTCATGCAAACAGCTGACTCACTGGAAAAGACCCTGATGCTGGGAGGGATTGGGGGCAGGAGGAGAAGGGGACGCCAGAGGATGAGATGGTTGGATGGCATCACCAACTCGATGGACATGGGTTTGAGTAGACTCCGGGAGTTGATGATGGACAGGGAGGCCTGGCGTGCTGCGATTCATGGGGTTGCAAAGAGTCGGACACGACTGAGCGACTGAACTGAAAGCAAGTTACTTTTCCTAAGGGGAGAATTACCAGTCAGTTCCACTAATGGTAAATACACAGGAAGGAGGAATGGCTTCTCAGTGAGCAATATGTCTTCTAACACATCTGTCACTCCACCGTATCTGGTATCAGCAGGACTAAAGTCTGAGACAAAATCTACTCTATTTTCACCAAAGCTGAAGCCACCCAAGTATTAACAAGGGTAGAAAAGAAGAAAAATCAAAGAATCCAAGTGCTTAACTTGCCATTCTGTAAATTAAGCAATTCCTGGGATAAAAAAAGAACTTCCTAGGAGATAACAGCTACTTCTATTTTATACCCTCCTTTCTGATGTGTGATTCTACACATGTATGCATTTGGAAAATACAAACTGTACTATGGATGAACAGTCTAGTAAAGGTAAACAATATGCTTTAAAAGGAAATAATCATATGAACATCTGAAAAAAATGATATCCCAGACACAATCATACAAATCTGTAACAGACTCTCAGTCTTTGTTTCATTAAATGTATTATCTTCCCGACTAATGAGTTCTTGGAATTGCTGCTCAGATTATTTTCGTGGTGATCACATGCAAAATGAAGTAATCAAGCAATACAATGCACAAACCATCTGCTTTGAACATTTAAATGCTATGATAACTAAGATCAAATGACTGATTTTCATTTTCTAATTACCTACTCTTCTTCCTAAACCAGCAGGGACTCTTCATCTAGCAAAGGTATTAAATTTAAACTATTTTAAGGATAAATTCAGTCACAATCAGGGAAGATCATACAAAGTGAAAAATCACCAAGTCAACTGCAAATAAGTTGGCAAATTAAGATTTTCATTACACAGTAAGTGCTTTCTCTATAGGAAAATACTCAAGAGCACTTGAAAGTTTTTTAGTGCAAAATTTTAGAGCACTGAAATTTTTTTTAGTACAGAGATACCAATGTCAAGGTAAATCTGACCTTGAATTACCACAAGTCTTATCACCATTCTTCTCCTCTCCTAAAGTTGTCAATACACTGCTACCATTATAAAATCCATAATCTTATTTTCTACCCTGCCAACACCCCCTTCTAAGAGACTGTAAGTTAAGAGCCCATATACACTTTGCAAGCAAAGGACTACTCCATACAACCGTATCAAACCACCGTTCTGATCCCTAGCCCTGAAATCATGTAATACTTGCGATGTTTTATTTTCATAGGTTACTGATCTGCTTCCAAGCAAAGTCCATCATGTTGGACAATTCCAGAGTACTGGCTGATACCTAACATGCTAGAAAGACAACAACCCAGGTACTGAAGGTCTCTAAGCCAAAACTGCAAACAGGCAATTTTAGCATTAGCTAACTAACCTATACGTGCTATGGGAAGCATCCCCTTCCAGCTGCTCCTGGTCATTCTACTAGCTTCATACATACAGTCATTAACTTCACATAGCCACTAACTTCAAGGATAACAATGTGTTTCGAACCTCATTTTAAATGCTAATTCAAATTTCAACTTTTCTCAAGTCTTTAATTCATATAATTTTTTAAAAACTCCCTCATTAAAACATCCCCTGGATCCATTTTTATCTTGAGAAAAATATTTTTCAGGAGGTAATTTACAGGCATCTATGATGGATGGTTTACCTTTATATCCTGGGAGTTCTAATGCCGACAGTATTTGTCCTCTAACAGTGAGCTTACCTACCCGATGCATGCTGAAAAGGCAAAGGAAAAGAATGCACCCTAATTTTTTCACACACCAGACTATGAATTCCCTGGCTATAGGCATAGATGCTGAACATTATCTCCACAGAGAAGAATACAAAACACATCAACGGATTCACTGTGAGCTGGCAGGGTCTTTGTCCAGATCACGATGTTATCACCCGACAAAAGATGAACGTCTTGGGCCTGACACAAAACAACAGTAAATGGCTAAGAGGACCCAACACAGAACCTTGCCAAAACCTCCCCTTCATCCCAGTGTGCTGTCACTATCAAAACAATCATACTGAGGGCAAATCCTTTGTTATGTGACTGTAACTCCACAAATTCAAGTCATGGGCCCAAGTATAACGCATCCCTGAATATGACATTCTATCCAGCACCAACCAGATGAGAGATCAGAGAAAAAGACCCAAAGCACAGCTAGAACAGGATTCTTAAAACCTAACTATACAGACTTAAACAATCCAAAGGAAAGAACACCAAAATCAGCCATGAAACCTTTCAATATTAAACATACAATTTTTCCAGCCCTTCTCAGAAACATATATACAGGCATTTTAAAAACATGTCACCCTTTATTAAAAAATGTAGCTTCACCAAACTGTGTTTTTTGAAACACTGAAAAAATGCCATCACCATAAACTCAGGATAGATATGACAACTAGCTTTCTCTTCCACTTTCAGGCCTTAAACATCAGTGTTCAACAGCTTTTTAAACAAACCCAGTGATCAAACCCCCCCAGCCCATCCCTGCATTACCTTCATATCATAGCCATAGGTCTCCCGAATGTCTTCATCAGAATCTGTCTCTTCATCGTCATAGTCCGCTGTTTGTCGAGGGGAAGAAGACACACTGCTCGCCACCCGGTTGAAAGCAGACTGCTGGAAACTAGGCAAGTGTCCCTAAACAACGAGCAACCCAGAGATGAAGAGGGGCACTAAATACACACGAGTGTTAATGCATGCCTAAGTCCATCAAACTGTAATGAACTTGCAAAGTGGCTAACAGAGTTTAACAGTACAGATCAGTATCTGATTATAACGCCAAGGTCCACCTGAGTGCTATTTCCAGGTAATATTTCACTAAAATGACCTAGTACAAACCCAAAGAAAATTCTATGGGAGTCTATGGAAAAGAAGAACTCATGCATAATCTAGTTGCTGGCAACTTACTGTTATTTTCCTAATACTGGTAAGAAACTTGATTTACTGCTTACACACTGACAGATATTACCCCATGAAACAGGGAAAAAAAGAAAAAATTCTCAACTTGCCTGCAAGTCTGGGTTGGCTGCGGCTTTCTGGAGTTCTGCACTGATGATCTTTTCAGTTTTCTCCCGAGCTGCCTGCTCCACCATCCGCTGGCTCAACACGGACAGCTTGGCCAGGGCAGAGGACAGCTCATCTGTGGCCAGGGCTTGCCGGGCCCTGTCCTGCCAGCTCATGGCACGTTCCGTCAAACACTGAAGGGCCTCCCCCTCAGGCAGCCGCACTGGCAACTTCTGAAGGGACACCAGGAGGGACAGAATCGTCTCCAGCCGCGGCCTTCGAGACCGCATGCAGAGAGGACAAAGGAATTTTACTTCCTTAGCCTGCCAGCTGGACCCCTTCTTCTGGGAACTTGACTTAGGAAGAGGAACACAGCTGTTGTGAAACCAGTCTTTGCAGAGCTCACACTGGAGCATAAACCCACTTGCTGTCTTGCGGCAAATGCAAAACTTGACGTCCTCTATGCGGTCCACCATGCTCATCTTGGCAAGGTTGGCTGCCCTGAGGGAATGCATGGCTTCCAGCTCCTTCTGCTCCCGCTCTTTGAAAACTGCCACCTGCGTACAATAAACATTTAACTGAAGGGAGTTGCTGCTAAATGCTCCCAAAATACCAAATCTTCAAGGGTAGGGAATATCTCCACATTGCAGATTCATGTTGACAAAGCACTATCTTTTTTTTTGGCCACACCTTATAGTATGTGGGATTTTAGTTCCCCAACAAGGGATTGAACCTACAGCACCTCCATTGGAAGCGCAGAATCTTAACCACTGGACCACTAGGGAAATCCGAAGCACTGTCCTTAAAAAAAAAAAAAAAAAAAAATCCATCATTTCCTAAAATTTGGGGCAGCCTGACAGTTTCTATGCAAATACTCCTCATCTGTGAGATAAGCAAATTGCTGTCATATATGACAATGTCCAGCAGTCGAGTAGTTAATTCTTTCATAAGGGGCAGGAGAAAAACAGCATGCCTTGTGATCAAGCCACCTTGGTATCAGGCCTGGCTCTTGTACTTAACAAGACTCCTGATCCAGGATACAGGTTTTCTGAATCTCAGTTTTCCAAAAAAATGAGACTACTAGTAACCTCAATTTGTTGTTTTAAGGATTAAATAAGATAACATGTGACAGTGCCTAACTTGACACCTGGCACAAGATAAACATTTCATCAGTACTGACTCCCTACCTCCTTGTAATTCCTTCTCTGGAGGAAGTTCAATACAAATCAATTTTATTTCTTTCTTGGAATTTCCAGTTTATGGAGAAGAGTAGCAGAGGCTGATGACTAATTATAGTAAGGTTTACGTAACTCATTTCAAAAAAATATATAAAAACAAAACTTAATTATCATGAATATAGTCAGGGCATTTTCTTTTTAAACTCTGGTAGCTTTGAAACAATTCTGAGGCAATTTCCAATGCTATTTGTCTGACAAGACTGACTCACCAGGCAGGCTAACAAGAAATTATTTCCATCAGCCTCAAAACAGGATCATTTGCAGGCAGGAACGGCCATATGAAGTCACTTAGTGAATGCGAATATTACATATTGCCCAAGCTCATTTTTATTTTCTACTTCCTCAGGCTCCTTGTAATCATAACATATCCCTCCTACTCTACAATAAAACCCATAATTTTAATTATCTACAAACACTTTTTTGCATACTCACTATATTACTGAATGCTACCGAGAGAGGCAGAGACTGCAAACAGCAGCTGCAGTCAGTCAGCTGGTACCATTCCTTTGAAGAGCACAACAGCATTAAGCACCATTAAACACTCTAAAATCCTAGCCTGGTAATCCCATTACTAAGAGTCAAGTGTAGGAAAACAATCTGAAAAAAGGAAAAGGCTAAGTCCACTTTCCGGTTATCTGTAATACTGAACACAGAGTAACAACAAAAATGATCAGTATCAGAAATGTGTTTAGTAAATTATGGACAGTCTGATGGACTACTGGACAACTATTAAAACAACAATAAAGAGAGAGATGGTAAGGGCAATTTTAGGGACAGAGAACAGTTTTTATACACTTTTGACTCTAAATATTAAAAAGGTGTGAAATATGTACAACCATGAAGTCAAAGATAAACTATACAAAAATAAAAAGTCAGGAACATAAAAATGATTGCTTCACAGAATGCTGCATTCACCAAGCAAATTCAAGATGCACTCTATAACTCTTACCACTGTGGCTGTATCCCTGGTTTCCTCCAGTCCCTCCTCCAGATCACTCAGAGGCTCAAGGTCCAGATCCTTTTCTTTCTCCTTTTCTATCAGTTCTTTTACTTTTTTCCTTCTATTTTTTCCACTCCCATAAATACCAATGTCAGTCCGGGGACTAAGCACCTACAAAAATAAAACCAAACATTCAGCTCTGGTTTTAAAAAATCTCAAAACTGAAAATAAAAGTAACCATTTATTGACCACTCACATGTCCCAGACATATTTTTTACAAACTTCACATGCATTATCGAACTCAAACCTCCCAACAAGCCTCTGAAGCAGGTGGTATTATCTTCACAAACAAGGGGAACAGGTTCAAAAAGGCAACAAGTTGCCCACAGACACAGGGTTAACAGCAGGAATTGGTCTTCAAACATGAAACGATTCCAAAGTCTATGCTCTTAACTATGTTCAAACTGTTGAACATGAAAAGGGTAATGAGCATTTGAATTTGTGCTTCTCATTATTTACAACCACCAAGACACGGAAGCAACCTAAGTGTCCACTGACAAGAGGAATGGATACAGATGTGGTGCATATATACAATGGAATACTACTCAGCTGCAAAAAAAGAATGAAATAATGCCATTTGCAGCAATATAGATGGACCAAGAGATGATTATACTAAGTGAAGTCAGAACAACAAATATCATATGACACCACTTCCATGTGGAATCTAAAAAAAGAAATACTTATGAACTTATTTATAAAACAGAAACAGCTTCACAGACATAGAAAACAAACATGGTTACCAAAGGGAAAAGGTAGGGAGAGGGATAAATTAGAAGTTTGTTAAAAAAAAAAAAAATAAATAAATAAATAAAATTTAAAAAAGAAGTTTGTGGTTAACAGACACACAATACCTATATAAAAAATAGATAAACAAGGCCCTACTGTATTGCACAGGGAACTATATTCAATACTTTGTAATAACCTATAATGGAAAAGAATCTGAAAAAGAAAATGTATAACTGAACCACTTTGCTGTACATGAGAAACTAATACAACATTGTAAATCAACTGTACTTCAAGGTAAAAAAAAATTTGTTTTTAAAATTTGTGCTTCTGAGAATAAGATGATCTTTCGGTAATAGAGGCCACGATAACAACAGAGATAAGATGCAGGCTGACACAGTGTAAGGTGAACTGGAAGTAAGTCTGTTCAAGGTTCCAGATTACTAGCCAATATCTGATACTACCCAGTAGGAATGAACTTGTATAACCACGACCAGATAAACTGACAACAACCCTCACCTTAAGTAATGAATCACCTACTTCTGGGGAGGGCACTGAAGGGCACATACATAAAAATAAACCACTCCTCACCTGTAGCAGTGTGTGGCTGGAATTCTTCTTGAGAAAGGTCCTCCCTGTCCGTTCTCTCCAGGCCCGAGCTGCTGCCACTTGAGACTCCACCTGGGGCAGTGCATCCAGACGCACGGGGATAGGACGGCCTTTAGCAGATAAGCTCTCCAGCTGCTCCAAGTAAGCATAATTGCTGCCACTCTGGGAAACAGAAGTACAGCCTTACATAATTTGTGATCTCTCATAGAGTCTGGCAATACACTGTTGGTAGATCTTATAAAGAGTTTAGTGCTAACTTCTTCCATTAACGATTAGTCTTTAAACCTAATTGTATCTCTTAAAAGTCTTCCAATGTCCTTTAAAAAATGTTTGTATAAATTCATGTCAAAGGTTTTTAAAAATGAATTAACAAGGGACCCAATAAGATGTAAAAACTAGTTCAAAGGACAATCTAAAAACAAATGTATAAATGCAATTACGAATGAGGAAAAGTGAAATTGAAGTTGCTCAGTTGTGTACAACTCTTTGTGACCCCATGGACTGTAGGCTACCAGGCTCCCCCGTCCATGAGATTTTCCAGGCAAGAGTACTGGAATGGGTTGCCATTTCCTTCTCCAGGGGATCTTCCTGACCCAGGGATTGAACCCAGGTCTCCCACATTGTAGGCAGACACTTTATTGTCTGAATCACCAAGGAAGTCAGGAATGAGAAAAGGAATTTGCTAATTGATGAAAACAGACATTTGATATCATCCAGGTCAGTGGAATCACCTTTTCTACAGTGTGGAGAATCATTTGTTTCTTACAAATTTAACTGCTTTCCCACAGACTAATTCATTCATATTACTATCATTTTTAAATAATTGACAGTTGTAAAATAACATGGTCGAAGAAAGTCTAAGGCACAGTTCCAGTTCAGTCGCTCACTCCTGTCTGACTCTTTGCGACCCCATGAACCACAGCACCCCAGGCCTCCCTGTCCATCACCAACTCCCGGAGTTCACCCAAACCCATGTCCATTGAGTCGGTGATGCCATCCAACAAACTTACCTTCTGTCATCCCTTTATCCTCCTGCCCTCAATCGTTCCCAGCATCAGGGTCTTTTCAAATGAGTCAGCTCTTCTCATTAGGTGGCCAAAGTATTGGAGTTTCAGCTTCAACAATCAGTCCTTCCAATGAACATCCAGGACTGATCTCCTTTAGGATGGATTGGTTGGATCTCCTTGCAGTCCAAGGGACTCTCAAGAGTCTTCTCCAACACCACAGTTCAAAAGCATCAATTCTTCGGTGTTCATCTTTCTTTATAGTCCAACTCTCACATCCATACATGACTACTGGAAAAACCATAGCCTTGACTAGATGGACCTTTGTTGGCAAAGTAATGTCTCTGCTTTTTAATACGCTGTCCAGGTTGGTCATAACTTTCCTTCCAAGGAGCAAGCATCTTTTAATTTCATGGCAGCAGTCACCATCTGCAGTGATTTTGGAGTCCCCAAAAATAAAGTCAGCCACTGTTCCCACTGTTTCCCCATCTATTTGCCATGAAGTGATGGGACCGGATGCCATGATCTTAGTTTTCTGAATGTTGAGCTTTAAGCCAACTTTGTCTCTCTCCTCTTTCACTTTCATCAAGGGGCTCTTTAGTTCTTCTTCACTTTCTGCCATAAGGGTGGTGTCATCTGCACATCTGAGGTTATTGATATTTCTCCTGGCAATCTTGATTCCAGCTTGTGCTTCCTCCAGCCCAGCATTTCTCATGATGTACTCTGCATATAAGTTAAATGAGCAGGGTGACAATAAACAGCCTTGACATACTCCTTTTCCTATTTGGAACCAGTCTGTTGTTCCATGTTGTTCTAATTATTGCTTCCTGACCTGCACAGGTTTCTCAAGAGGCAGGTCAGATGGTCTGGTATTCCCATCTCTTGAACAATTTCCCACAGTTTATTGTGATCCACACAGTCAAAGGCTTTGGCACAGTCAATGAAGCAGAAATAGATGTTTTTCTGGAACTCTCTTGCTTTTTCAATGATCCAGCGGATGTTGGCAATTTGATCTCTTGTTCCTCTGCCTTTTCTAAAATCAGCTTGAACATCTGGAAGTTCACGGTTCACGTATTGCTGAAGCCTGGCTTGGAGAATTTTGAGCATTACTTTACTAGCGTGTGAGATGAGTGCAACTGTGTGGTAGTTTGAGCATTCTTTGGCACTGCCTTTCTTAGGAACTGGAATGAAAATCGACCTTTTCCAGTCCTGTGGCCACTGCTGAGTTTTCCAAATTTGCTGGCATACTGAGTGCAGCACTTTCACAGCATCATCTTCCAGGATTTGAAATAGCTCAACTGGAATTCCATCACCTCCACTAGCTTGATTCATAGTAATGCTTCTTAAGGCCCACTTGACTTTGCATTCCAGGATGTCTGGCTCTAGGTGAGTGATCACAATATCATGATTATCTGGGTCGTGAAGATCTTTTTTGTACAGTTCTTCTGTGTATTCTTGCCACCTCTTAATATCTTCTGTTTCTGTTAGGTCCCTACCATTTCTGTCCTTTATTGAGCCCATCTTTGCATGAAATGTTCCCTTGGTATCTCTAATTATCTTGAAGAGATCTCTAGTCTTTCCCATTCTATTGTTTTCCTCAATTTTTTGTACTGATCACTGAGGAAGGCTTTCTTATTTCTCCTTGCTATTCTGCATTCAAATGGGTATATCTTTACTTTTCTCCTTTGCTTTTCACTTCTCTTCTTTTCACAGCTATTTGTAAGGCCTCTTCAGACAGCCATTTTGCTTTTTTGCATTTTTTTCTTGGGGATGGTCTTGATTCCTGACTCTTGTACAATGTCACGAACCTCCATCCATAGTTCATCAGGCAGTCTGTCTATCAGATCTAGTCCCTTAAATCTATTTCTCACTTCTACTGTATAGTCATAAGGGATTTGATTTAGGTCATACCTGAATGGTGTAGTGGTTTTCTCCACTTTCTTCAATTTCAGTCTGAATTTGGCAATAAGAAGTTCATGATCTGGGGCAGGGGCTAAATTAGGAGTTTGGGATTAACATATACCCACTACTGTACTTTCCTGGTGGTTTAGTGGATAAGAATCCACCTGCTAATGCAGGGGATGTGGGTTCAATCCCTGGCCTGGGACGACTCCATGTGACCTGTGTGCTACAACTACTGAGTCCACACACCCTAGAGTCCTTGCTCTGCAACAAGAGAAGCCACTGCAACGAGAAGCCCAAGCAGGGCGACAGAGAGCAGGCCCCAGTGCTGTGGCTACACGAAGACTGCACAAAGCAACAGAGACCCGCAACAGCAAGAAATGCATGATTTTTAAAAAGTACACACGATGTATATAAAATAGGTAAACAGCAAGGGCCTACTGTATAGCACAGGAAGCTATACTCTATCTTGTAGTAACCTATAATAGAAAAGAATCTAAAAAAGATTTTATATATGTATATATTACCGAACCACTTTGCTGTACACTTAAAATAAGCACAACAATGTAAATTAACTATACTTCAATTTTAAAAAAGTAACTCATGTACATGCCAAGACAGTCAATGAATACAGCAGGAAATAAACTCCCTACTGCTAAGCATTAATTAAATGGCTAATTCTGTCATCTCTCATAGCAAGAAGTCAACAGAAGTAAGTAATGTTTAAATACGTAATACATGTTTAGAAATAAAAATCGGATAAAAGAACAAGTGAATTTCAAGTACACAATTATTTCAGTACAGAATTAAAGGCTTCAAGGATTCAGGTATGAGATAGCATTCCCTGAACAGTGGACAACTCAAGAGGCTCTTTACCTGAATAGCTTCCACTTTAGTCGTCCATTCTCGGGCCTTCTGTAAGGCTTCTTTTAGGGACAATACATTGGGCAGAAAGGCTGGAATGCTCTTAGCTTCATTCACGATGCTTTCTAAACTCGCCACACTGTGCCGAGGTCTTGATAAGCATAAAAACAGGGAGGACGCATGAGGATAAGTCAAACTACTACCAACACTTAAATAAAACTTTACAACATGTAAAAGAACTTTCATACATGTGACTTCACTTAATTCTCACCATAAGCCTATGGGAGAGGCAAACACCTATTACCTTCATTTCCATTTTATAGATAAGTTTAACTCAAGATCAATTATTTCCTCAAAGTCATTTAATGCAGTAAACGGCACACATGAAGCACTGACTCAGAATCAGTGTCAGATCCTGTACTCTTTCCTACACGAAACTACCTCTGTATCAGTTTCCACAGGATCTGAAACTGTCAAAGAGATGCGTAAGAGACAGCAACGTAGGAAGCAATAGTCTAGAAATCCACTGACGTTGACATTTAATTCAACTATAAGCACTAACACCTCGTTACACAAAGATGACCAAAATACAGACCTCATCCTAAGAAATATACTTGTACTGGGAACTAAGAACAAATGACTATGGGTTCACTACTAGGGAAATAGTGATTAATCTGACCTGGGAGAGTTGAGAAGGGTTCTGAACTAGGCCTTAAATAAGAAGTGTGGTTTGGTCATGTGAAGGGTTAAAGGAAAAACATCAGGAATTTAACAAACAAAGACATGGAGAAAAACCTGAAGTTGTTAAAAACAAGTTTAAGATGAGGGATAGTGAGAACGGGAGGTGGGGTGGGAGTAACAGCAAGAAGGAGAGGAATCTGGCAGAAAAGAAAGATGTAGATTAAGAGGTCTTCAGGGCTGTGAATTTAGGTCTTATGTGAAAAATGGGAAACTACTGAGAGTGGGAACTGTTTGAGCACCCATGAACCCTATTATGTGCCAGGCACTAGGCTATGTCCTTGGGACAATTAATGCACAAGATGATATAATCCTTACCATCATGAAACCTTCTAATCTTGGGGGAGTTGATTATCAATAAAACGTTACAATACACCATAATTGCAATAATAAAGGAAAAGGAAGATGCTGTCAGAATATACAGTAGGGGGACTTTGCTGACTTGGCAGTAAGGAAGGCTTCCTAGAAGTGACCTCTAAGCTCGTTTCTCCTTTCGGAATAGGAAATAGTCAGGAACATCAGGCCCAGGCCCAGGGGAGGGGTGGTGGAGGTGCACCACAGCAGGTAGACAGAGGGGAAAGGTACACCCCAGGGTTGGCGCGGGGAGGGGGCGGGGTGTCAATATGTCTGGAACGCAGAACACAAGAGAAAGAATGGCAAGGGGTGATGGTAGGTATTTAAGCAAGAGGCTAGATTACAAAAAGTCAGGTTGAGGAAGTCTGAACTTCACCCCAAGGGGATTGGGAAACCGTGATGGGCTTTAAGCAGGGAAGTCAAACTGTCACTTCTGCACTTTAGGAAAACACTAATTTCACTGTGAAGAATGGGTGACAGAGGGGTGAGATTATAGACAGAACCTGGTGCTGTGTGCTAAGACAGCTGTAACAACAGCCCAAAGAAAAAGAATGAAAGAGAAAAACACCAAGGAAACAGCATCAGCAGGACTCGGGAGCTGAGTCAGAGGGGAAGGATATGGGAGGGCGGGGCCAACACTAATGTCCAAAGTTCTGGTTTGTTCAAATGAGTGAAAGAGGATTTAATTCAAAGAAAATAGAAACAAAGGAAGAGAACACGGGAAGCAGTGGATGAAGGTTATTTTGAATATGGGGAGTCTGAGGCACCTATAGGACATCCTCTGGAATTATTTAACAAGCAGATGATAGCTACAGGTAAAAAAAACCAATTTGTGTTCTAGATGAGGATTTGGAGTCAGTCTGCACAAAGGTGGTAAACAGAGACAAGAAGTGAGATGAAATTTCCAAGGAAGGGTACAAAGTGAGCAGAGAAGTGGCCTAGGTCAGAATCCTGGGGAAAGTGCTCTAAAAGAGGCAGAGAGAGAGGCCAAAACCAGGAGGAAGAGATCCAAAAAGGAGCAGTCAGCAGCTAACCAGCACTCAGGATGCAGAATGTGAAGGATGCATTTCAGAAGAGCTTTGACAGGAGCTGGAAAACTGACTCCATCAGTCCTCTCTCTACCAACTTCATTTTCTTCATGACACTAATTTGCTAAAACTCTGGGAAGATCTCCTGGAGAAGGAAATGGTAACCCACTCCAGTATGCTTGCCTGGAGAATCCCATGGACAGAGAAGCCTGGCAGGCTACATACAGTCCATGGGATCACAAAGAGTTGGACAGGAGTGAGTGACTAACACTTTCACTTTTCATTCATTTCTTCATCTGTCTCTCCCCACTTGGTCAATTTTAGAACAGACTTTCCTATCAAATGAATCCAAAATAAGTAACTGGCAAAGTAATTAAGCACATGGAGACTTTGGAATGAAGTGGAAAAGGCTTTAAATTTGAGCTGCATTATTTAACAACTATGCGATCTCTCTAAGCATCCCAATGGAAATTATATTAATACTAATTTTTGGTGAAAAATACTCTCATACAGAGCATGGAAGTCAAACAGACGGACGCCTGACTTCAATCTTGCAAGTATACTGGGTGCTGATGCTAATGCCGCCCAGTCTCCTGCCTGACTCTCATCTCCCTCTACTTCCCAGCGTGAATCCCCTGCTGGCGTAAAAAAAACACCACTCAGCTTCTGTCACCTAGGCACACACTGACACATTCCTTAAGCTGATCTTAGGACATTTCTCTTACCTCCCCTCCCACTTCAGTCCCACTCATTCTTCAAGGCTTGACGTACGTACATTGTCCTCTTTCTCGCAACACCTTTCTCTTAAGCGTCTCTCCTGACCATCCAAGCTACAATGACCTTTCCCCCCGATTCTAGCATTTTTCTGTTCCTCTCAGTTAACAACATACTGCAGCAGAGCTTTGTATTTCTTAGATCCTAACTAGAGTAGCAGTAATGGTGAGGCTGTAAACAAACCACTACTTTGTATCACTTACTGAAGTACTTAAAAAAGGACTCTGCACACAGTGTGCTCACAAGATTTGAAACTGTCCCTGTGCAGGCCCACTTGATAACCTAGTGACCCCTCCGGGAAGGCACAAGACATTCAACTCAACAGACCTTTATGTTCTTCCTTCCTCTCTACTTTCTAACCTACATCTTAAAGAGGGGACAGTCACCAATAGATGTGTTCACCTTGCCTGTAGGCAGACCTTGGCCTTCTCTTCCCACCGCTCAGAGACTGTGAGGAGCTCCTGAAGCTCGGCCATTGCTTTCTCCACAGCATGATGGGGTGCCAAGCCGACCCCAGAGTCTATCAACTTCTTCATGACATCCAAGGTGACCTGCTGTGGGTCCGACAGCGTCAGTCTTACTTCATCCAACCAGCGAGCCTGTTGCAGCTCTTGCTTTAGTCGAGCTAACTCTGGGAGCTCCACATACAGACTAGAGCCCATATCGATCAACATCTGGAGTTTGGACGAGTCTGGGGTCTCGTCCATCATGGCCTCCTGAGCACGCTCGTGAAACTCCTCCACATCATCGAGCAGATTCTGAAAGGTCAAAGTAATGAAGAACAAACTTAGAAGATACAAAATGAGTATGGAATACATATGGTTCTGGCAAACTACCAAATTCTAGACTACTTAATAATCTCACCATCATAGCACCAAACAGACATATGATAAAGACATAAATATGCTTCTCTTTACTTACACACGCCTTTTCAATATGATCAAGTCACTTTATTTTTTGGGGCTCCAAAATCACTGCAGATGGTGACTGCAGCCATGAAACTGAAAGACGCTTACTCCTTGGAAGGAAAGTTATGACCAACCTAGAGAGTGTATTAAACAGCAGAGACATTACTTTGCCAACAAAGGTCCATCTAGGCAAGGTTACGGTTTTTCCAGTAGTCATGTATGGATGTGAGAGTTGGACTATAAAGAAAGAAGAACTGATGCTTTTGAACTGGTGTTGGAGAAGACTCTTGAGAGTTTTGAGATTCTTGGACTGCAAGAAGATCCAACCAGTCCATCCTAAAGGAAATCAGTTCTGAATATTCATTGGAAGGACTGATGTTGAAGCAGAAACTCCAATACTTTGGCCACCTGATGCAAAGAGCTGACTCATTTGAAAAGACCCTGATGCTGGGAAAGACTGAAGGCAGGAGGAGAAGGGGACAACAGAGGATGAGATGGTTGGACGGCATCACCGACTCAATGGACATGAGTTTGAGTAAACCCTGGGAGTTGGTGATGGACAGAGAGGCCTGGCATGCTGCGGTTCATGGGGTCACAAAGAGTCGGACACAACTGAACAACTCAACTGGTCACTCAAAAATATTTCATGACTGCTAACTTAGGTGCAGGCACTAGTCTAGGCACACAGCATTAAACAAAAAATACAACATCCTTGTCTTCAAGGAACGCATGTTTTAATCTAAGTGGCCAGACACTGAAGACATGAATATAATGTTTCAGATAGTTTTCACTGCTATGAAAGTAAAACAGGGCAATTCAATGCAAAAGTGATCAGAGGTGATAAGGTGGTGGGGAGGAGCATGTTACTTCACAATGATGATCACAACCAAAACTACAGTGAGGTGGTACAGGAGGAAGACTAGTTCAGGGAGGGCAAATAATAACTGCAAAAGCTGTTAAAGAGAAATGAGCTTGTGTCTTGGTCCTAAGTAGATGATGGAGATTAAAGTGGATACAGGAGAAAAATGGTTAAGGAACAAACAGAGGTCAGATTACACAGTGCCGTGTAGCTTAATTACAGTCACTTTGCATTTCATTCTGATGGCTTTGGGGAACCACGAGAGGATCTTAACCATGGGGAAGTGATATGACTTGGTTTCTATTTACATAATCACCCTGGCTACTGCATGAAAAATGAACTGTCAGGAACAAGAGTAAAAGAAGAGAGACCAGTTAAGGAGCTGCTGCAGTAATCTAAAGAGCAGAGTCCCACGGTTTAAGGCATAATTTAAGCGATGGAGATGATGACCTGCAGTCGACTGTGGAAGACATTTTGGAGGCAATATAATAGCAGCACTTGTTTTGAAACTGAATGTGGTATATAAGGGGAATAAGGCAATCAAGGATTTTGATTCATTTCATCTAAAATGCCTTTCAGCCCACCACAGGCAAATGGAATGGCTGCAACTGGATGGACGAGTCTGTAGAAAAGAAGAAAGGCAGTCAGAGTTGGGCATCAACTGGATACAGGTGATATTTAACGTCACCAAGAAGACATCAGGACCTCGAGAAGAAAGGGCCAAGACTCCCAATATATTCCAAACCCAGAAGCCACGCTGAGGAGAAAACAAACAGCTTCCCTAAAGAGGAAGGAACTGTGAATCGTGAACCTGAGATAACCAGAGTGTGGTGTCAGATGTTTAGAAAAAAAGTCTCTCAGGAAGGAAAGCATGGTCAACAATCAAAACACTTCTATGGCATGGGGTTCAGACAATACAACTGACACTGATTTCACTGTTGATAACCTTGACAAAAACCATTTTAGCTATCCAGCCCTGGCCAAATCACAAAAAGACACCACAACTTATCAAAAGATGGCTAACTATGCAGATTAATGTATCTGAGAGACATTTCTGAGATTTTACTTATTCATTAAGCCACAATGGCCCTGGTAATTTCAGAGCCCTGCATTTTTTTTTATTTATTCATTTATTTTTTTTTTATATTGTATTGGTTTTTGTCATACATTGACATGAATCAGCCATGGATTTACATGTGTTCCCCTTCCCGATCCCCCCTCCTGCCTCCCTCTCCATCCCATCCCTCTGGTTCTTCCCAGTGCACCAGCCCTGAGCACTTGTCTCATGCATCCAACCTGGACTGGTGATCTGTTTCACCCTTGAAGAGCCCTGCATTTTCAAAAGTTCACGATCTAGTAATTCACTGATACACTGATTCCTTTAACTAATTTTTTTTCATTTCAATTACATCTACATTAAATGGAGGTTCTGGCCTAAAAGTAACAGAGAAAAAAAAATATTTCTAAACTAGCTGTAGTTCCAGAATTTTAAAGGAGGAATTAAAGACTAAGAATGAAACCAAGAGCGTTCTTACTACCTACTGAAAAACCTTAAACAGCAGCACTTATTTGAGAAAAGAAACAGAACCAAAAAAAAAAAATGAATCAAGACACACTATTCTCTTTACCCAAAACAGGAAGGCTATTACCCCAAGAAGAACGTGATACTCCACCTTGACTTGTCGAGCTTGGCTGATGACACACGGAAGACTGAAGAGCTGCTGGACAAAGGCCTTCAACTCTTCCACTGTCAGCTTGGTCCGCGTCCTCCCACCATCGGGGCTCTGCCTGGTGTCAGACAACATTGAGACGTAAGTAAGAAAATTCAGTCACTCCAACACCAAGGGGGCTTCTAGTCTCTTCAGGATTCTACCCCAAGAAATCCCAGAATACAAGTGTCTGAAGGATTTCATTTTCAAATGAGATTCTTAGCTCTTCAGTTAATGACTCAAAGATTCAACTCTCTAAGTTACAGTTCTTCCAACCTTACAAGTATTAAACATTTCAAACATTTAATAAAATCTCACAGTAAAATGTTAAGTTCACTGATAAAACTAAATCCTCCATCTCAGGAAACTTAAGATGTAGAACAAAGGCCTTTAACCTGGCTTAGGAGGTAATAAACCCTGTGAAACTGACTCTAGATTACATCTGTACGTACACTTTTCTAAGAAAAGGGTCTCTAAGCTTTGGCCAGATTCTTCAAGGCGGGGAGGCGGGGGTCAGAGACCCAGTAACAGGTGCAGAGTCCTGACTGATGATTGGTCTCTCATAAAACAAAAGATTAAAAAGTGTACAAAGTAATTAAAAACCCAATGTGAACTGCTATAGAAAAAACCATTCAGACACAAGGCATGTGTTAGAATGAAACACCACCACAGAAAATGAAACAAATGCGAATTACGTGAAATACAGGGCATATACTGCCATGTTCCTTAACAGCCTCCCCTGCACCCAGGTCACTCTCTGCTGCCACCTGCCTTTAGCCTGCAGTACCATCTACTTACAAACAACTATTACGCACCTACTGTGTGCCAGACATGCTTCAAAGCACAGCAATGAGAAGGATGAAAATCCCACATTCTACTCTAGCATACCTTCCAGTGAGGTAGGAAAAGGAGGAGGAGATAAAGACAGTAAGTTAATTCGTCTACCAGGAGAAAATCAAAGCAGGAAAGAAGAATAAAAAGGCTGCAATTTTACAAAGGTTGTCAGAGAAGGCCTCTCCAAGAATGTGATATCTAAAAAAGACTTGGAAGAAGCGAGGGAATAAGCCAGCTGGGTATCGGGCAACACAGCCCCAAGCAGGGTCAAGAGCAAACATGCAGGCCCTAAGCAGAGGACACGGTGAGGGTGAAGGGCAGAGGGAGCATGGTGAGGATGAACGGCAGGGGGAGCAAAGTGAGGATGACGGGCAGGGGGAGGGAGTGCAGGCAGAGCAAGAGAACCAGGAGCAGCAGGAGACAAAGCTGGGGCATTACTCGGGGAGGGATAACACGGCCTCAGAGACAACTAAGACTCTCAATACTCTGGTCAAAATAAAACAGAAAACCACTGAAGAATTCTCAGTCTTACCTGTGTTTCTGCTTTTTGCTCAGAAGCAGCTGAGCCACAGAAGCACACGTTTCAGCTTCTTTTACAGCATCCCTGAGTTTCCGAAAGAGATCATTCTCTGGGTATTTCCTATCCTCAGCATCCTCCAGCATTACTCGTAGCTCAATCAAATCTGTAAAAACAAAGAGAGCCATATGTCATCACCACAGAAAACAAAAAGCCACTCACCGAACAATTAGCAGAAACACCACAGCTGTGAAAATCCCGCCAATACAACTGAAGCTTATGACTTGTTTTCTAATCAGGTGGCTTGTTTTTTAATCCTGAGTTTTTCAGTTCAGTTCAGTCGTGTCTGACTCTTTGTGCACTCATGGACTGCAGCACGCCAGGCCTCTCTGTCCATCAACTACTCCCGGAGTTTACTCAAACTCATGTCCACTGAGTTGGTGATGCCGTCCAACCATGACATCCTCTGTCAACCCCTTCTCCTCCCACCTTCAATTTTTCCCAGCATCAGTTCTTTTCAGATGAGTCAGCTCTTTGCATCAGGTGGCAAAAGTACTGGAGTTTCAGCTTCAGCATCAGTCCTTCAAATCAATATTCAGGATCGATTTCCTTTAAGATAGACTGGTTGGATCTCCCTGCAGTCCAAGGGACTCTTAAGAGTCTTCTCCAACACCACAGTTCAAAAGCATCAATTCTTCGGCGTTCATCTTTCTTTATAGTCCAACTCTCATACCCGTACATGACTACTGGAAAAACCATAGCTTTGGCTAGATGGACCTTTGTGGGCAAGGTAATGTCTCTGCTTTTTAATATGCTGTCCAGGTTGGTCATAGCTTTTCTTCCAAGGAGCAAGTGTCTTTTAATTTCATGGTGGCAGTCACCATCTGCAGTTGATTTTGGAGCCCCCAAATATAAAGTCAGCCACTGTTTCTCCATCTATTTCCCATGAAGTGATGGGACCAGATGCCATGATCTTAGTTTTCTGAATGTTGAGCTTTAAGCCAACTTCGTCTCTCTCCTCTTTCACTTTCATCAAGAGGCTCTTTAGTTCTTCCTCACTTTCTGCCATAAGGGTGGTGTCATCTGCATATCTGAGGTTACTGATGTTTCTCCCGGCAATCTTGATTCTAGCTTGTGCTTCCTCCAGTCCAGCATTTCTCATGATGTACTCTGCACATAAGTTAAATAAGTAGGGTGACAATATACAGTCTTGACGTACTCCTTTCGCGATTTGGAACCAGTCTGTTCCATGTCCAGTTCTAACTGTTGCTTCTTGACCTGTACACAGATTTCTCAGGAGGCAGGTCAGGTGGTCTGGAATTCCCATCTCTTTCAGAATTTTCCACAGTTTGTGGGGATCCACACAGTCAAAGGCTTTGGCATAGTCAATGAAGCTAAAGTAGATGTTTTTCTGGAACTCTCTTTTTCGATGATCCAATGGATATTGGCAATTTGATCTCTGGTTCCTCTGTCTTTTCTAAATCCAGCTTGAACATCTGGAAGTTCATAGTTCACGTACTGTTGAAGCATGGCTTGGAGAATATTGAGCATTACTTTGCTAGTGTGAGATGAGTGCAATTGTGCAGAAGTTTGAGCATTCTTTGGCATTGCCTTTCTTAGGGATTGGAATGAAAACTGACCTTTACCAGTTATGTGGCCACTGCTGAGTTTTCCAAATTTGCTGGCATATTGAGTGCAACACTTTCACAGCATCATCTTTTAGGATTTGAAAGAGCTCAACCAGATTCCCATCACCTCCACTAGCTTTGTTCATAGTGATGCTTCCTAAGGCCCACTTCACTTCGCATTCCAGGATGTCTGGCTCTAGGTGAGTGACCACACCATCGTGATTATCTGGGTCGTGAAGATCTTTTTTGCAGTTATTCTTGCCACCTCTTAATATCTTCTTCCGTTAGGTCCATACCATTTCTGTCCTTTACTGTGCCCATCTTAACATGAAATGTTCCCTTGGTATTCTAATTTTCTTCGAGACAGAATTGCTCAGTAAGCCTTTACTCTGAGTCTACTGGTAACAACGGTTCCCTAAAATATATGATACATCTGCTGTGAGTTAGTGGTCTGTCTCATTTTATATCAACTTTTATCACTTAACAAAAGATTCTCAAACAGGAAATTAAGTCTACAGTCAACCCCACTGGTCTCAAATCTCTTATGAAGCCTAGGATTTTTCCTTAATAGAGGAAAAACACATGAAACAAAACAAGATCTCTTTCAAAGTGAAAACCATTTCAGTGTCTGCTTAAAAAAGGAAGAAACTAAAAAAAAAAAAAAAGGAAGAAACTTAACCTTTCTTGTGGTTGAAGTTGGCAGATAATGCTTCTGTAACACGACTGACCCACGTGTCATAGGACTGTGCCCTGACCTTCACACCATAGAGCAGAGAAGGGAGGTCCTCCAATGGGTAGCGATATCTAAAAAGAAGATCACATACAAAAATAAAAACTTTCAAAACCCAACAATAATTTGAAAATAAATTAACACTGAAATACAATCACCTTAACAGGTACACATAAAGAGAAAAACCTAAGAAGCTCATAGAGTTTTAATTCAGAGACAGACAAGGACTGTGTGACATAAACTTGATAAAGCAACTCATTTTATTTGGTAAGTTTAGGGCCAACTTTAACGGGCTGATCCTCAAGAAAGGAGGAGGACGGGTAAGAGGTAACCAGAACAAACACAAGGAAGGGCATTACGAACAAGAGTATTAACAATATTTTTAAAAGACGGTAATGGAAGCTTTACGAGAAACATCTGGATACCTAAGACATTTTTTCTGCATGGGGCAGGGGCACAGGTCAGTCGGATGGTAGAGACACACGAGCCGTTCAGGATTACAGGAGCACGTGAGAGCAGAGAGGAAGCAGGTGGTCCTGCAGGCCGAACACTGTCGCTCATCATCAGGCACAAGCTCAAACACCTCTTCCTCTGACATCAGGACACCCTGAAATACAACTGATGTCACCTGATCAAGTCTTTCCAGTCTTTCAAGCATCAGCAAACTTAAGTTATTAATTTTTTTCCTACTCTGACGATATAAACATGGGAGATACAATGGCACATCCTCAAAATATTTTCTAAAAACATTGCTAATTTTTTATGAGCAAGACTAACCTTAGTATCTAAGAATGCACATATGACTGCTAAAACTTGTTAAAATGCAGGAAATGCTTACAACAAAGAGATTAAAAGTCATTTGTTGAGGGAAGGAAAGGAAGCAGTAATTGGGAGGTACTTTGAAGATGGCTGATAAGTTTTTTTTTGGGCACAGTAAGCCAAGACTTTTATTTGCTAGTATTATTTTTCTAACATATTTTGCTATAAAACCTTTTTTAATATACGATTTTGAAACGTTATCCCTATTTACAGTTATTACAAAATACTGGCTAGCTGATAAAGTTCTATTTCTTGATCATATGAAGATGACAACAAAGGTTGCTATATAATAATTCATGAAATTTTATATGTATTTTATATGGTTTTGTTTTCTATTTAACATAAGAAAAAGATAAATCAAAAAGTACTGTCCCCAGGGACAATATACCCCCAGGGACAATATACCAATAAAAATTTTAGTAGTCTGAAAATAACACTGATAGGTACAAACATATGCAAGGATAAAGAAATGTAAAATTACTTAAACTATGCAAATGAAAGTATAATCTATTTCAACAAGGCATCAAAAAGAAAGCTAATCTTTTGTATATATGATGGATAAACAACAAAGCCCTATTATATATATCACAAAAAACTATATTCAATATCCTATGATAAACCATAATGGAAAAGAACATTAAGAATGTATATGTATATGTGACTGAATTACTCTGATATACAGCAGAAATTAAAACACTGTAAATCAACTAGACGTCAATTTAAAAAAAATATTAAAACTGGAAAAAAAGCTTATCAAATTCGGTATGCCACTTTAAGAAAGTAAGGGCACCTGAAGTGCATTTTACAAAGGCTTCCATTTGATAAATAACAGGGTCCCCTTTATAGTTTCTACTTACCTGAGCATGGTATTTACAGACCAATTCCACTATGAGAGCAATCTTTTTTTTCCCACTTAAACAAGGTAGTGATCTAATAGTTTATTCACTGGCAGACACAACCCAATTCCTTCAGTATTTTCTTGTCTAGATATCTCCTGGCTGAACTCTATCTTTTCATTTTCTCATAGCAGCACTTCGTATTTTCTTTAAAAGTTACTTTAATGTAAAAATGGTTCCAAAATGCATTGCAGGTGTTTCTCATGTTAACAGCTGGCAAACAGAGAATGCTAATACATCAACTGACTAAGTCCTGGCTGCTTTAAGAAATTCTGCACCTCTTCCCAAAGCATACTCCAAGGACCACTAACCCTAGAAGGTATTCCACAAAAAAACAAGGAAATTTAGGGGGAGATAAATACTATGCATTATACCTCTTCCAACTGGAAATTAACAAACACCAGCATATTAAAGGATCAGGTAAGTTTTATAGTAAAGAATTCCACTAAGGGGCCTCCATGGTGGTCTAGTGGTTAAGAATCCACCTGCTAATAACAGGGAACACGGGTTCAATCCCTGGTCTGGGAAGTAAGATCCCACAGGGAACTGTGTATCACAGGAAATAAAGTGAGCTACACGGAAAAGGGGGGAGCATGGTACACACCCAGTGAGGCTAGCTATAGCTACGTAGGGAGGGTTAGGGAAAATGGGCTAAGACTAGTCTGAAGACATATATTTTTTCATTTAGTTCCCATTTCAATATGATGCTTAGTTTATTTGAAGCATTCAAAATCCCAACACTGGGTTATTCAGTGCTTCTTATAATCATTAAAAACTTAGATTGGAGGGAAAGGCAGATTGATTAACTCGGACAATCTGCAATCACCAGAAACACAACTTTTGTTTAATTACAAAGTTGAGAGGAGAACTTGATCTTTCTTACCTAAAGAAATACTATACGTAGGAAAATTTTAAAAATAAATATATACCTAAGAAATTCTACCTGACAGGACTGCATTTTTTACAATCTGGAGATGCTGACATCGAGATTCCTAAAACTTCAACTTAAACCAAAATGGCAGAAACAAAGGTATGAAATCTCCAAACAAGCAATTTCTTTGTTCAACTTCTAGGGGGATTGAAGATGAAAATGGATTCTTTCCACCACAGGTTCAATTTTTAGTGGATTCTGTAAGCAGTGTAATCAGCAAACTCACCATCTGCACCACAGACTCTCTTAACCGTGTCTCCTCCTCAGTCAGGAGCGTCAACTCCTTGCACACCATGGCAGCCAACCCCACGTCTAAGCATTCTGGATCTGCTGCCATCTTGAAGATGAGCTCCTCATGTGAGAAGACACAATGGCGCCTCAGCCGGCGGTAGTGACTCACACACTGACGTCCAATGGGCAACTGAAAACAAGACAAGAGTCTCAAATTAAAGTACTTGCTTATAACACATTCCAGAACAGAACCACTGCTTACCCCCAGATCCTCTTTTTTATTATAAACAACCTAGAACAAGAACATCCATTTGAACATAAGAGGTAACTGTAAATATTAAACCTTTATCACCCAGCAAGAATTTCACGAAGGCCTTCCCACAGAAAATCCCCCTAATTCGTGACACTGAGCTTCTAGCCTAAGCGGCTGATTTCCACTCAGGATTTGCAGTTTTTAATTATCACAAGTAAGGAAGCCACATAAAATAGAACTGATTGTCCACTGAAGCTTATAAAAATTAGTACCATCACTTTATTCCAGATATAAAGCTGCTTTTACTTTTCAATTATATCACACCCTTCTCCTAAGGAGTATCAAGGGCTTTCACATATATTACCTCACTTGTCTGAGGTCATTAAGTGAATCTTAGCATTTTTACATAATAGGTAAAAAAGAGTTTAGGACCAGAGAAATTAAAAGTGCTGCCCAAGATTAGACAGCAGTAATAATGAATGAGCATGTTAAAGGCAGAATCATTTCCAATTCATCTCTGAATCACCTACATTTCCACACTACATCTACCTGGCCAAGAACAAGTAAATCATAAACACTTAATAAATGTAAGCCAAGTTTTCTGAAATAGAGTGCAAGTCCAAGACAAAGTCCTAAGCTCGGTCTTGCTCTTGCTACTTTCTAATAAATAAGAAGTTTAAAACGACTAGGTCGAGTAAGATTGTTCATTATTCATTATTCAATTTCATTCATTAGCCAAGGAAACAATATGACTAATTAGCCCGCCAGGCTTCTCTGTCCATGGGATTCTCCAGGCGAGAAAACTGGAGTGGGTGGCCATTTCCTTCTCCAGGGCATCTTTCCAACCCAGGGGATGAACCTGGGTCTCCTCCACAGTAGGCAGATTCTTTGCTGACTAAGCCACCAGGGAAGCCCAATTAAGAAATTTAACAAACTAAGGTGCCCACAGAAAACATAAGATCCAATATTACTAAAAAAAAAAAAATCCCCCAAATGTCAGGAGAGGTGACAAAAGAACAGAACAGTCTCACTAAAGGAAAAATGAAGTCAAATAGTACATTACAAGTTTGCAGCTTTACATCCCCACCAACAAGATGTAAAAACCACTAATTACTTTTTTATATCTACTTCATTTAAAAGCAAAATAGCAATCAATGGCATCATCATCGACACAAAAGTATAGCCCATAGAGATCTCAGTATCATGGCTACCCTTTAAAATATTCTTTTTTAAAAAGAATATAGAAAACATAAAATGGCAGGAAGAATAAAATCAGCTAATTGTTTATCAGAAGGAAAATAATAAAGGGATATTTTAAGATAAAAATCAGAACTGGATATTTTAAAATAAAAGTCAGAGCTAGCAATTTGATATGGTACAATTAATTTCCAAAAAAGATCTGGTCACCTTTATAAAATCCAAAAAGTGCTCAGAGAAACCAGAGACTTTAGAGGAATTACATTCTCTCAGAGAAGATTCAGAAAATATCAACAGCTCATTTAAAATTCAAACAGAATGAGAAAGTAATGAATGAGAAGAACTATAAAATCTTACGAATAAAAACTACCTGGAACTTTCTAAATTGCTGCAGACATTCCAATCCCTACTGAATACTCATAAACCCTCCCCTCCCAGCTAAGCAAACACAGCAATTACAATGCGTCTCCAGGGGTGTTAGTAGACGTACAACAGCCACTTGCTATAGAACAGACCCAGTCAGCAGTGCAGAAGTTCACCGCTTCAGCGAAGTTGTAGCCTTGGTTAAACCCAGAGTGATAGGCCCGAGGGAACGTCACAACAAACTCGCCAGCACACTGATTGGTCCTGTACACCTAAACACAAGTCAGAAACAGGATATGAAAGCAAAAGAAAACAACAAAAAAGGGAGACATTTCACCAGTTTCAGAAGCGTTTTTTAAACTTGACAACGATAAATTATTAAGCTACACATACCAAAAAATAACATCAGGGTTGAAGAAGCTGTCAGTTTCACCTTCTTATAATATTATGTCACTAATAAATTAAAATAATTCATGACAAGAATTCACAGCCCAAAGAAATTTTCAAGGAGAAAACATTCCTTTCACTGAGCTACTAGTTTCCTAACTTGATGACATTTTTACAATTAAGAGAATTTTTCTTTTATTCCTATGGTGTACATAATGGGAAAGGATGAATTTCATTCTGTTTTTGCATAATTTTGGGAGGGGAACTAACTGATTAGCTCCTATGTCATACGGAGAGATCCTCAAATCAGTTTTCCTAAATCTCTTGGTTTTATGATAATACTATGTCTGTTGAAAAGTTCCAGAGTCTGTGCAAATTAACTCTTTAAAGACAAGGTAACATTACTATCGCCCGATCTTCTTTCTCATTAAGGTTATGATAACTATTTGACTATATGCAGCAAACACTGAATTTATACTTTATCAAATATTAGCACAATTTAAATGTAATAATCATTTTCAAAACTAAATTTAAAAGTAGAAAAGGTATTTATTGTGTGTTTTTACTTCATTATGTCATGCAAAAAAAGGCTATAAAATCTTTATATGAAAGATGGAAATATGATCTCCACAAGAATAAACACCAGTTATTAGAACTACCACTTAAGACACTTCTACTTTGATTAAATGGGGATAATAAAGAAAATAAGATGTTTACTAAAACCAAGATATACTGAAAACAAGGTTATTCTGACAGGCTGCTGTAATAAAGGTATGATTCACATTTTATAACAACCCATTCTTAATCAAATAAATGTTGTTCCCTTCAGAGTATGAATTCTAATTTGGCTAGAAAAGGACACAATTTTATTCATTATAAAACCAAGCATATATTATGAGATACATTAACTTTAAAATATTGAAGGGAGATGCAAAAAGACTCACCGGTACCCCATGCTCCATCAACACGTTGGGGTTCATGATGGTGACCAACTGATGCAGGAGATCAGGTTGGGACTCAAACAGCTCAGGGGCCAGCTCCCTCATCACCTCCTCCAGCTGCTCTGCAGCATGAGACGGCACACCATACCATGTCTTTGGCTCTCCCCTAGCATAGAAATAACCGTTTATCTAGGCAGAGCACGGTGCCCATGAAGCCAGGGTCTCAGACTCAAATCCACTAAATTGTAATTAACTTTGTCTTGCTCTATGGCCATAGATTATGGGCCCTGAATCCTAGCAACCATTTCAAAAATCTGTGCTACTATTCACAATAGGAGGTTGCAGGGAGCCGGCCTGAATGTACAGGCCCCTTACGGCCCTAAGAGAGAACAAAAGGTCTCTCTTTGTCCTGCCACCCCTTCTTGTTAAAAGTATAGACTGGCATTTGTCTCCTTCAGGGAAAAAACACACCGGTGACCTTTTTGCCTGTTTTTCTGGTGCTGATTGATGAAGCCTGTTTTCTATCTAATGTTCTATTGATCTTAATCATGTTGGGCGCTAGGGTAATTAATGCTTTACTGATCTTGAGTGTGGGAATTTAAAACATCTGTAGCTCTGCACTTATGCAAACCCTCGATCTATTCTTAGTAACTCCTGTTAGCATATATCTAGGCGTGGTATTCTTCAATAAAGTGGGCGGAGTCAGACGCAAGCGGACTCCGTCCCTCTCAACCCCATCTTTCTCTTTCTGAGTCTTCTTTCTGAGTCTTATTTTTCCTAGGTACTCTGGTAATTGCGTTCTCGACCAGTTCGTTTGCCGGCAGGCTCCGGCAGGAGGTAAGGCAAGAGTATACAGATAGCTGGGTACATAGTTTTCACTACGGAAAGGCAAGTCGAGTGAACTCTTTAAGGTTGAGCAATAAACAGCATCTTCAAACAGAAAAGATGCTATAGGAAAAGCAAGCATTGTACCAAGGATACTGACATATTGCCTGATTCACAGGTCCACTGGACATTCCAATTATCCGCACCATGATCAAAGTAAAAGTCAATGCCCTGTAAAATTTGTCTGTAGAACTTCATGGAGTTCAACTTTACTAACCAAGGAAATAAGCCAAGGCGAGACATTGTTGAAATCCTGACTACTACTTAAGAATCTTACAAACTGTTGAAATCCTGAGTTCTATCCCTCATGCTGGGAAAGATTGAGGGCAAGAGGAGAAGAGGATGAGATGGGTTTGAGTGAACTCCGGGAGTTGGTGATGGACAGGGAGGCCTGGCATGCTGCGGTTTATGGCGTTGCAAAGAGTCAGACACGACTGACCGACTGAACTGAACTGAGTTCTATCTATGAATCTTAAAGACCAAACACTTGGCGTTACTAACACATCAGACTTCAGTAGACTAGAGTTTACTTGTAATACTAAATCGAAGCTCAAGGAAATTGATTTAATTAGTCGTGCCATCTACAGAATAGCTTAATCATAATACAATTCACAGTGCTGTCTCTAATAGAAACTTACAGCAATGACTGAAAATGTTCTGTATCTATGCTGGCCAATACAAGGGCCACCGGTCACAAGTGACAATAAAGCACTTAAAATGTGGTTAATGCAAATGATGAAGTAAACTTTTAATTTTACTTAATCTTAACTAATTTAAACAACCACATGTGGCTAGAAGCTATCATATTGCAAAGCACAGGAATGAAAGAAAGAAAACCATTAGTTTGCACAGTCTGATCTGAGCAGTATCTTTCAAATGGAAAGAAAAATACCATTTGGTTAAGATTGGAATACTGGACAAGGAACTGGGTAAGTAAATAAAAGCTGTAGGTGAAATACAAACAAAAACCAACAAAAAAACTTAATACACATGTAACATAGACATTTCATTTCAAATACTAAAGGTTAGTCAGATCTTGACTATATAAACTTTAAATATGCTGCCTTGCATATCAAAAGTTAAACCAAAGAAATGTTCATGTACACTGAATATTAAGAATCATCTGGTCTAAAACCCGGGGCTCGGCTGCACACACGTCAAGAGTGGAAGTGTCAGACATGCTGTACCCTGAGACCTCTACCCCGTACCTTATCCTACTTTGGATAGGACATGCTTTAAAGTTAGTTCTCTCCAACACATCACCTAATATTATCACACCTTTAGAAAGGTCACCAAGTGTGCATGCTGTTAACAAAGACTGCATACCAGTGCAGGTAGTTGATGGAATAGCTCCAGTGATCTTCAATGTGCCAGCAAAAGGAAGAGAAGCACATCCCCACATAGAGCCATGGCACCTTCATGCCAGAGATGTCCACGTTGATGTGTGCAAGAACAGACTGCTCTAGCACAGGCATGTTATTCAAGTTCCAACCAGAAAGCGCATATTCCTACAGAAGGAGAACAGTGTAGATGAGAGCAGGAATGACAAGAGCCCAACAGATATCTCAAGAAGAGTCTTTAAAAACAAAAGTAAAAATTGTGTTAATAGTCACAATCATCTAGTCCACAGAATCTGTGCTCCTTGTTCTCCACACATACTCATATTCCTAAATATTTAATCATATCTCCTAAGTGATATTTACATTTCCCTTTAATTATTTCAGCTATCTCTGGCTTACTCTGTGCATATAAAGTTTATTATTACTCCCCATCCACCCCTACAGCTTACCAGTAAAATACTGTGAGATTCACTTTAATAGGTCGATACTGTATTTCTACTTTATCCCTGGTAGCATAACTTACCAAAATGTTTATCAGTATATTTATGGTGCCAAGATACTGTGAGGACAAAACAGAATAGGATACAGAATCCTGAATCTGTGGCAACAGTGAAGACCAAGATGGTGCAGAAAGTCAGCACGCCCAACCCCAACTATGTGCTCAGTCATGTCTGATTCTTTGCAACCCCATGGACTGTAGCCCACCAGGCTCCTCTGTCCATGGGATTTTACAGACAAGTATCCTGGGCAATCCCACTACAAACACATCTATTAACACCACCAAAAAATGTTTCACAAATGAGTTTAAAAGAAAAAAGAAATTGCAGTTTCTAAAACAACAAAGAAAGCACAGTCAGAATGAAAAAGGAAAGGTGCTGAGTTTTCAGAAGTTTCTAACTGGATATAAGCTCTGTAATGTGTTTCCAACACCCACTTCTGAAGCTATATGTGGCAGAGACTTAAAATGCTATCATCCTTGTGGCAAGCAGTTCTCAAAGTGGGGCCTAAGGAACCCAACAGAAGTGTAAAGAACCCAGGAGACCCACAAAGTCAAACTACTTTCATAACTCTAAGACGCTATCTGCCTTTTTCACTGTCATTCTTGCAGGAGTGTGGTGTGAGTTTTCCAGAGGATATGTGATGTGATACTGCAGAAGTCTGAATGCAAAAACAAGAGACTCCAACTGCCTTCCATTAGAAGGCTGGTAATGGTTGAACCTGGATGCCAGGGAGGAAGGGAGAGAAATTCATTACTATGTTAACTTTTAAACATGTGAAAATTTCTATAATACAGAGATTAAAACCCTCAAAGTAAAGAGGTTAAATAACCAGTGACAAAGCTGAAGAGAGACTCTATGAACATTCTCCTAACATGATTATCTTAACCTGTGCTCAACTATGACAGGAGGGGAAAAATCAATAATAAGGCTAAAATAAGAAGACAGCCAAAAGACACAGCTTTTGATCATAAAGAAAACAAAACAAAATGAAAACCCCATTCAGCACATATTAAATAGATATTTCTGAGAGGATGGTCGGCATGATAAAGAATGAAACGGTACCATGAATAAACTGGGTTGGTGATACTGTAAGGAGTTACAATGGACTGGACAGGGCAAGATGGGACTCAAACAAGGGAAGCCAGGGTTGGAATGATATGAGCACATACACTCCCGGTTCCTGTTTTAGAACATGATTCTGTAGGCATGATGCTTACCTGGTTCACAGAGACACACTACATAGGGAAGGATACAAGAGAAGATCAAACAGGGTCCTCTGTCTAACTACAGACCCAGGTAGGAAGGAGACTTCTAATCATGAACAACTTTTGGAAACAGTGATGTGGGGAGGTTGGGCAATTCCCTCCACAGAAAACAAGGATAGAACTGAACAAAATTATCAGAACAACCATTTCAAGAAACTAGAACACAAAACATCAATACAGTATACTAACGCAGCATATATATGGAATTCAGAAAGATAGTAACCATAACCCTATATGCGAGACAGCAAAAGAGACACAGATGTATAGAACAGTCTTTTGGACTCTGTGGGAGGGCGAGGGTGGGATGATTTGGGAGAATGGCGTTGAAACATGTATATTAGTATATGTGAAATGGATCACCAGTCCAAGTTCGATGCATGGGACAGGGTGCTCGGGGCTGGTGCACTGAGATGACCGAGAGGGATGGGATGGGGAGGGAAGTGGGAGGGGGGGGTTCAGAATGGGGAACACATGTACACCCATGGCTGATTCATGGCAATGTATGGCAAAACCACTACAATACTGTAAAGTAATTAGCCTCCAATTAAAACGAAATTTATTAAAAAAAAAAAAAAAAAGAAACTAGAACACAATCAAAAGCAAAAACTTGAGAAGTATTTATTTAGTCTTAAGAAACTAAAAGAAGGCTAAATGAAGACATTCTCACGTAAGCAAAGACAAGAATTCATTGCTAGCAGAACTGCACTACAAATAGAAACAGTCCAGGAGGCTCAAATAAAAAGTATCCTAGACCCAAAGGAATGAGAAAAAGAGTACCAGAAAGGGTATATATGTGTAATGATGTAAAAGACTGTAAAATTCTTTTTTCTGAGTTGTCTTAAAGACCATAAGATGGTTTAAAGCAATACTATACTGCCGTGTTGGTGTATTATACAATATGCAGATACAACACACAATACACAAAAGAGAAAAACAAATGAAGAGACAGTTTCCAAGTTTCTAATTTACCAGAAGCCATTATTAAAATGAAGTAGAATGTGATTAAAGATGAACACCATTGATGAAGCTGTTTTTTTTAAAAAAAGCTGTATACTGTAATTCTTAGAGAACCACTAAATAACTCAAAATATATATCTCTCCCCCCAAAATTTCAGGCCAATTAAAATGATATGATGAAAAATCCCTCTTTAACACCAAAAGAAGGCGGTAAAGGAGAATGAGAGGCGCAGAAACAGGAAAGAGAAAGCAGCAAGACGGCAGATATAAATCAACCACATTAAATTTATATGGACTGGACACTCCAACTAAAGTCAACCTTCACACTAGATTTTTAAAAAGCAAGATTCAAGAATATGCTGCCTATAAGAGACACAGGCCAGATTCCAAAATACAAACAGCTTCAAGGTAAAAGAATGGAAGAGATATACCATGGCAATGGTAACAAGAGACCTAGAGGGGCCATATTTTTAACTGTGTATCCTTCTCCACTATGTACCTTTTTTTCCCTTACCATGTGTAAGAAAACAGGAAATAAAATTCTCAACTATTGCCAAATATAAAGGAAAAGAAAGTGACAAAGACCAAAGTAAGAGAAAAAGAAATAAATAATCATCTTAATTCTGCTTTGCACATAAAGATCACCCCCATCTGACAGTACTTCATTATATGTTACAATTTAAATGCATATTTGAAAACCTACCTGCCCAGATGTTGAAGGGAAACATAATTGTGGACCTACCGGTGAAATGTAGTAATTTTTTTCTAAAATCATTTTCTACATTTCCAAACAGAGAGAGCTACATAAAATCTTTTAACTGGAGTTAAGTTTTAAACTAATTAAACTGGTTTTAAAATGAAAAGTTAAATGGTTTTTAAAGGTACTTTGAATTTACTGTTTTCAAACGGAAGATTATTTGTAATGTCCAAATTCTACACATTTAGTGTTGTAAATGAATGTGGTCCCTAAGGTTAAAGAAAGGCTGTTTTCTACTAGCAAAGGCTGACTTGGCCACAGGTAAGAAGTATGGATACTACTACATGCTCTGCACCTCTTCTTCCGGCAGCATCTTTCTCCGGCCATCCTTTACAGGAAATCCGCTCCCGAAGTCTTTTGAGGAGATGTCAGCGCCATACTCTACAATAACGTCTTCTTCAATGCTGCTCACCAGCCGCCAGAATTCCTTCTCTACCAGTTCTGTGGGGACCATCTACATGTGGAAAACAGAGATGACAGATTACAAACTCACTACAATCATAACCTACTGTAACATAATACACAGGTCAACTGAATAAAACTCATGAAAAAACAGAAAACCCTCTCAAAATTCTCAGAGTTGAAAAAAAGACTGCAGTCTTGGCTGTTCTGATTGAGGATGGGGAAGGGAAAAGCTAAAGACAACTTAGATGACTTAGATGAAAAACACAATGAAAATAAAAAAAAACACAAAAAACACAATAAACTTGAACTGCTTTCTTCTGTAGGCGGGTTTCCAACTAAGAAAGATAAAGATGACCCAGGACATAATGAAGAAAAAGGAAATAAAAAAATCAAGGCTGCATTTTAATAGCTTTAGAAAATTATTTTGATGGAGATTTTTTTAAGTCCAAGAAGCCCCAGGAAAAGAAGCAAACCTCGTAGTACAAATAACTAAATAAAAGCAGAAACTGCCACACTTTCCACACTTGTGTGAAAAGGACTGCGCTCAGAGGTTCACAAACAAGGGAAAGACAGAAGTCAATTTCTCAACAGGAGAGTGAATACTGTCACAAGAGAAAGTCGAAGAAACAGAAGCAGACCCCAGGCCCCTGATCCTCAGATCTAGTGTTCTGTCATCTTTTTCATGCTGATTCTGTTTTCCACAAAATAATGGAAGTTTTTAAAAAGCAAAGCAAAAGCTTTGGACTCAGATAAATCTTTCATACTTCCCCAAAGTGACCTAAATACTCACATGGACTGGCATATTGAAATAGTCAGACTTAAAATTATCTGCCATCTCTCCAAAGCTCTGAAGTGTATACTCTCGTACGGCTTGTTCAAATCCAAAAGCTTCTCTAGGTTTATTACATTCCTAGGAAGAAAAAAAAATCTAAGATTAACTTACTGAAACTGAAGAAAGTATAAGGCTCTCAGGTATGACCTTCTTTGATCATTTTCCAAGGTGAAGCAAATCCAGTCAACTCTAGACCACAAAACATGTATTAATTACTTTCAGTGTGGAACCAGGAAATAACATTCTGAAACCTCAATTGCATTTTCATGCCTTCCAGAGGAAGATGGCCATGGGACAGCTTCAGGCTCTGGAGCTGGCATTAAGCTCTGGCACCAAGACACACACCTGGAGGGCTACCAACCTGGAATCAAGCCCAGAGATGTCTATCATCCTTGGTGGAAAAAACAAACGTTCAGGGAGGGAGGAAAGGTAACGGAGAAAGGGACAGTCACTGGGTTGCTAGGACACCCAGGGAGAATAATGATTTCTACTACCAATCATCACAATAATGTCTTAACACAAGAACTTAGAAAGGAACTGCTTCTGAATCACTTAATATTGAAAATAATAAAAAATAATTAAAAGATCATACACATATGCTTTGAATGTATCTAAATACACCCAGCCAACTCTTTTCCTTCAATGTTCTATCACATTTTGTTAAAATAAACAAACACATCAGACATTTCATGACAGTGACATCTACAGTGACATTACTATAATCTTTCAGTAACAAATTTAGTACAATCAAGCTAAAATTTAAACAACGTAATAGATACCACCAGTTTATGTGGTAGCATGAACATGAAAACTGGATGCATAGATCCAAAGTTCTAGAGCTTCATATCTGATTTTTACTTTTTTTTCTAATTAAAAAAGAAAAAACACAAAAAAAATAAGAAAAAAAAGAAAAAGCAAATAACCTATGGATTTTCTCCACTTTTATTGTTTTCCCAGAATATGAATAGTCTAGCAAAAGTCTCATTTATCTGCAGCAATAAACAGAATTATCAAACCAGTCAGAAAGAGACACTTTAAAAAACAGAATTGTTACATTTCCAGTCACTATCATTCTTTTAAAAAGCCTAGCAATTTAGAGCTCTGAAAAACAAAGAGGAGAAGCAGCTTCATGGGAAGTGTTAACTGTACACCTGTATGCAGGTTTTCTTCATTTTAAAAGGTAAGGTTGGGCATGTACCTCGGCCACACACTTAGGACACCTCCAGTCGCCCTTGGGCACATCGGGCAGTGGGGGAATTAAACAGAACGTATGGTAGCTGTCATCACACCCATCACACAGCAGCAGCTTATCTTCATTGTTTCCCCGACCACAAAACATACAAACATAGAGATCAACCTGTTAACAACAAAGTAAAGTAACATGAAAGTTTATTAATAAGTTTATTAAAAAGCAGTACTAAATCTTTACCAGGAATGCCTTAATTGAAACAAAATACTGTACACTAAAAAATAAACGTAAGTCCTGAATACTTATTTTAAATAACTGTATATAAACAGCTTTGCATAAAACTTCCTGAATTTCCTCAGAGCTTCTACAAGCAAGTTAATAAAAGTGTATCAAGGTATCAGAATAAATGACCACTACAAATCTAGGGTACTTGAATGTCAATTTCTATAAATAAAACATACCATGTCACTCTTCCTACACACAAATGCTCTTCACTGGTAGAGGGCTGAGGACTGAGCACTGTCTAATACAGCTAAGGGTTGACAGAGTCATCCTCTCACTCACTCATTCACTAGGTATATTACTCAGGAACTGTCTGTGTGTATGCCACAAAGCAAGGTTAATGTGATATACACCAAAGCTGAAGCTTCAGATGCACTAAGTCTTCTGACTAAACGAACTAACTAAACGACATACCGGACACAGCAAGGTAAAAATGCAAAACTAAAATAAAAATAAATCCTTTCCCTCCTAACACATCTCAGAACACTTACAAAGTTAACAGAGAGAGTTCCTTTCCGTTGTCTCATTTGCATGTTAAATGCGTCTGACCTGTTGGTAACTTTTCGTCTTCGGGAGACCTCATCTTGAAATAAAAATAATTATATAATAATAGTAAAAACTAATGTTGAGAGCTTACCATGGACCAGACACTATTTTAAATTATTTAAATTAGTTAAAATCTCACAACACTATGAGGCAGATAAACTATTATCCCCCAGTGAAGATAAAAGAATCTGAAGAACAGAGAAGTTAGGTAACCTGCCCAAACTCACACAGTGAGTCAGCAGCAGATTTGGGATTCTAGTCCAGGCAATTGAGCTGCAGAGAGTTTAAGTACTAATTCTGTATTGCCCACATGTAGAACTTATCAGGAACTAATTTGAGACTAGCATTAAGATCACTGCCAGCCAATAGAACTACAAACATAAAAAAGATGAGGTGCTTAATTTTTAAGAGTAATAGTAAACACTGTAATGATATATCAAGTAAGTCTGATCACACTGAGTATTTGGTGATAGAATATTATCTGATCAACCAGAGTTCAGTCCAGAATTGGAATGATGACTTAAGTCATATCATAAAATGCACAAAAATCAGTATGACTTGTGATTACAGTATTCCATTAAATTCTTATACAGTAAAAACACAGCCAACACAATCTTTGTTAAATTGAGTCTTAAAACTGACATGTACTTCTCTCTCAATTAGCAATTCTACTCACATGCTAATTCTAACATGCTAAGCTGGGAGCACCAGCCATTCTTCAAATAAATCACTTAAATGAAGTAATACATCATGGCAATTACAGAAAAATATAATTAGAGTTAGAATCTAAATTATTAGCTCTCCCTAGTATATTCTGATTCTAAAGGTCAGAGAGACTCCTCTATTTCTTTTTAAATTTAAAAACAGCAAGCTTTAGATCACTAGGTGAGAATCATTAATTTCGCCATTCACTTATAAATTAGCCTTTAGAAAGAATAATTTTTGTGTCAAGTGGAAGGAGGAAATGAAGGAGGAAATTTTCTCCGAAAATAGTATAAAAATTTAACATACTACGGCTTCTCACACCTTAAGATTATCTGCCATTAAAAAGGTGATTTGTCTGGGAATCATGCTGCAAGTCTACAATACAATCCTTAGAAAACCCCAGAGCAGACTACGATTCAAGCACAACCTGCATCTGTTATAACCACACCACTGCACCTTAATACTTTCCATGACCAAATAACAGATTTACCTTCCTTTTCTTTTACTCCCATTGCCAAGCCCACAACCTTAGGCCCAGCCCCAAAAATCCGAAGTTTCTTCAGTTCCGTACTTCTATTCACTTCTCCAGATTCCGACTAAAAAAATAAATAAATAAAAGCCACATTAGTCTAATTTTGTAATG